>NW_027526295.1:185935324-186361802 GCF_048455015.1 Haemaphysalis longicornis | reverse complement strand
TATGCTTCCCGTTAATATAACACTTGGGATTGCGCAAATTTTTATTGAGCCTCCCAAATGCATTATATTTCGGACATCTTAATGGACGACCCGGACGTACGTCAGTGGGACGTCCGGATTCAACTCTTCCGTGCGTCCGAAGTGTTAAATCCAGGACGTCCAACGCACGTATATGGTATGTCCATCGGCTGAGCCGGAATGGATCGTACAGGCGGAGACTTAATATTCCGGACCACGCGAGCGCATAGCAAAAGCCACCGATGCGCACTCTGGAGGGCTGGCGCCTGTTGTCGAGACCGACACGGCGCGCATGCGCGTCCTTTTTCCCTCGCAGGCACGCTGGTTTTTTCTCGTTTCCTGCAGCGGTACTGCGGTGGTCACTGAAGTGCCGCAGAGAGACGCCTTTGTAGCATTCCTTTCATCCCGGTGGAACATTTACGGCCTATTATGACGATTGCGCCGGCTTTCGCGCAAGTGCTCCTCGCGTCCTGATAAACACTTGCGGGGAATGTTTTCTTTGGTATTTTCCTGTTTTGTGCTTTATCGTGTTACACGCCTATACTAGCGGCTTGTGAACGGAACGGCGTCGTATAATGAAGCGTGTATGAAGTACAATTGCAGGGTGCTACGCTATCGATAACGAAATTCCAGCGAGATGAGTCGCGAACCTCTATTCATTTTGTTTATTATGTATACTACTCGACCACTGAACTTGTCTTTCAGCTCGCTTTCCGCTGCCAATAAAGTAGGCAATTTTCTAGTGTATTAAAATAAATTTCTTCTGTCTTGTTTTTTTTTTTTTTTTTTACGGTCTACTTCCATACTTAAAGATGATCCAAAGACACACTCGTTTAATTTTCTGTTCGCTCTGCACGTCAGCATTCGTCCCCACTCGCAAAACGCCAGAAGATTATTGATTGTGGGGGTTTAACGCGCCGACGCAACGCAGGCGATGAGGCGCGCCGTAGTGGAGGGCTCCGGATTAATTTTGACCACCTGGGGATCTTTAACGTGCGCCGAAATCTCGTACACACGGGCGTTTTTGCTTTTCGCCTCCATCAGAAAAGCGGCCGCCGCGGCCGGGAATCGAGCCCGCGACCCTCGTGCTCAGCAGCGCAACGCCTTAGCCACTGAGCCACCGCGGCGGGGCAGAAGATTATTGGGTACTTCTAGAAGGCATTCCTCAAAGGGAAATTTGCGGGCTTATTAACAGGTCGAGATCAGCTCTTAGCTGAGCAAGTCATGCCTATACAGGAATTAAGAAGGCCGGCTTGCAGATGGCCAGCATAGCGGAAGGACAATGTCCAATACCGAAGAGAAGGACAAGCTGATTGTTGCTGCAGTGGTTGAAGACCCGCTACTTAGTGTCAAATAAATTCGGGATTAGCGAATAATCTGACGGCGCTCCGATGGGAACCCGAGGTGCCATTTTGACAAATACCGAAGGACAGAGGGAACAGAAAATATATAGAATTATCTTTTTGGGTGAATTTTAAATAAGGAAGTATTTAACAAAAAACAATTTCTTTCGCAAACCTTAAACTTTGCAAAATGCCTACTTTATTGGAAGCGGAAAGCGTGCCGAAAGATAAGTTCAGTGGTCAAGTAGTGTACCAAATAAACATGATGAATAAAGGCTCCCGATTAATCATCTCGTCGGTACTTCGTTGTCGATAGTGCACCCGGCGATTGTGCTTCCTACTCGCTTCATTCGTCGACGCCGTTCGGAAACCGCTAGTCTTACCGTGTATGAACGATAAAGCACAAAAAAAAAAACAAGCAAAACATTCCGCATAAGCATTTATCAGGATGCGAGAAGCATTTGCGCCAAAGCCGCCGCAGTCGTGCACTTTAGGCCGCAACTGCGCCATCGTAATGAAAGAAATGCTACAAGGGCGTCGCTCTGCGGTGCTTCAGTGAGCATCACAGTACCGCTGCAGGAAGCGAGAAAATCAGCGTGCCTGCGAGTAAAAAAGGACGCGCAAGCGCGCCGCGCTGGTCTCGACAACAGGCGCCAGGCCTCCAGAGTGCGCATCGGTGGCTTTTGCCATAGAGAGCCTCGATGTGAGCGCCCCCACGCGGGCATCAAGGCACCCTATTTTGCCACGCGCTCGCGTGGTCAGGAATATTAAGTCCCCGCCTGTACAGCCGGTAAAACGCTTGTCTATAACAGCGATTTCAACTTCAACAAGCTACATCCGAAAACTGCCGAAACATACTCGTTCCAAACATGTGGGAGGGAAAAGCGAAGGGCTAAGACTTCAGAATTCCGCAGTAGTTTTATTCAAATCCCACTCAGGCGGGGCAGGATAGGGCTGAGAGTACGAATGCTGTGTTATAGACAAGCCTTTTACCGGCTGTACGTTGAACGGCCGGCAGACGTCCAGTGGTTGCTTAGGTATCCACTCGTCATGCACCAGGGGAATGTAATAAACTTTACCATCCTTTCATAAAGAAAGTTGAGAGAAGTGCAACATTTGCTGACCAATCGATAGTCAACCCTTCAAAAACCCAAATCACAAACTGAGAACGAACCCATGCGACGATTTTTCGTGCACTAAGTAAACACATCTACGCACGATCTAGACGAATACGGACACGTGGTTTATGAGACAAAGGTATACTATTCTACTCCTTTGTGATCAATGCGTGTATTGCGTTATCTAGGACCGTCCCTTTTCGCGATTTGCATGTAACCATTCTGACGCAATGGAAGCTAGCCCGGTCTCACGCACGCGCCGTGTGTCCAGAGATCTTATCAGAACTTTTTGATCGACCAACCGGTCTAAAAGGGGAATGCATTCGTTTCTTTGGCAGGACGCCATCGGTGCCACTAAGAAAGCTTTCGCTATAAAATAAGGTAACCAAGCAACGCGCTCACCACACTTTAATGCTATCCGCTCCCATTTACCTTGGTGATCATGATCAATAAATCATTATCGAGCTAAGGTGCATATGTCGGTGCACCCGGGGCCGTTGCGGTTTCCCTGGGTTCGGCTGGCTGTCCAGGGCCTCGTTACCAGTTAAAGCTGGATTCCAAGGTGTGGGCACGTCAAGCGGGACGCGTCCACTGCTGGTGGCGGGCGCGGCTGATTGGGCGAGGCCAGGAATATGCTCGCACTTCCATACCTGGTCGTGCGATGTACCGGGGGTAGGTTTCGGGGTGAGGCAAACAACAGCGAAGAGGGTGCAATCGGGTGCGGTGTTCTTTCCCCGTATATGAATGCTACTCAACATGCGACATTTCCACAATAGAAAGTTGCATTCACCTTGTTTTCATTTTATTGCTCCCGGTAAACAGGTGCCGTATACCGCTATAGGTGACCAGAGGGTGTGCATGAACGGGGCCCAGTATTTCGACACAGGGTCTATAGTGTCTGCAGCGACGTCCCGGGCAAAATAGGGCGCTTGGCGCACCCGAAGAGCTTGGCGCAGTCGACGCCGCTCAGGCCCCCGAGGATGCCCTGGACGAAAGGTCCTCCGCGGTAGTCTCCCCTGGCAGCGGCTTGGAGCAGCGTCGCCACCGTCGGGTACTTGCCATGGGCCAGCCGGGTCATTTCGCAGATTTGCTGAACCTGCGTGTGGGTACGAGGACACGGGTGACTAATGTTCGCCGCAACGCCCACGAGCGTTCCTTCTTTTCGTGAAGCGGGTGTGTCCCGGCCCCCAGCATGCACTGGGTCCTATAAAATGAACAGGTGGCGTTATGTCTCATGTCCGATAATTCAAAACAGTGCTAAAGACTGGACAAGAACTGACGACACATGGCGATGTGCGTCCCATTCTTCATATCCTCTTGTACACTTCTTGTCCCGTCGTTAGCGCTTTTTTGAATTCCCGTAACCACGAACGAACTAGGGTAAAGTAAAAAAAAAAACTGCGCAAATTGGGACGACCACAAAAAGGAAAATACACAAGCTAGGACAGACAGACAAGGCTGCGCCTGTCCTTATGTACTTTCCTGCACCAACTCGACCACCAACAATTCCTTCTGACCAACTAGCCAGAACTTTACTCATCTTCGAGCTCTTATGAGTGCATGTCGACTGCGTCTTTTTCCCCGGTTGGCGCTGGCTTATCCTTTGTACATACCGAGATATTCTACAGTGATGCGAGCTGTCTACCTGCATGCACATCTCGACCCGACGCGTACAAGTCGCCGTGGATGGCCGCGTCACCTGGCAATGGGCGTCGGTTCCGTTGTCGGGTGCCATAAAGGCGCCCCTGGCCATGAAGGCCGGCACGGTCGCATTATCGGCCGATGTCGCCGACTCGTACAGGGACAGCAGCGCCGACAGGGCCACCAGCACCGAGTACCAGCCCGGGAAGAGCGCCAGGCTGGCCACCAGCATGGCCAGGAACACGACAGACTCGGCCACCAGTCGCCCGCCCAGCGAGCGAGACGAGTCTGCGACCACCGCTGACGCCGAGTGACCCTGTAGGGACCGGGCTTCCGAATCCCCGCGCGCTACCGTCGCCACCGAAACTGCCTGCTGTCGATCGGTGATGCAGTGCGGTGATCCTGAATGGAAGGGAGACGGATCATTCGCTATCACCAGACAGCTCGCGCCATCGTTCTGTTTCCGCAGCCAACGATGTCGTACAGATAATATAAATATGCAAAGGTTTGGTGTTGTCACATATCGAACGTGCCACATCACCGCTTTACATTAGCGTTGTTTAAGGGGGCGAAATGCGCGTCGACAACAGAAAGCGATTGCGACTGGTCACAGCTGTGCTGGCTGAGCTATGCCTACGCATGCTTAGAACAGAGCGTTTCGCAGCATTTTAAAATCAGCCCGAGGCACTATATAGAAATCCCACGGCATGCGCTTGCCATGTCATCGTGCGAACCCACCCTTCCCTTTCCGGCAAACCTCTCAGCTTTCTCCTCTAATAAGGAACTCTCTCTCTCTCTCTCTCTCTCTCTCTCTCTCTCTCTCTCTCTCTCTCTCTCTCTCTCTCTCTCTCTCTCTCTCTCTCTTTCGGGCTCTTGGAGCTAAAACACGCGGCGAGTAATGGAGCGTATGCATATGCTGTCGGCGTGACTGCGCCTGTGCAGTATACAATGCCGGGAGCCTCTTGCCGAAGTGAAAATGGATTTTGTAGCGTAAGCTACACTGGCCGAGGTTGAGCAGTTTCGCGTGGACCTTGAGGGGCCGTGCTGCGCAAGCGCGAGGAGCATTAGATTGAATTGGCTTGGATCGGATTAAATTGGCTTTGGATTGAATTAAATTAAATTGAATTGGATTGGAAATCCAATCCAATGGGAGTACGGGTGTGTAGAGAATTGGATCTGCACATTTGCCGGTCTGCGCATTCCAGAGCAGTGACGTCCTAGCCGCGGCAGACGCCCTGGCGCCGGCGCGTGCCCAGCTGTGCGCCTCCGTTGCGCAGTAGCCAAGTCTGACGGTGCACTAGAGCCGCTGGATAGCCGTTTCGCGTGGCTCCTGGAGAGCCGTGCTGCGCATGCGCGAGGAGCAGTAATTGGAGTGGATTGGACTGGAAATCGTTTTAGCAGCAGTAAGCATGATAATCAGCTAATCCTAGACGACCAGGAAACCTAAGAATAACCAGCTGAACCTTAGCTCATGCTACGCATATCCTGGCATAGCCGAGCTAAGCCACTGTTACTTTTTTTTTTTTGCAATCCGGATACCGTATCGAAGATGCGGCGGTGCGGTAAAATAAAAGCCTGGATTGAATTTCTACCAGTCTTTAGTGCTACCTAATAACAAATGGACGAATAAAAGTAACAGCCAGGTGCAATAAGCACGGTACGGAAAAGGCTGATTGTTTTAAAGCGAAGCTCATAGCGAAGCACGCGCTAGGAGTTAGTAAAAATTAAGGAAGGTTACCCTAAGGAATTACACTTCTGCATCTGTAGGAAGGTACAATTCTCTTTTTCTGCCGCCGATCTCGTCGCGTCCGTCGGCGGCGGCAGAGACGGGGGAGAAGTGAGATCGTCTAACAACGGGTTTGAGCAATTGCTTTCATTTCATAAAGAAAGACTTTCCACTCGTGTGCTTCACCAATACGACTCAACCAACCACCATTCATGGATAATGCATTGGTTTGACCCTAGCAAAGAATATCTTTTCGAGGAAATAAAGGGTGTGGTTAAGTGCATTTCACTTGCCTCTCGTTTCACTCTTTGCAGAGCCACGTGTGTGAAGTCGTCGCATGGGTAATCGTTGTGGGAGTCGTTTGCAGCTTCGCTTTCGACCACCTTCACATGGTGGATTGGCGCGCATTTTTTTGTTCCGCATACTAACACTTATAACATTAGAAGATTAAGTGCTTACCTTTGATGCAACTCTTAGTCAGGTGGGTAGAGGAAGCGAAGCTACAGAGCAAGAAGGCCACGAGGAACTTGCCTAACCTTTTTGCCGGCATTGAACCTGCAGTCCAGGGCAGCCCGTAGACTAGACCAGCGTCTTGCAAACTGCCCTGTCTGTACTTAACAATATCACTACGATAAAAGCTTAGCAGTTCATTTCCGATTTCAGATAGCTCGCCGTAATCTACTAAGATTGCCGCGAGGTCAAAGGCAACGTTTATCTTCCATCTGGACACACTGAATTTTGAAAATGCGCGGGCTTTTCTTCTCTCCGTCAACTGGCCACGTTTGTGCCACTTTGCGCCGACCAGCGTAAATGTTTTTAGATCGTTAAAACTTAAGGCGCTGCAGCAGAACATTGTTGTTGTATTTAACTTCGAGAACAGGGATGCAAAAATCCCGATTAGTGGTGATCGCGCAAACTTTGCGATCATGCGTGCTAGCCAGTACGCAGCTGGCTCGTCTGCGAATGTTTTACCCCACTAGGAAATAAAATACTGATTTTGATATTGATCTTTTATTTATTTCGGAAATTTTATTCGAAGGCTGCAATTTGGCCGCTAGCCTTCTTCTTTCACGTTGGCAATCCTCGCGATGAGCAGCACATCCGCACACTCGTAGAAAATGGCGTCTTCGTCTGCCAGTTCAAACATCGGCCCTCTCATAGAAAACTTCTGCGCTGTCACAGGTACTGCGTCTTTCTATTTGAGTCGTTGATATTTTATAGTGACATTACCGCGTGTGCTTCTATCTGTCACGAAAAATTTCTTTTGAAGCGGGCGAGGTATTCGCGGGTCGTTGCTTTTCGGCTGCTTTGTCCCGTGACATTTACCCCAGCGCTGTGGACGAGTACGGGCCAGCTGTTGTGCGGAATTTTATTCGCCCCCGTGTCTCGATATTGCCTATTCGAGATCGGACGACGTGTATTTAGAAGTTCTCGGCCTGTGCTCTAATCTGTCTCGTGTTTTCTTCGCAATTTCAGTCGATGTGAACAGCTCTCGGAAATGTGTCGAAACGTGCGAGGTCGGCGGTAAATTGTGTATTAACCGGGAGTTCTGAAAGCTTTAGCTTGTTCCATTCCATGCGATCGGTTTGTGCTACTGGCCGACATGTTTCGTAGCATCCGTGCGAAAAGAAAAGAAAATAAAGCTGCTTATGCAAAACGGGTTAAATGCGCTAAAAGACGGGACACGGGAAACGCAAGACAACAGTGCGATTGCTCATAGCCGCCAGCCGATTTGCCGCACCTAGTCATTATATCGTTACGATTTTGTCGCATGCAGGGGCGGACGAAAATGTGGCCAAGCAGATGCTCGAGGCCTGCAACGGCAACTTGGAAATGGCCATCAACATGCACGTCGACTCGGACTGGACACAACCCTCGAATTCGCACGCTAGCGAACCCGCTCTGGCGTCGAGTTCGGACATGCCTCCAGGTCCCGTAGCCATATCAGAGTAAGCGACAGCGTTTTGTGTTCCTTGACACACTGTTACTGGTTGACTTCCCCTCGATAATATCGTTCTCACGACACTCGCAAAACTGCCACCTTCTTACGGGGGCTCAGGAAACGTCAGCTCTCTTGGTAGGTTGCGAATGATGAAAACGTATTAGTACTTACAGCATTTGACAGTACTGGAAGGTTCTGGAAACGTACTGCACATTCTGTGTGTGCCTCTTCATGATGCATCGTGTGTGTTTTTTGATTCCATGGCAGCCTTGTCATTGGTGTAGCTACGTGGTTATCGCTGTCCCCTTTGGTGGCATTTCGCCCTGCTGTAGAAGGGAATATTGATTGCTCTTTGGGAAGCGGGGTGGGGGAACGTAACGGGCTCTAGTTTAAAAAGATTCCGCCTGGATTCAATTGCTATGTTGTGAAGGTTTGCGTTGAGTGATTGAGCATGCATTTGTTTGACAACAAGAATGTTTTAGTGGAGCATGTACAAGTACACTTGGCGTAGCTACGTAATTATCGCTGTCCCCTTTGGTGGTGTTTTAGTGGAGCATGTACAAGTACACTTGGCGTAGCTACATGGTTATCGCTGTGCCCTTTGGAGGCATTTCGCCCTGCTGTAGAAAGGAATATTCATTGCTGCTCTTGTTTAAAAAGATTTCACCTGGATTCAATTGCTGTGTTGTGGAGGTTTGCGTTGAGTGATTGTGCATGCATTTGTTTAAGAACTGGAATGTTTAAGTGGAGCATGTTTTGCATTTGTACAAGTCAGAGCTAGCCTTTCACTAATCTTGCCGGTTGCTTGTTTTTTTCTTCTCCTAGGGACGATGTCAGACCTCCCATTCCCCCTGTGAGGGAAGTTTTGGTTGAGAATCCCTTCCCCTATGGTAAGCATGTTTGGGTGTCTGAGGCATTTGCTCCATGTAACAGGGCAACTTAATAATAAAACATCCATGGCATCAGCAAATCAGATATGTCTGTATGTATATGCTGAACTGGTGCTTTCTCAACTGGTGGGTACACTGTTTTGAAGCTCGTGATATCAGGCCCTACTTCGACTGTTCAACACGTCAACTTGTGTGCTGGAAAAAAGAAAGTTGAAGGAGAAAAGAAAGAGATGTATGCCAAAAATTGTGTCAAACCTTTTCTGGTCAGATAAAATCCAACCGAAGCATCGCAATTTCTCTAAATTGTTCTTTATTTTTTCTGCTATGTTTGTGAGAACGGCAACGTATAATATGCTAGCAAGTTGTGCTCAAAATTTTCTAGGCTAATGCAGTGTGCTTTTACAATTTTAACACCACCAAAGGTCTGAAGTTTCCCTGAGTCATTCTTTGTCGTCTATTGAATAAGATGAAAAAAAAAAAAAGATTTCAGATAACGTTTTAAATAGCTGTTTTTTTTTGGTAACCTTGCATATGTAGTGCCTTCTTCCAATGGAGTATCTCAGATAATTTGAAGGGCTTTTTAATGTAAATAAGGAAACTGTTGTTCAGAAACACTTTTAGTGCATGCGAGAAGAAATAGGTAAGGCTTGAAAAGGAGGTTTCTTAATGGGAAGCTGTAGTGTTCTCACTCATGGCGTCTGTAACGCAAAAACGCTGAAGTTAAAGGGAAAAACGCTTTCCGTGGCCAGAATTACCTCGCGTTATGAAGCCGGCATCCATCCAGTTGCTTCATTTTGACATGGTTGAAGCTGTTTGGAAAACTTAGACGACAACCAAAGAATCCATCATGAGAAAGCTTCGCGTTCAACCATCGTCTTCATTTGACGGAGGGGTGCATGATTTTATTTTAATGAATTGCCACGATCTCGGAATTAACATTTAAAAACTTTGTTGCTGCTAGTTCTTATCATATAGCAAGTCTGAGTGTTTGGATGTCACCTACTATGCACTTAGCCCTGATTCTTGGTTGAAAAAAATAGAGCGCGACTTAGACAACGGCAGTAAAGAAGGACGACGGGACAAGCTTTGTCGTCGTCGTCTAAGTCACGGTCTATTTTTTTCATTCATAATGCACCAACTGATTCTTGGCTTCTGGGATAATGCTGTCAATGCATTATGTCTAGTTAAGAAAAAGGGCTGAAACAGAAAGCGACTTTTTTACTACTTGCATCTACCAGCTCTTCATAATTATGTGTCATGTTTTGTGTAGGGTATCATGCTCCAAGACGGCCAACATATAGCGTTTTCGACCGCTTTCGGGACTTCCAAGCCGAAGCAAGTAAGTGCCTGATAAAATTTTTCTTCTTTCCCTGCTCAGTGCATGTGGTAACCTGTGGAAAAGCCAACGATCGTTTGTCATCTATTGGTATATATTGAAGGGTGGTGCCATGTTGGGGCACGTTTATGCAAATTGCTTCGTTCGAGGCTATTTTTCACAAATCACGCAGGCACAAATGCAGTGGGTATCAACCAGCCAACACACAAAAAAGGTTCAGCTGACTTTTGGGAGGGACTTCTTGTGGCCAAGCGTTTTTGATGCTTTGGCTGCTGAGTTTGCTTATGAGAACGGTTAACTAACTGCAAGAACTGTTTGGTGGAAGCATGCCAACCACTATTAGTGGCTGACCGGTTTTTCAAACTCCAGAACATTATGCTTGTGGAATATTCCCGATTTCCATAAAGTGCTGGGACTTGCCCGGTGTCCATTTTTGGTAGTGAGACGTGCATTTGAATAAGACGCTTTTGCAGAACTTGATTGCGACCTGCATTTAGCCTCTTGGCCCATCCTTCTTGGGGTGTGTGGCATTGGAGTGTTCTGATCACAAGCAACACTGATGTTTTTTAGTTAAAAGTTGTCACAGAACTTTCCTTTGCATAGGTACTACATCCAGCCCCATGTCATCCTTTGTGGAGGTCGCCTTCCTGCATGGTCACATACTTGAAGTGAAGTACAGTGTAGACTGCTTATAACGTATGTCGTGGAAGCTGCGAAAATCCGCACCATAAGCGGTACCGCACTACAAACAGAACATGCGCGAATCCAACCACATCACACTTTGTTTATCATCACTCAAACGAAGGCCTCTTAAAAACAGAAGAGCAGTCTTCATTTTATTTTTATTTTTTCCATATCAGCCACTGCTGTAGGGTCTTACAAGTTGCTGCACAGTCTCACAAAGCGCAAGCGGGATTTTTTTATATATATATTTTTTTCACCCCTCCTTGCATTCACGATGCCGAAGGCAGTTGTTTATCAGCAACCTCCAGTAGTGCAGCTCGCTATCTCCAATGTTTTTGAAGAGTGAAAGGGCGGCTCCGCTCGCTATCTTCTGAGGTGCGTCAAGCAAGGGCAGTTATGGTTATCACGTAAGTGCAAACGGAACACACGAATGAAAGGGCACCTTTCTTTTTCTATGTCGAGGTTAAAGGGAGAGCTGGGAGTGTGCGCTGTCAGATGGCTGATTCCGTTTCTTTTCTTCTTTTTTCCCTCGACCTCTCGCACCAGCGACGATTGGTGGAGAGTGCACGGATGGCCCGCATAGTCCAAGGCATCCCGGACTAAGGAAGCCTCTCACCGGGCGAGTGCCCTGACATCAGCACCTTGACTCAAATAAAGTTTATTCATCATCATCATCTCGACCCTAAAACGATGCTTCAGCTGCGCCAGTCGATCAACGGACCCACCAAAAAACCGCACTTAGGCAACCGCGTTTTGAGCGGTATGCATATGCATTGAGTTCTATGGAAGGCAAACCGGTGGTCACAAAAACCCGCTTTATTTCCGGTCCTGCACTATAAGTGGTTACATCATAAACAGTCTACGCTGTATCTTTTACAGGGAGTTATTGGATAGGACAGCGCATGGCATGTAACTGTGGTAGCTTCACGTTGGTAGCTGTTGCAATTATGAAAAAACAACACTTGTTCCTTGTTTTCATTTGTTCCTGCAGGATTACAGGAAGAAAAATTGCTGCACGGTGACACAGACAGCCCGTCGTACAAGAAAAGAAAGACTCTGGAAGACCTGTTCAGGCCTCCTCTGGACCTTATGCACAGGGGTTCTTTTGAGTCGGTGAGTTTATCTGTTGGGTTATGAGTATGATAAAAAAAAAATGCTTGCAGTGATGTGATGCTTTAAAGAAAGCTTGAAGACTTTTTTTTGAACTGGCGTACTCCGTGCCTCGTTTCGTCTGTTTTAGGAATGAATACGCCCGAAATGAGAGATTTGAATGGGTGATAGAAAGCTGGGGTCAAACTTGGGTTTTTGATTGATAGGTCTGTGGAAATGTGCAGGAGGAGCTTTGTTGTTCTAGGGTATTATTATTATTACTATTGATATTGCCATGCCCGATGGAAGTCGAGTCGAGGATGCTGGTGGGGTAACAGGCCTGGGAAGAGTCTGGATCACTCTCATCAGGGACAGTGCTCTGAGTTTTGTCTGTGCCTGTTTTAAAGCGCCAACTCCGAGTTGATTGGCTCAGGGTAGACGATAAAGACAAGCAAAGGGAAATGGGGGTAAAAGGCTTGCAACCGGAGCAATTCTGCCGCAGGAAACGGTAGCGGGAAAGAGAGGCAATGCCAGTCCTAAGGCATGCGCTTAAAGGCACCATGAAGGGAACATACATCCTTCTTGTATTTTAAAAAGAACTAGTCGGGTAACTCCCTGAACTCCATTGCATTCCCTAAAAAGGTTGTTTTTGCACGCCCAAAAAAGGCATATATTGACATGCTTTTAAAATTCCCACTACATGTCACCAGCAGTGATGGAATTGGGGAGTTTAGGTAAACAGAGCAATCAATGTGTCAACTCCATGCTAGCATTCAAGCAACCTGATCGATCAAACAGGACCGGAGGCGGCATAACTGCAATCACTCATTCATAGCTTGTTGGCGGCAGGTAATTGTTCAAACTAGTCTGTGTTGCCACAGGGGCAGTTAGAGAAGGTAGCTTGTGAGCTGCGTTTTTTTTTTTTTTTTTTTTTCATATGTATTTCTTGTTTTCAAAATTTTCATTTAACTCTCGCGATTGTTATTCCTATGTGGCAGTCGTTTGAATGAACCAAGCTTGTATTTTGTCTTTGTGGTTCCTTTAAAGCGTTTCGCATCAGTGGTCTTGCGCGGAGCAGGTTATCGAGGAGAAAGTTGAAGAATCCATAGCGAAATAAACTTGCCGCTATGGCACTGTTTTCTTGCCAACTTGGCAAGTTTTCTGTCCTGGTGCAACGGCTGGAAGTCATCTACTGACGTTTCCACATTTGTCCCCAAGTTACAGTGCCGTAGAGCTGCTCTGTGTGTGATAGATAAGCCTGCTGTGTATATCACTGGAGGTTGGGCTTTCTGGGCTGACTGAAATTGCAACCGGTGTTGCCATTTAGGAGGAGGAGTACTGTACCGCAAAGCTTCTGTGGCACTGCAGGCGCGGGAGGTTGGCCGGACGAAGAACCGCTGGCTCATGGTGAACGTGCAGAACGTGCAGGAGTTTGCCTGCCAGGTGCTCAATCGTGATGTCTGGAGCCACTCCACCATCAAGAGCATCGTGGCCGAACACTTTGTCTTCTGGCAGGTAGTACTGGGCCACTGGTGGAGGAAGCGTCTCTGCTTTCTTCTTCTTTTTTTTTTTTTTTTCTGTGTTAGATTTCTGTAGGGGTAACCAACCTCTGCAGTTGTGTGGGTTGGTGGCTCTCTAGGTCCTTGCCTGTCACAGGTGGGGGCAAGAGAGCATTGGCAGAAGCACATCCTACACTCTTATACCTTGCTCTACCGTCTCCCGTCAGTGGGTTCCTCACAAGGGACACTCCACTATCCTAAATTGAAGTGTGCCAGGGAGAACAAGTGGGCCATCTTATTAACCCTTTCACTGTTGGGTGTTTCTGGCCGTGACGCACCCCCAGTGTCGGCTTGGTTTTTGGAATACCGGGGAAGGAGCATAGTGATTTATTTGACCATGGTAGTGTCTGGAACGTAACGCTCCGAAAGGAAAGAGCGTGGGTGAGAAATCGCCTTTCTTCCAGATATTTTCAGTTTGCCGTGCACGATTACGGGACGAAAACCCCACCGTTTCATCAGAATCTGACGCTGTGGAACTTGCACCCCTTCCTAGGATGAGAAACTCTCAGAATGCGAATCCGAGCTTGGCTTGTAATCAGATCGGAATCCGAAGAACCATTGCTCCTGTCCGCAGTCGAAGGCCCCACCCGGTCAGCCATCCGAAATAACTGCGCATGGAGGGAGCATTTTCAGAAGCCTGCACAATGCACAGAAATGATGCGTTGGGAAATCAGGATGGCAGATAGAGATAAAAAGTGGATACAACGTTGATACAACAACCTCGTTTGCTGCTGACAGTGGCAAGTGAGGGCGCGGTGTGCAAGCGAAAACCCCAATTGAGTCATGTTTCGGTTTATGGAGAGGCAACGGCGTGCTGGGCTAACCTGACACACCGCAGCAGATGCGGGAACAGAATAATAACTAAAAAAACCCATAGAAACCCGTTGCGGGTGGCACAACAACCCTTGCACCCATAATCGCACGCATGCCGCATGGTCTCTCATCTCGACAGAATACAGCGCTCGGGGTGACTCCCTTCCGCCCAGCAACGAAGGGCACGGTCACTTCAATATACTGGTGTTGAGAGCTAGCGAGTGAAAATATGCGCTACTAGAAAGATTCGACAGATGGCGCAAACAATCCAGGCATGCCAACTTTGCGCTATGGCGCGACTAATTGAACGCACAATGGAGAAGTATTGGTACGTCAGTGAAACTGCGGAGGGGAAATGCGAGAGCATACCGGTATGTCAGTGACAGTGAAAGGGCTAACAGAGTGGCTGCCACTGGACCACAAGTGAAATGAGGGCAGACCAAGGACTGGGTGTACGGGTGAACTACGAAAACTTGGGGCGAAGAATGGGCTCTGCGAGGTGATGATAGATGTGACTGGAAATCTTTTAGGGGGGGGGTCTTCGTCCTGCTGTGGACACAACCGGACACAATGATGATTTGTCATCAGTGCTTTACATCTGCTGCTGTCATTGTTGCAGGTCTACCAAGACAGTGAGGAGGGACAGAGGTACGTGCTCTTCTACAAGGTTGTTGATTACCCCTACGTGGCTATCCTGGACCCCAGAACTGGTGAGCAGTATTTTTATTTTTATTTTTCGTCACCTCTCCCAACTGCCGAGTAGCCTGCTAAAGGACGTTTCAGAATTCGATTGTATGCTACACAACTTGCAGTTGGCAGAGAGGCAGGCAACTGCTGGGCAGTCATAGAGATCTCCGTGAGGGGCTGTACAGTTACAAAGACACAAACTGCAGTATGTGAACACATTTGACAGAACTCCTCTGTCTGGTTGGGTTAAACTTGAGGAAGAGGCAAATACACCAACCAAGGGCGTTAATTCAAAGCAGTCCCAACGCTTCGTAGCCTACTCGGCTCCTTCATGAGGGGTGACTGTGTAAGACCAGAAGCAGCAGTTACGTAAGGTGTCTTTCGCTTTTTCTTTTTACTGGCATCTTGCCCTTGCGTGTTAGAGGCCATCATGGGCGTTGATGGTGGGAAGAGCTCTGAGGGATCTTTGGTGCTTGAAGGCACTCAAATTTAAAACTAAATCTAAATTTGCATGCTGTTGCCTTGTAGGCCAGTGTGTAATTGCTAGGCGCCATGCTTTGCGGTCCAGTGTGATGTAGCCTGTCACACAAATGTGCCGGCCGGTAATTTGCTAGTGGGGTGGCAAACATGGCACACGCTTGCGGGAGACACTCTCCTAGTATCTTTATGTACGTTTGTGTTCTTTAAAAACCAGTGAAAATTGCCTAATACGACTCTTCCAAGTGTTTTTATTTGTAGTCATGTGTATCTGGCTTCATGCATGGATATCTTTTCAATCATGCGAGTGCTAACCGGTTTTCTATTCCAGCACTCCTTGGTGCGTGCATCTTTTGTCTTTACCGCTCTTCCTCCTTACAAACATGCTGTTTTGCTATTGAGTCCCTGTCGATGCGTTCCTGGTTGTTGAACAGCACATTTATTGCTTGACATGGTTGTCTGAAAAGCCAGCTCCTTTTATCTATGGGGGCACATATTCGAACGGGACGCTGAATCAGAGGACTCGCATTTCTTGTTAGATGGACACCAAGCTGTCATTACATCACTTTTTGTTGCACAAAGTTGGTGGCAACAATAGTTTCATTAACGCCCTTGAAGGGACAGACAACCGATTTTTGTGGCGTGCACGTCGTCTAACTCATATGAAAGCCAGCATTTTATATACTGTTGTAACCACGAGGAATTTTTGAATAAACAGGCGAAAATAATTTTAATTTTGCACTAACATTTCTGAAGTCCGGAAAGTGGCAACACGTAGTGTCTAAACGGGACACTAGGTACGTTGCGTGTCCCAAAAACTCCGTCTATGGCAACACGTGATTCAGAAACCGCATGAACGAATAGGAAAGTTTTCAGATTAATGATGTTTTAGCCTGGGACAAGTTTTTAAATGTCTCCTTAAACCTAGCGTGCAGTTAAAAGTGCGTTGCCGCACAGTTCACTGTCAAGGTTGCCAGCATTCTTTTTCGAGGGACACATAGGGCTGGTAGATCTCTAAAAATTTCAACTTCAGAAGTTCAAAGGCGCTATCAGCCAAGCCGTTTCGGGTTAGCTCTTTCGTCACCACGGGAAATTGACCAATTTTGAAGGGTCTAACAAAACATTTTTTTTGTGCTATAGATATTGATTAGGCACACATTGCAGTGGCATAAAATGCAGATTATTCCACGGGCTTTCCAACGACACCAGTTTTAATATAATGTTTTCCTAAATAATGACTGGGAAAAAAAATTATCGAGCTCGAAATTTTTGCCCACGCGTCGAAAAAAATAAGAAAAAAGTAAGTTGTGTATAATAAACAACTAGTAGTAGAAAAAATTTAGAATACACATTTTGTAGGTAGACATTTCGAAAACCTGTCCTAGAAAAAAAATTGAGTTGCGCAGTACAATTTGTCAGATATAAAAGAAAATGTTAGCCCGCGTGGTGCCCGTGCCATGTGGTGAATCCCAACCACTATTTCAAATTTTGCTATTTTGGGTGGTTCTCTAGAAGAAATCTGGTGGTTTGGCATTATTAAAGGCCCAAATTAGCCTCCACATGGTGTAAAAACACCTTGTCAATGATTATGACCGGCACAATATTGACGACAAGCAAGCGATGTGAAAAAATCCGCTTGGAGTTGAGAACCAAACTCTTTGATGGATGCTTGTTGACGTTCTGATGATCATTTATCAGTCAGAACTTTCATTTGCGGTTTATTATCATGTTCTGACTCACTATGGTAACCCTGCTTGCAGGAATAAGGTGCGATGCGCTAGAATCATGCCCAGCAAGCTTTCACCAAGCCGCCGTCGGGCTGTGAAGCGAGTTCAGCACTACTAGCCTACTACATTGCAGCGCCACCTAACAATTTTGAAAAGAAACAAATGCAAGGCTGTTGGAGACTTCGTCAGAAAGACAGTACTACTGTCTTTCTGACAGACAGACAGACAGAAAGACAGACAGGCAAAAAGCGGCACTAGACCTCCGAAAATACCCTCGTATGAAACCGAAACTGACCAGTGAACACCTGGCGGTGTTCAAGGCCAATTGGAAGCGGTCTCCTCGTCTGAACTGATACCCGACAACTTGGTGTTATCGTTTGACTTTCAGCGGAAGCTCTTATCGCAGAAGCAAGGCGTAGATAAAGTGGAAGCGGGAGTGGCATGCATGTTATGAGGAGCAGTAGCGGGCAACGGAGGCGCCATGGCAAATGAGCTTGTAGTTGGGTAACTGCGTAGTAGCGCCAAATATGAATTTCGCACTGCAAAAACGAAACCGAAACTGCTGGAAACTGGTTCAAAAAGGCAGGCACACTTGCTAGACATGCAGGGGACCACCAGAAATAAGCTTTGGGAGAATAAAGCTGCCGTTTGTCCGAACCAAAGATCATTAGTGAATAGCTGGCGCCATTTTCAAGTAATTATCACCTCTCAACGCCGTCGGATTACAAAGATGACCTCATTATTTGGTATTTGACTTGCCAGGAGCCTTTTGACAAAAAAATACTGTGGTAATGCAGCCTAACCACGATCTGCATCCTTTTTTCTCAAGTGCAGCAGCCACGCCCCCTTCCTCAAAAAACACACGCACCTCAGCTTGCAAAAAACGCCGTCAAAAGTCTCAATGTTACGGGAGCGGGAAAATTTAAACTGATTCTAAAAGGGCAGTGCCTAGACTAACCACTGGCTGCAATAGGTGTATGAGAAACGACTACAACATGTTGAAATAGTCATTATAAATAATTGACCACCGGTGATCGATTTGAATAGGCGTGGTAACGAAAGAGTTAAGGGGTTTTAAGTGATGCCCTTTCATTTGGGATAAAGAAAATATACTCGACAAAAATCGCTTGTTTAAAACACACTGGAAATTCAGGAATGCTGTGGTGTTCTTTGATAAGTATACACAATGATGTTCACATTAAGCTTTATGCTTTGACACCCAAGATGCCCCCCTCTAATTTCCCCCTCTCTGTCTTTAGGTGAAAAGGTGCTTTCATGGAATCAAGTGGATGCTGTCAAGTTTTGTGATGCAGGTAACTTTGAATGACAACACTTGGCTCGCGCATTTCAATAAGCATGGGGCGACATCGCGTCTCCGCATGCCTAGCGCAAGCTGATGCTCAGTGGGTGTTGTGATTGAAGCCCCCTTCCTTTCCTCTCTTGTTTGAGCTGCCGCTTCCCCTTTTAAGTTGTCTTTCTTGCTGTTTGTAGTAGAGACGGTTTGATTGCCTTGGTGCAAACTTGCCTTGCTTAGTTGCAAGCTGCTACAACATTTCTGGAGACTCCTCTTTCAAGCAGGCTTTCGTGCGTGTTTAAAGAAATGCGGGGAGAGCGATTCTTGCTCATAAAAACCGCCAGAAACTCGGTCTTTTCAGAGTTCTGTGCAAGGGTCCTTTTTTTCTTCTCATCTTTTCTTTTTTACGCCTTGCCCATAGTTCAGTTGGGGTACGCCACAGTATCGCAGTCCTCACTGCCTTCAGCTTCTCTTGAGTGCATATTATTACTCTGGTGCTGGGGTGTGTCGCAACTGGCCGTGTTTCATCGCCACTTTCTCCTCGCAGTGACTGAGTTCCTGGCGGAGCATCCTACGCCCGATGGCTCTGCTGTCAATCCCCCGACCAAGAGGGTGAAGCCAGTCACGAAAAAGGTGCTCCATAGACTCGGCGAACGGCGGGAGCGCTGCTTTACAGGCTGAGTAACTCCGTGGGCAGCCAAGGCGAATAGGGCAATCTGTCTGACGTAGCTTTCTTTTCACGTGTGCTCTGGAAAAAATTGCGTGGTGGCACAGACACTGTTTAAGAACTCGATGCAAGTTAGAAATGTCAGTGGCTTTTTCACGAGAAAAAAAAAGAAAACAAAATTGCGGAGCAAACATCGCCTTCCACGCCCTTTGGGGATGGCACAGGTAGTACGTTAGAGCATTCGAGGAATCCAGGATTCTTTAAACTTTCGCTTCAAATGTATGTGTGGACGTTCTTAACCAGCTTAATTAAACTAATCTGTTGTGTACATTTTCTTCCCTGTTCTAGTGGCTACTGACTTGCACGATACAATTGCACTTTGCTTTGAACATGTTTTGTGCGCGTGTAACGAGTAGTTTTCAAGATACACCTTCTATAACTGCAGCCACCTTTTCACTGCAAAAGGAGCTGGGAAATGGACTAGACTAAAATTGATAGTTGTTTCGACTGACTTATCTTGTTTATTTTTGTCGCGTTCTGCCGTCAGGTACCTGCAGGCTGTTCTTTTTTTCTCTTCTTTTTTGGCTTGGTCAATACGAGTGTCACTCTGCTCCTCCAAGCTAAGGAATAGCATTTAATAACACGAATAGGCAGTCGTGCATTTAGTCTAGACACGTCCCAGTGAACACAGGCTGTGGCTTGTCAGGAAGAGCGTAACGCTTGGTCAGCAACAGAAGCCTGCTTGTTCCTTGGTCGACTTCGAACGTGGTCTAACTTGCCGCTGCACAGGTGTTGAAAGAGAGAGAGACGAACGAGTCAGACGATCTCGTGTCTGCTGGGGCTGTTTTTCACGAAATGTGCACCGCTTCCACTCCCCTTCCTCGCAGGAGAGCATAGTGGAGGAGGATGAAGAGTCGCAGATGCGGGCGGCCATTGCAGCGTCGCTGCGCGAGAACGCCACCGCCTCCCGGAACCACGACTCGGGCTCCGACGTTGACGACAACGACCAGAGCGACCTAGAGACCTTCGACTCGGACACGGAGCTCGTTGGGCCGGCGCATGCGACGACCAACCACAACAGCATGCAGGTGGACTCGTCGCCCGCGAGGGACGGACCCACCAAGGAGGAGGATGAAGGTTTCGGGGGCAGCAGCAGCAGCAGCAACAATGTCGAGGAGTGGAAGCGGTACCTGGGTAGTGAGACAGGCGAGTAGCGCGGCCTCATCCATGCGCGTGTAGGAGCTTTTAATTTAAAAAAAAACACAAACTAAAAGAAAAAAAATTCTAAAATGGTCACGCTGATGCTGTGGAGCAAATGAGACTTCACACTGTGTGGTCCGAGCATTGGGAAACTTGTGCTACGCAGTGCTAACAGGACCAGAGAAAGATATGCTCGTACCAGCGCTTTTTGTGTCTGCGTTTGTGTAGTGCAAGTATCAGGATACAGTCTAATCCCGCTACAACGAAGTCCACTTCAACTAAATTTCCACTTCAACGAGATATTTTCAATTGCCCGTCAGCTAGCCATAGAAGTCAATGCAACAATGACCTCGCCACAACGGACAATTTGTCTGGCTTGCGCTTGTTCAGCGAAATTTTCGTTGATTGGGGCTGGGCTGGAACAATTATTTTAAAATAAAATAAGCGTAACGCCAGCTTTCTGTAACTTCTTATGCATTCAAGGTGCCCACGCTACCACCCATAAACAAAAACAAACTCATCGATGGACGCCATTGTTTGCATAACGATGTGGCTGGCCGTCTTTACACGAGGCGCAGGCCCGGTGCGCCAAGCTGGAGCTACAGCCAATCCGTATCCATTTGAAATCATACGAATGTACCGTAAAAACCCGCGTATAGTTCGGACCCGCATATACAGTTAAACCTCGTTATAACGAGACGGGCTATAACGAAATAATGGATATAACGAGCAAATCGTAATTCCCCTTGAAAGTCCCCATAGAAACCAATGTATTTAAAACCTCGTTTTAACGAGGTAAAATTTCCCCGTTACGGGATATAACGAACAAATTTCGTTGAGAAATCAAATTTTGAGCTAATTTTACAACAGTGCGCAACGCGGATTTGAGACAGTGCGTGACGCGGCAACTGTATTAGCAGTTCAAAACTCCCGCCACGCGCACGAAGCTGGCTGGCGCGCCATGCGGACGCTGCGCCCGCGAAGCCCCCACCCTCCTCTCGCTGCGCACGGCATGCAGACAATGGGGCCCTTCGATTAACAGTGTTGGACTCACCGCGGGCTCCCCGAGAAGCAGTTCGACGTTCGATTTTCCCACGTATCCCTATGGCTTCGGGGAATCCGCGGACTATCCGCGGTGAGCCCGAGAAGAACCCCAATGCACACGACGCGCGCGGTTGCGTCGCCTTCCTCTCCTCCCCCCCCCCTCTTTTCGTATCGCCGGCGTCGCTGCGTAGTTGTGTGTGCGTGGGTTTTGGCATATCTTTTATCGTACTGCCGGCGTGATTACAACAACGCGAGTGCGACAGGCGGGAAGCGAAAGCGAAAGACTATCATGCTTGAACAGAAAACGGCTATGATAAAAGCCGTCGCATAGGGCGCGAAGGAAGGTAAGGTGCACCCCGTCAAGGTGGCAAAGAGACTGACTTGTGGACGAGTACGCTGTCCACCATCGTGCATCGTGAGCAACCGAGAGTCCATCGTCAGCGCTGTTGCACATGGCTTGAAAAGAAGCGCTAAGGACGGCGTCGGAGGCAGATGCGGTGGACGTGCTGCGTCGCTACTTCGGCACGCACGAGGGCGGCGAAGATGGCGTGAACGTAGCGGCCGCAGCTGAGGGAGCAATCGCTCGCATCAGGAAGGTTCATCAATGTCCATTTACGGACTTCTTCGTAGCCAAGTCTGTTTGAAATCCGAGTTTTGAACTGCAATAAAGTAGGTTCGTGACTTTTCCTTTTTACCTCCGGAATGTGTTTATTTTACTGACTATCGCCGTGCAGCAAGATGCTATTTCGCCCGCTTTTTGTTTTAGGTAACTACAATGCATAATATTTGCAGTAAATGTCGGCTACGGCTATAACGAAATATTGGCTATAACGAGCAAATCGCGGCGCCCCTTCAATTTCGTTATAACGAGGTTTAACTGTAGTCCGAGGTGTAATTTGGGGATAGCAAATGCGAGAAAAAACGTTTTCACGCGAATACAGTGCGAGGAAAACAGAAAAATGCATTTATTTACACACTTGATTATTCGTCGTCCTCGTCTGACGCACTCTCTTCCGAAGCTCCCTTGTCGGAAATCTCCTCCCACAGCACCTCATCCTCCGTGCCATCAAGCGCGTTTGTGGTTTGAGGTGGAGCACTTTTTGAAGACACAACAAACGAGCGCCTCGGGAATGCAGGCCCATGCCTCGGCGATCCATGAGCAGAGCAGAGCTGGCGAGGCACTTCTCGCTCTCCGGACCTCATCCACTCCATATACAGGCGCCTGATGTGGTCCTTAAACAGCTTATTAAGACACACATCAAGTGGCTGCAGCTGGGATGTCATCGCAGCGCGACTCCCAGCTTGGTGCGGGAGTCGCGCAGCAGTCGAAATTTTTCACGTGTCCTGTCAATTTAATTGTAGCGGGATTCGACTGTAAATCAATTCTAACTTGGCAAACTCGCCGTGAGGCTTTATTTCGAGTAATCGCCCCCAAAAAATTTTGTTGCGGTGATTAGTATAAACGAACCCACCAAAAGAACGCGCATTTTTGTCCTCTCACCCTGGCTTGTGACACTGAAAGGTGCCACGACATTGGATCAAGATGGTGAGGGCCGTGATCGTGTGCATGGAGAGGTGTGGAAAGCTGGGCCCGCTTGCACGAACACACGTTCTTATTGGCAGTCTTATTCACAGTCTAGTCTTATTCGCGGACTTCAATAAGACCGCGAATAAGATTCGGACTAGTGCGCTTGCTCGAAAGCACTCGGGCCAGTCTACAGAGCGGTCTTATTGAAGACTATAGGGACAGCAAGTACCTAGATGAGCACGAGAGAGGCCCCTAGGGAAAAGCGGGGAATACGCTGCAAAACTGCTTGTTGCCGTCACCGGCGTTGGGCAAGCGTTTATTTTGAACCATAATTGGATTTATTCAAGCAATGCTGACGATCAGACGGCGGATTTGGGCCTTGTCACAAATACGTTACAATGATCTGCCATCCTTGGTAGGCCAACTCACGCAGCCGGGCCTCGGTCGCCCGGCCGCGTAAACGAAGTCATAAACAGAGATCGTCTGCTCGAAGCGTGGGCCCGAGAAACCCACTGGGCTGACGCAAAAAGCAGCGACGTTGTCTCACGTCGCAACACGAGTCGTGCTTTTGATATCACCGTGAATTGGAAAGTTGCAAATTGGCTTCGGGTTCATCACCGTAGACTTGGATGCAACGAGCACTCCAGAGGCTCACGCCGCGTGGAACGGCGACACGATCGCAATCACCCGCGGCCTAGCCGGCAGCTCACTTAGCGAGGGCTGCAGCTGTAAACAATCGTGCAGTAGAATATAGCCGAATGTTAATACCATGCGTGCTGCTTTTACATGGCGCCTCCGGATCCCACCCAAACCATCAAGCTTCGTAACCACCACTTTCGAAGAGAAGGAAGGAAAGACACGAAGTCTGCGCAGCTTCTCGTTGAAAACGCGATTTTATTTGACACTCACAGGCAGGGGTACTATAGGCTGCAAGCGTTTCGCTGTTGTGTGTAATTTTGTTGTCACATTGCAGTTCTATTGTGAATGCCTATTTGGTGTTCCTGAGTTAATGGGCATGATTTTATAAAACAATACATTTGTTCCGTCCTTTCCGTGCCGCCTTTTCGTAGCTACTGCGGTGACAGCTGGCATAGCAGACGATCACACATTCACACCGCGCGCTTGCCCGCCCGATGTCTGCTCGGGATTAATATCGGGCCGCAGGCTATCATTCCTGTCCATCTTTGTTTCACGTGAGGGAGAAAAATAGCCGCGCTATCCGGGAAAAACAAGCACACGCCCATAGCGCACAGCGAAAGTTGAAAAGGGTGGTTGGCTGCAGCCATCGGGGCCACATCAAAGTACGTAGGCCTTGCGGCTTCCGGCGCCTGCGTTGTCAGTCTTTCCACCCTCTCTCCCGACGGCGTTTCCAACGGCGTCGATCTCCCCGGAACAGGCATTTATTTGTTCCAAGCAGACGGTCGAACGGCCGCCGCTCGGTATCGTTCGCCACTTCTACGGCTACTGCACTCGTTTTTCACGGTATGAAGGTCGATCTGTATGATGAAACGCGACCACGTCAGCATAAGACTGTGAATAAGACTGCTCGGAGCAGGCTTATTCACAGTCTTATTGCGTTCTTATTTAGAGTCTTATTCGCTGTCTTATAGGTTTCCAGAAAGCGTCGTATAGCCTAGGGAACATAAGACCCCGAATAAGACTGCCAATAAGATTAGACTGCGAATAAGACTGTCTTATTTGGCTTCGAGCAAGTGGGCCCTGGTTTCGTTCAGCGCTCTGGTACACCTGCTGTTTCCCTAGCAGCCTATGCAGTTCCCATTGATGTGATGGTTGTGCACACTGTGCCAAACTTCACCGAAAGGCATATCCTGCTGGCAATATCTCACTACATTTCAAGTCGTCTACGCGGAGCCGACAGCCGTACCTTGCTTTTTGTGATTTGTACAAACGAGACTAACCACGAGACCACGTGGTGTTTTGCAGTCGAGAGCGGCATCATTCATCTGGCACATGGGCAGCCCATCCTTTGATGTGTGCGTGAAGGAATGGAGATGCCTTTGAAAAGCAGGGGGGTGGGGGGGAGGAGGAGAGAAAAGTGAGATTTGAACAGAGAAAGAGAACTAGCAGCCACAACACCTTTTTTTTTTTTGTTATTATTGTGAGTTATTTATTATCCTTCTAGGCCTCTGAGCCAGCCCCTTTCCTAATAAAGTTACATCTATCTATCTATTGTGTCAGTGCAAAAGTTCATACTGTGGCAAAGCTATTTGCTCCAGTGGACCTGGCAAATCTTTGTCCCAGTGACGGGCGAAGCTTGTGGCAGCATTTTTGCATCCAGTGAGAACATCAAAGGGGTATGATAAGCTAGCAAACTGCCCTGTGCTGCCAAAAACACTGAACCATATATTGATAAGCGGCTGATTGCAATAAGTCACGCATCTAACAGGGAACGTCCTTAACGAGGCACGTACTCTGTTCCGTGCAGTTAAGCCTCAACTTTCCGTATGTCGTTTTGTTATTCCAGATGAAAAATCAGAGTTGATGATACGATTCCCGGATGGATCGAGGAAAGTCATGACGTTTCCCTGCACATCGAAACTGAAGGTGGGTAGTACTGCCTGCACACCGTTAGGTTGGCTGCGCGTGCCTCCTTCTGATTGGCTGCGTCTAGTTCTAAGTAATCAAGCATGCATCAGTGTCATTTCATTTTTTTATGGGAAAAAACAGTACAAGTACTGTAAATATACAAGTCAATAATGATGTACTTCTTGTTTACAATCAAGGTGAATAATGGCAATACGTGTCCCTTACTTCAAGTTGTTGAATAAGTCACTCTGACACTACGAACTGCTAGCCCTCTTAGTTGGTAGAGTGACTGCACTGGAGGGGTGGCTGTCCTGGGTTTGTATCATGAGCCAGGATAAATGAATTTCTTTTCAACTGTGAAGCGTTCTGAGGGAGTTGTGCATAGCTTTCCAATGGAAATGCAATGTAAAGAAGTGGCTCAAGCTTACCGCTATGCGTACGAGCACGGCCGTGCATGTGGGTTTCTGTGCAAGCCAAGAATACCGGGAGTGCGCAGTGCGCTCTCCCAATTGCAGGACTCCCAATCAAGAAGCATCACAGATGTTGAGTACTGCAAGCGTGATGAATAGCCAGGGGACACAGCGGAAGAAGCTGGGCGCTCTGGGTATTCATCAGGCTTGTGAAGGCAACATTTACGATTCCGCAAACAGCGTTAGTACAGCCATGAAGCAAACAAGGATTCCGAGCTATTTCATAAATTCTGGGGGCAAAACATAAATTAGAATAAACCTTTTGCAACCTGCTGTAGCGTTCTTCTGAGCTTGTTTTAGTTGTACAGTGCCCACATTGAATCAGGGGTCGATTCGATGAGTCAGTGAAAACATGGTCTCCTCCTTATAAGACAAACTGCTCCCCGGTACATTTCTCTTATGAAGGGGTTCAACTGTATTGATTTCAGTGTCCCTTTAACTGAATATTTCTTATTTGATTTGAAAATCTTGAATTTCAAACCTTCTAATATTTGGTTTAGCATAGTATACGAGTTTATTAAATATTCCAGCTCATATCAATTGTTATTTATTCCCAAAACTTGACGTCCCGAAATGAATGCCCCATGCAAAATACCATACATTGGCGAATGTGAAACGCAATCATGTGTTTTTTTTTTTTTTTTTCTTCCACATTTTCTGCATCCTGAGAGTAACGCCTTGAGCAGCATTGAATGTTTTGACAAACTGCAGGGGTGCAAGAATATTCAAAATTTTCAAACATACATAACGAAATATTTTCAGTATTTGTATTGCAGTCAGAAATCAAGTACAGTGGAATCTCGGTGATACGAATTCGGTTGATACGAATTTCGTTGTCATACGAATTTTTAAAATTCCCCAGCGAAAATGCATTGAATGCAATGTAAAAAAATTCGGATGATCCGTACGCATTTACCACTCCGGTGCGGGTGATACGAACACGCGAGCTGCGAGCAGACGACTGCGGCGTGGACGGGACTCGGGAGGCGGGAGTGTTGGTGCGGCCGTGCGGCCTTGGTTGCGCGCGGGCACAAAAGCATTGAGCGTGAACCGCATGGAGCGTTTTCTGTTCGCGAAAACGCGCCGCGCACGCCACAGGCGCGCTCACCCTGCCGCGCAACCACCTGCACGCGCCGCGCCCGGCGGCGGCAACATGGCGGCGGCTTCGGCCGCGAAGTGGTGTCGGGAGCTCGAGCGACCGCTTCCAAGCGCTCTCTAAAATATCGCTCAAGGCACGCACGAAGTTGCTTGAGCGGTAAAGGAGCTTATAATGTAGGTGAAAACGGTACTATAAAACATTCTCCGCGCCGATAGTGAAAGCGCCCATTCAATATCTGCTGAGGTGTTAGGCCTAAACGTCTCCGGCGGGGCCACCGGCCTGTCCGGAGCGTTGAGCCATAAAAATGTTCAGTAGGGCAAAATTTAGATCTGCGAATTGCATCATTGACATGGATGGTTGAGTGCACCTTACCATTGGCGCAAGTCGGCAGGCTCCTCCCACTGCCGCGCGCGTCGGGCGTCATTTTCCGAACCGCATGCGATTCGTGCGCGTCGGCGTTGCGCGCGTATTATTTTCACGCCCGCGTTGACGATTTGGGACGGCATCCCGGCGCCAGCCTCTGCCCACGGCCGGGCTAGAGCTGGCGGCGTGCGCGCTTTGGTATCGACACAGCGTGCGCCGCCGCCCTATATAGCTATAGCCCGGCCGTGCTCAGCCTCGGTTGCCGCCAACGTTGCCGCGAACGTCAGTGGGAGGAGCATCATGACTTGCGCCAATGGGGAGACATGTGCCTTAGGCGGCGATTTCGAAGCGCTCGCAGCAGCTGGCTGTGCCACCTCCGCGGCGCATATTTGGCGCGGATGATATTTTATAGAGCAGTTTTCTCCCACTTTGTGAGCTCTTTCCCGCATGAGCAATTTTGTTTACACCTTGAGCTGCGTTTTAACGAGAGGTTATAAGCGGTCGCTGAAGCTACTTGCACCTCTTCACGGCAACAGCCGACGCCATGTTGCCGCCGCCTGTCACATGCGCGGCACTATTCCATTTTTTCTCGTTTTCTGATACGAATTTTCGGGTGATACGAATATTTTTGCCGCCCCTTGAGATTCGTATGACCGAGATTCCACTGTATTCATACTGTTGAATATTCATGTTCAATTCGATGATTAAAGCTAATCATTCATGCTCAAGGAATTTTATATTCTTGCACTCCTTCAAAAGGATAAATGCAGCAAAAAGAAAAAGCTATTTAATTTCATGTTCGAAGCCAGTCTTTTTACGAGCATTTGTATTTGAATAACCCTGCCATTCAAATTCTTTTTCTTTAAATGTCACCTCTCATTGCCGTATATTCATTTTCTCAGCCACCTGGCTCACTCCCTTCTCTCTCTCTCTCTCTCGCTTTCAGGCACTGATCTCATTTGCATCGTGTAGTGGATTCAGCGAGAAGACTCACGAACTGGTCACCAACTTTCCCCGGCGCAACCTGAGCGAACTGGACCACTCGGTGACACTACGCGATGCCGGCCTCTTCCCCAAGGAGACTCTGTTCATCCAGCTGCGCAACTCATGACACCGACCACCGCTCCCTTGTCTACCGCCGCTCACTTCCTCTGCCCCAGGAGAGGCGGCCTTTTTCCTGGACTTTGCCAGTGTTTACACGCCTTCCGACGATGCCACGACGACCTATTGCCGCACGCTCTTCAAAGAGAACGCTTGGTGCAAACAACCAGTGGTCGTTGCTGTTTGAGGAGGAAGCAGCCATGACGTTATTCCACGGCAAAATTCGACTCTTCTTCTCGCGAGTGAGCTGTACCCATTTGCGATGGTGTGCAGATTTCAAGAATGTGATGCTTTGCGGTTGGCCGGAAGGCGATGTAATATACGATTGCGTATCACGTGATGATGGAAGATTCAGCGCTGCACCCCTGACGAAAGAAAATAAAGACGCGTCTATTCGACATCGTTGCCTCGCATGTGGAGGGAGGGATCGCATCAAGAGGATGTGTGCCGAGCTGAACGCACTTCTGAACGCACTTTTGTGCTGAACGCCGAGCTGAACGCACTTTTGTGCTATGGGATCATGGGAAGTCGTGGAATCGGAAGACGTTTGTTGGTGCCCCATAATGGTGGTTTTTCACTGAGTAACCTGACCCTTGGTGCATTCGTTTTTCAGTGAGAAGTTAAGTCGGGTCAAAGTGGAGTAACTAGGGGAACATGTTACTCTGCTGAGTTACAAAGCGCTGCATGCCTTGAATGTAAACTCGTTTTTATTACCTTTTATTATTCCCGTTTTTCGAGATTGTGTAAGGAGGAGAGTAATACGTGTGCAACGATGAGTGCAGCTCACTTTTTCTTCTCCCAACTGTGTACAGCTGAATGCTCGAAGCTCTCTGTTGTCCTGAAACGGCATCGTCGAGTACTTTCTGTGCTATTTTCTACATTTTTTTGTGAGGAATTGTTTTTTATGTGGCTTGCATTTTGTACCTGTTTTTTTAGCATGCACATGCCTCGTGTGTTCTCCCCAGTTGTTTTCATTGTTGAGGTGACGCTCCCATGTAAAGTTCTAGAAGTGCGAGATTCTTGAAGGAAAGAAAAAAGAAGTGTGTATGCTATGATGTGTAGTACTAGGCAATTGTGCAACACACGTAGTTGAATTTTTTGGCACAACTGGAAAAGAACCTAGCTGAAGTTTTTTAATTCAGTGCGGGAAAATAGCTTAGTATGTATACCAAATTGTTTTTTTTTTTTGTCGGCAGTGTTGGTTGCCGAGCGAGGAGCATTTTAAGTTCAAGCAATATTGTGTGTTCAAAATCTAGGCACACACGACTGATGCATGCGTACAGTGCTCTATTGAAAGAGGCAACACCTAATGTAAATTGCTTTTGATTACAATGCTACATGCTAGAATTGA
Source organism: Haemaphysalis longicornis (assembly GCF_048455015.1). Classification (NCBI taxonomy): domain Eukaryota; kingdom Metazoa; phylum Arthropoda; class Arachnida; order Ixodida; family Ixodidae; genus Haemaphysalis; species Haemaphysalis longicornis. The sequence goes on along the minus strand of NW_027526295.1, from coordinate 186,332,088 downwards.
ACGTAGGCACTCTGCAAGTTCCAGTAAGCTGTTGGAGTATGTATCGCAATTTGCAAGCAAAAGAAGAACTTGGCAAAGAAAAGATGTTGCATCTGGTTATTCAGCACTTCAATTTTTGAAAGGGGGCCTTTTGGGTAAGATGCTGCCAGATACCCCTGGGCCCTTGCTTAGGCATGCCAGTTTTTTGTCAGGTCGTTTGATTTGAGGTGCGCAACTCGCGACGTCAGGACTGGAGATTGTTCTCCTTTGAACTGTTGGTGCCCACACTGCTGCTGCATTCTCCGCAAAATGCGGGGGGGGGGGGGGGGGGGGGTATACATCCGCCACAGTTTAAAGGGGCCACGCAGACAAAACACAAGTTTGGTTCATTCGAAAGAATGCCTCGTTATATACCTACTGACGCCACTTTTAATGTAAACTTTGCTAAAATAAGCTTATAATTAAATAATTATGAGAAAAGGGAATGGCCAAGCTACCCTTTAGCTCATTTCCCGCAACAAAACCTATGTCGTGCCTGCTCTGCGATTGGCTGAGGCCGCCAAAAGCAAACGCAAATTGGGCAGGGCCTACAAGGTTGCCAAATGAGCTGTTTGCGCTTAAATTAAGGGCACATTGTTTTTATAGCAGTAAGAATGGTGGGACCGACAGTGGAAGTTATGAAAGTACACGTAAACATAGAAATGCTTCGGGGTTGTCTCGGGCGACACTGGCTGATTGACGCAAGTGACGGTGTCTTACGTGACCATATTTGTCAAACGAACACCATGTTTCACGAAATGATTATTTTCCGTGTTAGCAAAAACAAGCTAGGTACAAATACAGTCAAAAACAAAGCAAAGGCAAAAAACGGCCCTTTGCAGTATGGTGGCGCCATCTAGGTTGACTAACGGTAAACGAGGCTCTGCAATCGGCTGCAGGGCGGTTCATGTGCTGTCATTGCAGACATCATGAAAACACAATTTGGTGGGAGAAACAAGATTTTAACTTAAATTGATTAATTTCTCGGTGAATAAAGCATTGTTTGCTTCCGGAAAAGCACTGGGGGCACTATAAAACACAAAATCTTTCAAATAAAAAGTTGTATTTTGTCTGCATGGCCCCTTTAAGGCTATAAAGTAGTTGTGTGGAGGAACCCGCAAGCTGGCATTTCCACCTCCATTGCAGCCAATTATCCCATTGTGTGCACAGTATTTGTATCCACACTGGTTATGGCTTAACAGGGTTATGCTACACATCGTAGAACTATGCACCTGGTCCATAGCCTCCCTATGAACAGCAGGGCGATGCAAGTATTTGCGGAATGGATGCACATCCAAAGGCCTGTGAGATGGGGACACAGGTGTGTGCAAGCAAGGCGGATAATTATTAGGGTTGTTCGTTGTCAAGTTTTATGTTTTTTTAAATTGGGGGCAGGGGGGGGGGGGAGGGTTAAACATCCGGTGCTATTTTTCAAACTGACAATTGGGGAGAAATCAGGTTTTTTATTTTTAAAGCATTCCGAAATTCGGGTTGTTTCAGGTTAAATCTACAAATGTGCACTCGGTTTATTTTACCAGTAGGTATCCCGAGCTTTTAACTCTGATGCGTTAAAATTGGTGTTTGTTTCAAGCTGGTGATTTTTCTAGCAAATACTCTCCAAAATTTGGCGTTTGTTTGGAAAAGAATCGGTGATCACAGTAAAGAGCATGGATAACATCTAACAAATGAAACATTTAATTCGCAACAAGCTGGTCATCGATTTTTTACACATCCTTGTTTCATACATTATCATCTGCAATTGCAACATGTCAGTCTCCGTTCGAAACCTGTCCGATCGTTGAACATACCTCAGCCGGGAGAAAGTTCTCATGACGTCACACAGCTTCTGTTAGCTTGGCACAACAATGTATGTGCAGCATTTGCCAGTCTGGGGCAGCGAGCGGTAGAGTCATGCCAGTACTCAATGACTTCAAAAGCTGTGTTTGTCGGGCTTGCTTCCAGCAAGTACTAGTTGAGAGCGGCGGACCGTCATCCCACAGTTGTGCAGATAGCTACTTTGAAAAGGTCCATTCGGGGAGAGATTGGGTTTAACCCGATCCTCCTGAAATGTTCGGGGTGTAAAAATCGGGTTTTACCTGGAAAGGTGGTGGTAAAAAACATTTTTTATTGAGCAGCCAAGGGAGCTGGAAAGGGACGTGGCCTGCCTCCTACGTCCAGGAGGCTGTGAGCCTGCACCGAATCCAGGGCTCGTTGCACCAGGGCGATTTGATGCTCTGGCGCCGAGCTGGTCAGCGCAGACTACCACTGCTCAAGGGAGGGGGAGTGAATGGGGTGGGGGTGGTGGGGACATGAATACACAAGGTGGTAGGTTGTGAGAGGGGTGTCGCATTGTGTGGAAAAATGGACGGAGATATGTGGGAGAGGATAGTGTGGTTGTAGAAGGTTTCTGTTTGTAGACGCCGATATATGTGAGCTTGGTGGTTGGAGAGACTGTGGTGTGGAGGAGGGTATGTTCTTCTGGTGTGTGTGTAGTGCGCGAGGAGGGAGCTGTAGGTAGAGTCCAGCGGAGTTAGGATTTGATGGTCAGAGATTGAAAAAAAAAAGAAAAAAACCCCTAATAATACTAGTACACAGAGCAGACTATTCAAAAGCTGCCAGCCACCATGAATGGGCTTTTTCCGAGCTTGTGCAAGAAAAGCTGGGTTGTCCACCAAGGCTTAACTTTAGTTTCCCTGCTTTGCAGTCTGCTTGGAAATCAATGATGGCAAGAGCAGGAGTCGCAGATCTGGACATCTATGGAGATTGTACACCCTCCTCACAATCGTCTAAATGTAGAGGCCCTACAAGGCCGAACGGGATCGCCGACACAACTTGTAAAACAAGTGCCTCTTCCAGTTTCGGAATGCCCTGAAGCTGCTCTAAGGTGCTTGCATGTGCTGCAGACCTGTAACGTGCAATAGGTACGATTAACAGCCAATGCAGCAAAGTGAATGACGATACGTTACGGCAGCTAACAAGCTGCTTTCTTGCGAGTACAACGAGTAATTTCATCGACCAGATAGGTTGCTTCGATCAGGGAGGCTCAGTAAGTGCATGGTTGAGGTACGGCGTGTAGATTTCGGCTGTGCGCGCACGCTCGTATACCATTGAACCGTTTGAAAGTCCTGCAACCACTCGCACTGCAGTAGCCACTATTTAGCACAAAGAAAACTGCAGGTACGTTTGAGGCAAAATATATGTGCTTAACCGCCAGTCCCTGTGTTCGTTTAGTTTGGCATACTCGTTGGGTTGGTTTTTGCGATAGTAAGCAAAAAAAAATGTGGTCGCGGAAGAAGAAAAAAAAAAGCGTTCAAAATGGCGCAGAAAGGCTCCAGCACGTGCGAGATGAAAGCAAGCACAAAAATTACAGGACTCCCTCTTGTGCTGTTTTAGGCAGAACAAGAAATAGAAGATAAAGAAACCGTTGTCAACTGTCCCAGGAGAAGGTGCGTGAGCACTGCGAAGGTAGAAAAATTGAATTGCATTGAACAGACCTCTGTTCAATTCGCCAATTGAGAGGAATGAGACAGTGGGGCGAAGAGCGTGAGGGGTGGCAGCTAAGAGCGGAGAATGGTGCCACCGCCCCTCTGGCGAATCACTGCTCTGCACTTGACAGCTTTCACGTTGAGTGGAACTGCTTGAACTTTTTCTTCTCGAAGAGAATAGAAAGTATTGTTTTGACTGAACAGCTGCCACAAAAGAAAAAGTTAAGCTTATATAAAATGTACTAAACCTTATAAATTTCGTATGGCGTAGAAGACTTAACAGTTACCATCGAAAACAAATTATGCGCTGTATCTTTTTTTAGGTGTCCATTTTTTCATCAAAAAACGAAAATCTGGCTGTGATATTTTATGTGAAGGCAACTTTAAACTTTACAGTCAATTTATACCTCCCGAAGTGCTTCAGTAATAATGTAGTCCAGGTGTATCTATTCTGACATTACACCAACTTCGTTGAGAGACACAACAGCAACAGTTATAGTTTGATTAACATTAATTTAAGTTCTAGGAATAAAAATGGCACCGTGTCTGCCCCTTTCGATGCAAATGACGATGAAAGATGATAGTCGACTGGCACTCCTGCCGCCAAGTTAATGCCTCCCTTCTCTTTTTTCTCACCTCACATGCTGTTCCTCTCCAGTCTCATTTCTCCCAAGATAGCACGCCAGAGGATTGCTCAAGTCAATTTAAATTTACTGCACTCCACTGCTCCAAGTCGGGTGCCTCGATGCCAGCGCTGCCGTACGGCGGAGACGCGTGTGAATCGAGGCACCCTACTAGAACGTTCATAGAACCACATTGCCCTACTCCAAGCGTTTCAAGCAGAACGTGGAACCTATCTAGTGGAACCTTTCGTTGCTGTTGCCGTTTGATTTCTTAAAAGCTGCCAGGAGCACGGGCAACAGCAAGCGACGGTTTCCTGCAGTAGATGTAGAATATCATTTGCTATCGAAAAACCAAGCATCCATGAATTTTTTAATAAAGGAACACGGTCAATATCACTTGTATATTGATTTTCTGCCTGATATTTTCGTTATGTCTTGTTCTTGTTCAACAATGCTGACAAGTATGAACATTGACACCGGACTTAGACATTCGGATTTGCCTGTGGGTATATAAGACTACGCAGCTTCTGTTCCACTTTGGCCGGGTGGCTGAATTGAGTCACAGACAGACAAACAGACAGACAGACAGACAGACCAAAATTTCTGGGTTTGACCAAGCATTCATAATTTTTTAAATAGAGGAACACCGCAAATATCACTTACGTATTGATTTTCTGCCTTATATTTGCGTAATGTCCTGTTCTTGTTCAACGATGTTGGCAAGTATGAATATGAGCATTGACACCGGACTTCAGAGATTTGGCTGTGCATATATAAGACTATTGTGCAGCTTCTGTTTCACTTTGGCCGGGTGGCTGAATCGAGTCACAGACAGACAGATAGACAGACAGACATATAGACAGACCAAAATTTCTGCGTTGAAGTAGCCCACGAAAGACTATCGTCTTTAAAACTCTGCATGCAAGGTAACGCAACGCATGCGAAATGAGCCGGTCTTGTAAATCTACATTGGCTTACTCTCATCAAACCAGCTATGCTTGCACGGCATGACAGTATGATCCCGAGATTGCAACCCTATGCTCGTGGAAGACCCTTGTCTAAGTATTGGCAGGTGGGAATACTTTTGCTTAGAATGTCTGTGAACGTACAAAAATTGGAATTCGAATTGGCTATTTTTCATGATGGAGCCACACCCGGGTTACGAAGCATGCTGTAATGAAGGCATAAGGAAAACGACTGCAATGTCTGGGATTGAATCCCTGTCCCCATGCTTGGCAGCACAACTGGCATGTCTCAGTCATAGTCAAAAAGGGATGGGTGCACACAAAAAAGGCCGCTCATTAAAAAAAGAACACCCTGGCTTCCATACGAAAGCCTTGTTCACTGACGCAGTGAACAATGCTTCCGTGTGGAACCTATGTCTTTTTCTATAAGCAACCTTCGGTCGGCGGTCCTTTTTTTATCGAATCATATCTGGAGCCAGTACACACTGGCTGCAGCCAGTACACACACATTGGTTTCCGCTGAGGGCATTTTATAGTTTACAAGTATAAAAAGCATCAAGATCTTAGTTGGCTAAGTGTGTGATTGAGATAAGTGGTAAACTAGCTTCCCCAATAGCACTGTGTTATCAAAGTGCAGCTTCTTACCAAGAAAGCTGTCTCAAATTCCAGTACTAGTACTACAAAGCTGGACAACTTAGTCCTTTTTTCTCGTATCCTAGATAGAGATAAGGTAGATTGCACGTACTGTGGGATCTCAATGATATGACTCTGGTTGATACAAATTTTTTAAAAGTACTGGCAGAATTCCATTGCTTGGTATATGTTGGTTCATACGGATTTCCAATGATACAAAAATTTTTCTCGGTACTGTGTGGTTCGTACAATCGAGACTCCAGTGTATTAGAAAAGGACTGAAGGTTGCACATCCTCTGACGAGAAAAATGGTGCTTCGATGAGAAGCAGCTAGTGCGCAGCTATAGGCTTAAAGAGAACCCAAAGCGGTTGCTGCACTGATGAAAGAATTCATTTAACTTTACATCCTATAAATGACAGCCTTGTAAACAGGGAGCCATTTGGCATCACAAGGAATGAGGGGGAGACTCTATAGTTCATTTCACAAGCTGTGTGCAGCGTAGTGGATGCCGCATTGCTCTCAACAATGCACCCGCATGAGCGCATCTAACTCTCCATGACATTCCATGGTGGCCGGCTGAAGAAATGCAGTTGGGGCCTTTGGTTCCACCTCCCAAAAGGGTAGGCGGAGTTTCAAGTCTCCAACAACCATGTTGCTTTTCTTCAGCCCGCCACTGTAACATGCCACGAGTTCGATGCGCTGATGCAGATGGTTTCTTGAGGACAACGCAGCGTCCACTGTGCTGCACATAGGTTGTGGAATCAACCACAGGGTGCGGGAGTGCAGCACGGCGTGAGTGAATGCTCTCTCTGCATTCATTTACAGTTCAGATACTATAAACATTCTGTTGGGCGTCGTATGATTTGGAAGGGACAAGGAGTTGGAAAATTACAGCCATTCCACTCAATGTGAAAGCTGTCGGAAGTGCAGAGCAGTGATTTGCCATAATGGGCTGTAGCACCGTTGTCCCCTCACTGCTACCACCCAATCCGATTCAAATTTCCCGCCTTTACAGTGCTCGTGCACCCCCTGCCTGAAACTGCGCCAGCGGGAGTTCTGCTCTTTTTGTGCTTGCTTTCTCTCCCGCACGTGCCGGCGTTGCACTGCCACTTTTTTTCGCTTACTATCGTAAAAACCAATCCAACGAGCGTTCCGAACTAAATGAACGCGGGCACTGCCGGCTAGTTACGCATATTTTGCCTCAAATGTAGCTACAGCTTTCTTTGCACTAAAGAACGGGGAGATGTATGACAAGTGGCAGCGGTTCATGAATTTCGAACAAACCGCTTGGCTTTTGAAGCCTCTGGGTTACGCCGCGACGACAGCCGCTGTGACAGAACACCGTGTGGCTCTACTTGGGTCCAGCGAGCGAGCTACAACGACAAGGCGATCCCCTAAAGTGCTCTACACTTAAAAAAAAAACTGTCGTTGCTCCAGCCAGACTTGCTGAGTAGCATGCAGCCATTGACACGCGTACAACCCAGAAATTTCAGCACACACAAACCATGCATACACACATCCTTGGCGGAGAGAGAGAGGGCAGCCAAGATAGTGGTCACGTGGCAATTTTTATTTTTTACAGTCCTGATTCTTCGGGGGTGTGGGCAAAACAGAATTGTAAAACCTAGTTGAAAAAGAAAAGAGCGGTGCCTGCCAAGCGTGGTGACGTGTTATCACAGGGACATGTGCCTCCCCTCTATGCTGATCGTGACTGCCCGCTGAAGCTTGGCTTTCTTCTTCTTCTCTTGGAGTTGGCGCATGTGCTTGTCTAACCGCGTCACCGTCTTCTTCGTGTTCTGCGTGCAACAAAATGGATGAACAAACCGTTACCTCATCAGGCGAAAACTGTTTTTTTTTAAACAAAAAAGTATTCGACAGGCTCGCCAGAGAGCGCTAAATTAGAAGCAAACATCCTTGGAATTGCTTTATGAGCAACAAGCTTTTGTATCTAAATTTGTGGCAGTGCACCAAGCAGTTGTGCTTACATAAATAAGAACAAGGCATTTCAGGTTTTGGCAAAGGATATCGTGCAGTAGGCAGTACTTTGGTCCAACTAAGCACTGTTTCAACGACTGGTTACAAAAGCAGGGCAATGATATAAACACTGGTGAGGACAGTTTCTTCAATGCCAAACGTGTGGCTGGCTGCAAATGTGTTTCTAACTGCTGCCTGATTGTGCCCCAAGGCAGCAATGCTTTTTGTTAATGTGTGTGTGCTGTCAGTACAGTACAGTACAGTACAGTACAGTACAGTACAGTACAGTACAGTGCAGTGCAGTGCAGTGCAGCGCAGCGCAGTGCTCTGTGCTGTGCTGTGCTGTGCGTACGTGTGTGCGTGCGCGCGCGTCTCTCTCTCACATACAAGTCTTTTGTTTGCACAATCATACCGAAATTGAAATTGAGATAATTCCTGCTCACTGGAGTAGTGCCCTTGCGGCAAAACATTAAACTGCCGTGAAACATAAAAACAGTACATTATCTCCAGGTACCCACGTGTACCAAGAAATGGCAATACAGTGTAGACCGCTTATAACGTACGTCGCGGGAGCCGCAAAAATCCGCACTATAAGCGGTACCGCACTATAACCAAAACGTGCGCGAATTCAACCAAATCGCCACCTACCTCTCAAGTCATCCTAAATTCTTTATCACCCAAATGCACAGCGCCTAAAAACGAAGGAAGGGTCTTTATTTCGTATTATTTTTAACATCAGCCGCTGCTGCCGGGTCTCACACATTGCAAAAGCGCGGTCTTACAAACGGCGAGTGCGGCTTTAACTTCCGTTGTGTTTGTGTTTTGAAAGACCATGGCTGCGTTTTTTGCGTCTATGAAGATGCCGCAGGACATGATAAGAAAGGCCAGCGGGATTTTTTTTTTTTTTTTACCCCACCTTGTGTTCACGATGCCGAAGGCCGCTGCTTATCAGCGCAACGTACTGGTGGTGGAAATCTTCGCGCGGCTCGCTTGTTCGGGAAGAGCGGTGGCTTATCTGCACAACGTTCTAAAGCGTGAACCGCATGAAGCGATTTCTCGCGAAAACGTGCAGCGCACGCCGCAGGCGCGGCGACGCCGGCGCGGATACAATTGACGTAATGTGTGCGGCGCGGTAAGAGGCGGCAACATAGCGTCGGCACTGGCCGTGATGCGGGGCAGGCAGCTCCAGCGGCCACTTCTAACCGCTCGCTGAAATGCCGCACGAGGCGCAAGCGAAGATGCTCATGCAAGAAAAGAGCTGATAATGTGACCGCAAAGTAGAATATAAACTGCCATCCACGCTGCTTGTGAAAGCGCCCATCAAAAAATACCGCGGTGGTAAGCCTAAACTAAAGAGCCTGAACACCTCTGGCGCGGCTAGCCGGCTCGGAGCGCTTCGAATCTCCCGCCATTAGGTGCGCATCTTTCCATTGGTGCAAGTCGTCAGGCTCCTCCCACTGCCCCGCGAAGACGCCACCGCGAGAGCGGAATCGTAGACGCGAGCATGAAAAAAACGCACGCGCAACGCCGATGTGCACAATTCGTGTGCGAAAATAGGGCCATGCGGTTCACGATTAATAGAAACAACTTGCCACACGCGGACGGGGAGCCGGTCGCTATCTTCCGAGGTGCATAAAGCAGGGTCAGTTGTGGTTATCACGTACGCGCGAACTAAAGGGTGCCTATTTTTTTGCTTCTGTGTCGAAGTTAGAGGAGAGCAAGGGGTCCGCGCGCTGCGTCAGATGGCCGATTTCATCATTTTTTTTTCTTTCGCTACCCTAAAACGATGCCCCAGCTGCGCCGGTCGATGAGCAGACCCACCGAAAAACCGCACTATAAACGGTATTGTGCTTCGGCCAACCGCATCTTAAGCGGTATGCTTATGCATCGAGTTCTATGGGAGGCAAACCGGTGGTCACAAAAACCCGCGTTATATCCGGTCCCGCACTATAAGCGGTTACGTTATAAATGGTCTACACTGTAATTATTAAATTAAACACTCTACAAAGCAGGCACTACAGGTGCCATAGCTTACATTACGTACAAACTGAGACGGAAAGTGCGACTTATTTTAGCTTGAGCGGTTTCACAAAAAAGTTAAACTTGTTATCCCATTTGAGGTAGCATTTAACCTATTTTTTCTGAACATGAGGGGTGGAGATGAGCTCTCACCACTGCGGCAGTTATCCGTCAAATGTAGCTGATAGTTTCCAACCAGTCCAACGACCGTCCTTAGTGACAGCTCAGCCCTGATAAGATCTGCTGTCATACTTGCTCTCCTAATATTACTGACCATTACTACACGTTCATGCAAAGTAGCCTCCTTGACAGTAGAAGCCACCACCATTTCAACAACATGGCACAGACGAAGCATCCTTCTTGAGACACAGTCCTTCCTTTCCACAATTCTCTGTCTAACCAACTTTCTTCTCACAATCGACACAAAAAAATGACACATTTTCCCAGCTATTTCCTCTATACTCACAACTGTTAGCCTCCTATGATTATTCACGTTTAACTGATTCAAATAATTCAAGTCTTAAAGGGGGCAATGCAGACAAAATGCAAGTTTGGTTCATTTTAAAGATTGCCTCGTTAAAATAACACCGACACCACTCTTAATGCAAACTTCACTCAAATAAGCTCTACAATGAGGGAAAAAAAAGAGACTGGTCATGCGGCCCACTAGCTCATTTCCCACACTAGAACCTATGACGCATTACGGACAGCTGTGCGACTGGCTGAGGCCGGCAAAATCCAACCCAAGTTAGGCAGGAATTATAAATTTGGAGGACGAGTTATTTGCGCTTAAATTCAATGCATATTGACATCAGGCACCCGCAAATTCGACTAACAGACTATGTGGTTATGGGGGGCGATTTGCCACAGTTAACAAAAAAAGGGATTCTGCGATGAGTTCTGGTAGAAGAAGAGGACAAAGTGTGATTGTTGTGCATTCCTCTGTGTGCTAGTGGTGCCCAGCCTGTTGTCTTGTAAATACGGCAAATACATTTTTCTACGGCATCCTTTCCTCGTAACAATTTTTTTTTTTTTTTATGGGAGTAAGAATGCTGGGGTAAACAATGGAAGTTACGAATGCACACATAAATGTAGAAGCACCATAGCATACTGTGTGCATTATGCCAGTTATAGCTGCATAGCTGTCTGCGTGTTGAGCTTACGCTGGCCAACTTGCATAAGCAACACTGCCTTCTGTGACTCAGTTTGTCGAGCATACTCAATGTTTCACGAGATGTCTACTATCAACCGTACCGAACATTATCCAGTCACAAATCCGGTCAAAAACAAAGCGAGGGTAGACAGCGGTCCTGAGCGGTATGGTGGCGCCGTCTAGGTCTGACGGCGAGGCACTCCGCCGTTCGCTGCAGCCCTACTTAATCTGCATACTTATGTTCTCTTCAGTACTTTCCTTGGATATGTCATCACAGACTCACGAAATACACAACTCAGAGAGAGAATAAAAATTATGGCCTAAATTGTTTACTTTAACTTCTTAGTGAATAAAGTACAGGGTGTTGCGACGATAATTGGAACACTTTAAAACTTTACAATTTTTTCCTGAGCGAACCACCGCTCTGTTCGCGCTCAAACTTGCCACGAAGGTCGCATTTTGTGGTCTATTTTGTTTGATACCGGGAACAACGATGGTACTTACCTTTGTACTCTGAAAATAAATAAAAACGATTTTCGCCTATGGGAAAATGGCGGCCGATTTGGACGTAAGCCCGAAAACCGGGTTTTCTGATCGTCTGCTAGCTCATTCCTAGGTGCATTTTCTGATCGTCTGCTGCACCATTTGGCTCCTTCCTACCGTGAATCCCAAACGTGCGTTTCGCTCTGCATACTCCAGGTGGTTTCGTCGTTCCAACATCAAGTGCTGGGGGCACTTAAAAACACCAAATCTTCCAAATAAAACAAACTTGTATTTTGTTTGCATGGCCCCTTTAACAGGTGAGGGTTCTATCACCACCTGATGGCACCGATAACACTGCAATGTCAATGCACCACCCTTTGCTCGCAATAATTCCTGGACATTTCCATCTCAAAGAACACTCCTAAAATTACAGGGTCACTGTCATAGCATATTTGTGACAATCTTGCTCCTGCAACTGTTCCTCTAGGTGCACAACACCACTGCATTTCAGTTGTCCTGCAACTATTTCTAGCTGCCACATGTCACAGCACCCAGAGTATGCATGCATATATGTATAACGATATCTAACTGGACTTGCATACCTTGACAAACTCCGTGTCACAGTTCCACTTTGGCCGGACCACGTAGTCCTTGGTAGATGGCATTGGCACCCGTGCCCTCGCCACCCAACCTTTCTCGCCTGGCCTCAAGGACCTACAACATGCAAAAGGTTCCGCCGTTAAAGGTGCATACATGTACAAGACCCACGGTCCACATGGCTACATTACAACCAGCAAGCTCCCCACAGGTTTTTGCCATGCAGTGACAGTGGGGGACAGCAATGCCAAGGCGCATTCGTTGGCTCAGCAAGCACACTTGGCTACGCATTCGTGAAAATTACTTTTACTGATGTACTTGTTGAAAACTGTTACGAGGAGGAATAGGTGGCCCCTTAAAGGGAAACTGAGGCAGTTTTCAATTTGCTGAATACACAGAAATTCGGAAACGTTGACCTTAAACACCTAACTTACGAGGTCTTTTTCTTTTTTTTTTGGTTGAAATAGCGGCGTAATAGGCGAATAAACAAGCGCCATCGCCACGCCCCCGCGACGCGCGGAGCGCAGGGGAGGAGGACGGCACGAGAGTGAAAGGGGTCGTGGTGACGTCGTCGTGAGGAGCGATCGGCCGCCGCGGCAAGTGTTCGGCCCCTGCTGCTGCCTTTCTCAGCGTGCCGTCCGCCAGCGTTAGCTTTCCTGGGCCCCGTGCTGTGTTTTGTTTTAATTTAGCAACTAGTAGTGGAAACTTTTTCAGTGCTGCGTTGTACTGCTTCACAATCGTGCCGAGGAAGCGGAGTAACCATGCCGAGGTTCTGCTCGGCATTCGGTTGCAACAGCGCCTATGGCCGCGATAAAGTGGTCTTTCACAGCTTCCCGCGGGAGCCAAAACTCGCTGCTCAGTGGGTTGCTACTGTAAAGAGGGAACACTTCAAGCCAACAAAGGCGAGTGTGTTGTGTTCCAGACATTCCCAGACAGGCTGCTTCTAGGCAGTATCGGGATGCCATTCTGTCGAAGTGCAACCTCCAGCACAGCCCTGTTGAGGCACACATTTTCTGGTGGTTGTGGCGCACCTGGGGTGCCTTTGCCTCTCTCGAACCTCCCGTATCTCCTGGCAACAGCAGCAATCTTCTTCGTCGGTCATTGTAACGCAGTGCGCGCATGAACACCTGTTATGAAAACATGCTTATCGTGATATGAGTGCCTCAGAAGGGACCACTACTGACCAAAGCGTTTCAATATAGCTCATGCTGAACTAAGTGACGACGCCACTGCAGTTACAAAAGCCCCAGCGGCGGGATATCGGCTCTAAAATCTGGAACAGCAGTGGTGACGTCACAAAAAACATGTGAGGAGCGGCTCTCTGTAATTAAAATTAGAGTATCGTGTCGCCGCTGCACGACTGAAGCCGTTGGTGCGTACTGGCGTGTGCGCTGCTTGTACTGTATGTACTCCTGAACTTCTTGTTGGATCAAGGACAAAGAAAAAAGAGCTGTGCGCTGGTGCCGCAACAGTAATAATATGGATGTTATGGATGAACCCCCGGTGAAAAGACCTCTGTAGCACTTAAAATTTGCACATAAATTAGTGCGTACGTCAGCAGAAATTTAACCTCCTCTAATAAAGAAGGATATATACTTTGCACCATGGTACCGCATTTTCGAGAAGCACGGTGCGAGAAAAGGGAAATTAATTGTTGTGGCTCAAGACGCCACTTGCATGTTTCGAAGGAAATTTTCCATTGAGAAGGTGGTTGCTTCTCAAAATCAGCGCAGAAAATGATTCACAAATTGCATACGCAAACCATACCAAAAAAAAAAAAAAAAAAAAAAAAAAAAAAAAAAGAACCTCGGCGGGAATTGAACTTGCGAAGTTGAGCGCACGGGCGCGACGCGCGAGAGCACTGCGCCACCGCACAAATGATGACACGGTGCAAAATAGCCTAGGTAATAGATGGAGGCCCATCCTTCCGTGTCATACGTCAGTGTTTACTAGCTGGTTTACAGAATTCCTGGCTGGTAAACTGAAATTTCTTAAATAGCGCTTGCACAGCAAGGTTCCCCGAAGCCCCCACAATAGCTTATCGCCATCAACTCCGCTGCTTCGTGAAAACGCTTGCAAAAATGTGTGTGCGCGGCTGCGACTGCGATTTCCCACTGCGGGGATAGAGCTTGTCGTACTTTGGTTTTACATTTCACATGAAAAACCTTGGCCGATATTGATGCCTTATTAGCCAAATTACCCTACGTAACTCTTCTTCTGCACGAAACTGACCTTACATTTTCTACAGGCGAGCCGTTCGCACACCATTTACAGCTTGCAGCTCCGGGGTAGCGGCGGCGCCGAAGAGCACAGCCGAAGCGTCGAAAGCCAAAATACGGATTGCATTAGCGCTAGTGTTGAGTTGCATGGGCTTCGTGGACCTTACTGAGTTTATTACACTCCAGAAACTATCAAAATAGAGCCGCATTCATTGCGGCACAGATGTTGTCGGGGAGCAGTTTTCGCTTCTCGGTCGATTCCCGATGACGCGTCGGGCGACCGGTCGGGTGACCAATTTTGTTGGCTTCTTCGGTCAGCGAACCAGTCACACTACGCCGACTTTCCATCGGCCAACGTGTTTGTTTCGCCGTCGGCGTAGTATGACAGCGCGGTCGGGCAACTCGGCAGTTGGCCGATGGGTTGGTGACTCAGCTGTTTCCCAGGCGGGTGAACGTTGCCGGTTGGGACACGTATTCCTCGGAAGTGTTGTTCGTCGCTGGCACTTGTCGCTGTCGCCGCTCGTGCACGGGCGAGAGGCTCGAACAGTACGGGTGTACGATAAACTCACAACTCGGACTGGCCATCGTGGGATCAATTACACAAATGCAAATACAGCGTTTTCTACCGCGACGACCCGCTGGGAACGCGTTTCATGCTCTGCCTCCTCCGAGGGTCCTCACGACGACGTCACGAAGACTTGACCAATCGAACGGCGGTGAGGTTCGCCACATGCCCCTAGGCACCCATTGTTCATTTTTGCCAAAATTAAGTGCTTTTTAATAGTTTATGCCAAGTTTTGACTTGATTTTCGAGTTCGCCGTATGAAAAATGATAAAATGGGAGCAAAAGCTCTTTTTTTGTAAAAAGTGCTTCAGTATCCCTTTAACGTACTTCTCTGAATCATCATCACTGAATGCTGTCCCAGTGCACCCCATTAAAATGACGGCTCTCATTTGTGGGTGCCGCCTCGGTGCTTTCCGCAACAGTACTCTTTATAAGCAAACAAATGCCTTTCTTAGAACTAATTCAGCAGAACGAATAGCACTGGGGCTAACCACACACACCACCTGCTGTCCGCGCAAGAACATGAAAACTTATTGCAGTGCGGTTGTATTACGAAAATCCACTTAATTTTGTGAATCACGATGATCTGACCTGACAGATTACTGCGCTACACGCAGGTGTAATGTCCGTGTAACTGAGCTGGGAGTAAACCATGAAAACGCATAAGACACCGAACCATTACTCTTGCAAAGATGACACACACACCTCATCTGAAAATACTCGGTTGTGTAGGTTATCAAAAATGCACATATGCAAGAGTAAAAAAAAAAAAAAAAAAAAAAAAAAAAAAAAAAAAAACACTATACAAAAGCTTGTTTCAGACATGAGATACCTATAAGCACCAAGGTCTGAGTAACACATTTCAAGCTACCCCGAATTACCGCGCTGTTACGCTACACTACAGCCCCACTGTGGTGGCTACAGCTTTGGAGACACGTCATAACCTTACGAACGCCCACTTAGGTATCTCTGCACTGCCCTTTGTACGTGACAGCTCTCGCTGCTCACAGCACTGGGCACAGCTACTCCTACAGGAACTTCATCCGGAGGCAGTGCCTTCAGCTGAGAACTGAATGGGTACACCGGGGTAGCTTTGGAACTGGACAAGTGTGAAGTTCGAAAGTTACCCTGGCTACACTGCACATTACCCAAGCAGAAATGCAAGCCTCTTCTACATTTGGACAAAACGGTGAACGGCTACTCACTTGTCTTCACCAGTCAGGGCCTTGTCAATGTCCTTTTTAGTTGGTGGCTCATCTGAAGTCTCCATCCTGGAGGAGATGGGTGGGTGGCAAAAGAAAACAAAAAACGGTTTTAGCACACCACGTCACCCTCTACCCCTCGACACATATCCTGCACACAAGAGATGTTTGCATTCGACGTCTGCCTCAACATTAATGAAAGGAGTGTTACACTGCCAATACAAATGCCCCAAAGGAACGCAACCATCTGTGTTTTTTTTTTATTTTTAGCACAATGTGTTTACGCTTGCATTTCATTGTCAAAAGCGAACTATCAGGTCATCACGCTCTCGATGCGAGCTTCAGACAGGAAGTGCCCTCTGTGATAAGGGAAGGAGACACTGAAGCAACAGCACAATATATGGTCATGAGAGAGAAAGACGGTCTTGTCTTTGCAAGACAAAGAACTCAATTTATCAGGAATCAATGCACAGGGCAGCGAGCTAAGAAGGCAGAACTTTTTCTTCTTCTTCTGGGATCTGCCTGCTGGTTCTCGCAGTTTTTCCATAGTGTGACAATATAATATATTACACACATGCACACATGTATGCATCGCATTTTCTGGCATATAAGGTGCACCTACTGTAATTATTCAACTTTAACATGTACCATTTTCCTGAGGAAGTAATGTCCAATTGCGTGTGTGTTAGTGCCAGCCAGAACCGCTCTAGTGACTGTTCATTGTCATCAACATAGTCCAGCAACCATAGTGGCATGCTAGTGCAAGCAAAACGTCAATGATTGTGCGGCCCGCAGTAGCTACTCCCACCACAGAATAAAAAAAATGTTTGTGAAGTTTATGTTCTTGCACAGAATGACACACCTACTGCAAGGTGTTCCAAACTACAGCACCGATACACAGAACAACGCGAATTACACGTGCGGGCGGCAAGTATTTTTCTGGTGGGTGTGGCTGAGTTATCTGCAAGGGGCGCACACAAACAAACCTGTACACAAAAACTCGTGCTTTCTCATTGCATGGGCGCGGTGTGTGCTGACATTATGCACTCTTTTTTTTTCCGCTGTACTATCGTTCATTCTTCTCCACACGTATCTTGCAGAGACTTCTTTAGAGTATGCACACAAACATCTTGTGGTTCACCATTCCAGTGCTTGCACGCTAAAACAGGCAGTCACAAAACAGGCAGTCACGTGCCCTTTACAGCAACAGCAACAGCATGTTTAAAGGCCAACTGCACTCAAATTTCGCCTCGACCAAATTTATTTTTAATCTGCAGTAAGTACCACAGCTGAGACACGAGTGGTAACCCTGCGAAACACCTCGTTAATCGGTAAGAAGGGTTTAAAAAAGCTCCGCCGCAGACCACGCTGCACCTGCCGGCGGTTCGCGAAAACAGCCATGACGCGCCTGTGCCGTTCCAGCCGACGGGGCCTTCTTCCTCCGGCCAACTACACAGCTGGAGAACCAGTCGAGCTCTGCTGCGCACACTTCACCCATTTGCTGTCCCGTGTGTGCGTAGAGCTTGCTTGCCGGCTGCAACATTCACTTCAAGGGCCGTGCTCTTCTCGGTTTCAGTTTCAAAATCGTCGATTTTTGCTGACCGCTTGCAGCGTCAACGCGCGTATTTTAGCTGTCAAATTTTGCACCTTGCTTTCTTTTTAAGGAGACTATACAAAAACAGAGTTTTCAAGAGGGCGAAATTTTGAGTGCGGTTGGTCTTTAAGTGTGTTGAGCCACCGAAGCTGAAGAGCTGACGTGCTGGCAATGTGTCCCATGGCCTTATCACTAACAACAACGCCCCACAGCTGAGCATTGCTTGCTTTGGTTCATGTTCACCAACGTAATCCCTGCTTTGACATTCGTTGGAATGATGAAGCAGATCACAGTAACTTGAGACTGCATGTTCTCAAACAGAGAGCTTGGATATGCTGATTCCATTCTATAGTTTGGGAGGGATGGCAGAAGCAAAGACAGGTGTACTGAAGTAACATGACTCGGCACAACAGACTATTACTACACAGTGCCAACTAAACAGTAGCCAAAATTTCACATGCTGTTTCAAAATGTATAAAAACTGTATTTGGGTGAATACCATTCTACGAACAATTTTATAAAGCAAAACTTCGGGAGGCAGTGCGGTAGTACTTGTTAGAGGAGCAAGATAAAAAAAACTTTGGGAGCAGGACAAGGCTTAGCGCCCTTTCTCTTTCCCCACCTGATCTTGCGCTTGTGGGGCATGCGCTCGAAGTCCTTCTGCTCGCGCTCCTCCTTGGAGATGGAGGAGTAGTTGGTGTTGAGGTTGAAGATGGGCCGGGCCCACTCGTTGATGAGCTTGCCCGCCCGCTCGCGGTTCTCCTTGGTCTCCTTGGGGTGCTTGTAGAGGTACATGACGGCCCGGCCGATGCCGCTCGACTTGAGGAACCCCTGGTCCAGCGGAGGGAACTCGGCCAGCAGGCGCAGCATGTGCTCGCGGATCTGCAGGTGCGGCAGGCTCTTGTCCGGCAGCGGGGCCAGCCACTCGGCCATGGCGTGCAGCACCCCCTGGTCCAGGAAGGCCCCCTTCAGGTCCAGCTTCTTCAGCTGTGACACCACCGTCGGCAGCAGCTTCAGCTTCTTGGTGGCCGCCCGCCGCGTCTGGTTCAGCTCCTTGTCCTCCTGGTCAAGGCAGGAGGACACACCGAAGCACTTCCTTTATTAAAGGGGCCATGAAACGACAGCTCTGTTCCGATAACGATGACGCCAATTTTATCGCACAAACTTCAAACAAATAATTTACATACAGTAGAACCACACTGTTACGTTCCCGGGTGCTGCGTTTTCCCGGCTGTTACGTTGTTTTTGGCCGGTCCCGGCATACCTCCCATTGAATCCAATGTATTGAGAACCCCGCCGTTACGTCGCAAGTGTAGGACCGTTCCCGCGTGTTACGTTGCGAATTGGCGGTCGGAGCTGGCCACGGAGAGCGGCCATGTTGGCTTTTTCCGCTGCTTGGCCTGGCTTGGCTATAGGCTTAGCCGCAAATGTCGCCGGGGACTTGTTTTCGGTTGTCGCCTGCCTGTTTTCTTGGCTTAGACTCATTGTCATCGTCATTGCTGTCATCGTCATCGTCAATCGCCATTTATTAAGAAGGTACGCGCGGAGTGACGATGCCGAGACCCGCATGGCGCTGCAGGTGCTTGAGAAGCGCCTTGTGCTGCTCGGGCGTGACAAAATGCGCTAAGCAACGCTGCACGATTTTTTGCGAGCGCAGGTAATGAAATAAAATTCTGCACACGCTTATTTCTTTCATTTTCCCGTTTCTCGGCTCTTGCGTTTCCTGGTTGTTACGTTTTTTTCCGCGGTCCCGTGAAAAACGTATCAGCGGGGTTCTACTGTATTAAGAAAAGCAGGTGAAGCAGTGGCGACTCCCCTGCAACTTTTCGGCGATTCCTCTCTGACGTCACAAAAACTGGTTTGTGCGATTGGCGGCCACCGGCTTACTTAAAAACCGCCACCAAGAAACATAACCGGGCGATTTGACGGTACCACGCGAATGCCAACGTGCAGTTAATGCACTGATAGCTGGTTTTCAGTGCCTGCCCATATTACGTCACACCGGCCCATATTTTTTCGCTGCAGCTCGAAATTTCCAAGTTTTTAACTGTTTCTTGCATTTTTCTCGGTTAAAAAAGGTTTTTCGTGGCTGGGATGGAGCTGAGTGAGTAACCAAGGGCTTGTTCTTTCAAATTGAGCAAAGTTGTATTTTGTCTTTATGGCCCCTTTGAAGGTTCTAAGAATGCCTGAGACACCTTGCTTGCACTCATGCTCTTGCCGCTAGAAACAATTTGCTCGCACTTTCGAATTGCTTTGATCTGTCTCCTACGCATTGCGCTGCTACTCAGTCCTGCTGCCAAATGTTGAATTACCTAGTTGACATCGGTGGTGAATTTTGCTGCCTGTCTGTTCACTTGCTTGGCTGCGTTCTTCCACTCCCGTATTTCTGCTGCCTGTCTGTTCACTTGCTTGGCTGCGTTCTTCCACTCCCGTATTTCTGCTGCCTGTCTGTTCACTTGCTTGGCTGCGTTCTTCCACTCCCGTATTTCATCTGCAGTGTACTAGTGCGGACAACCACCTTTTGCTACTGCTGAATTTAATTAAACGCATGCTACGGAATGCCTCACTCTATGGAACGCTTCAAGGGTATGTGGTCTAGGAGTCGTTTCGCTGTTGAATGCCGGCGCCGGCTTTTTGCTCAATGGGCAATTTATTACTATCACTTTGATATTTCCCCTTTTTTCTACACCAGACAATGCAAAACAAG
Source organism: Haemaphysalis longicornis (assembly GCF_048455015.1). Classification (NCBI taxonomy): domain Eukaryota; kingdom Metazoa; phylum Arthropoda; class Arachnida; order Ixodida; family Ixodidae; genus Haemaphysalis; species Haemaphysalis longicornis. Next base: position 186,311,850 of record NW_027526295.1, on the reverse strand, counting down.
CATCCACTTACATTAGAAATGACTACTTAATCGCAGGAGCAGATTTTGCAATGTGAAGATAACATTGCGAAAGTCTACTCCACTGCACTGCAGACATTGCAGCTGCATCAGTCAAGGTAGAATGTGGCCGTATCAGCAAGAGAGATGGGCAAGCACGGACGCCACGCTAACCTCAGCGGCAGTCTTCATTTCCTTGATAATTTCTACTATGATGTCGTCAGTGTCGCTAATGATGTCAACATCTTTCCGCTTCCTCCGCTTAGAGTTCTCTTCCTTCTTCTTAGCCATCATGATGTCGAAGTCGGACATGAAATCGGTGTTCCTGCAATATTCAGCACGAGCAATGCAAAGCAATCAGTTTCAAGAAATCACACGTGCACTTAAGCCTCGATAAAATGAAGTCGTAAAACAATGGCGCTTCAACATAATTATATTTCGTTGCATCGAAATTCTGTACCTAACTTGCAGAAACATTACTGATGTATTTGCTAGTTGTAAGGATTCATTCGCAAGACCCTTTATTTTTGTCTAAAAATAATCTGTGACCTCCTTTCGCGTCTGTTTTGCTTGTCCCAGATGACCTCGCACTACTTTCACAAGCCCACACAGATTGCATTTCATCTTGGTGCACGTAGCACCGCACCACGGCAACTGCGCCAAGCATTTTGATGCTGCCTGATGCTTTGGTGTCCTCCGCGTCACTGTCACTGCCTGGGTCCCCTTGTGAGTTTCCAAACATGTCCTGCAGGATAGAGCTGTCCGTCACTCCCTGCTAGCACTGATGCAAGCGCTGGCGTAGAGGAAGTCCTCCAAAGTGACGCTCTGTCAGGAATGACTCCGTCATTTTTCAAAGCTGTATCAACCACGAGTCATTTTTTTTTGTTTCTGGTTTGATTCTTTTGTTGTTAATTAGCTTTGCTTGTTTATTGTTATTATTTCGCAATTTTTGTTTGTTATTATTTTTTCCGTTTTTATGCGGGCCAGCTCCCCCCCCCCCCCCCTGCAAGCAAAATCCTGCATACGCCACTGGTGTACATACATGGCCGGCGTGCGAGTGGAGCATTTTCATGCATAAAATATGCTTCATGCTTTCCAAATTTCTTCATTTTCTGCGAACCACGCATGAAATTTACAAAATCAACTAAGCCATTGTAGCCAGCAGGGAAGAAGAAGAATGGTCTAAGCCACATTTAAGGAGGGCAATGATGGGGGAGATTGGCATGCGACACCGCCCCCCTCCATTGGCAGCAAAAGGAAAATGAAAAAAAAAAAAAAAAAAGAGCTTGAAAAGGAGCAAATGCTGCGAGACCTGAAAAACCCACCCACAAAGATTACCAAAGCCACTTGCACTGGCAACGGTTTCCCCATCGGCTGTCATTTTTATGATAAAAATGTCCTACTAAGGATTTTTTTGGGAGCCCACAAACTTAAACATCATAAAATTGCATAAATACTTACTTCGTTATATCATAATTAAATGTACATAGTTTCCACTGGGCATTTCTTACTTATGCATTGTAACGAAGTTATACTGAGGATTTCGTTATTATCGTAATTCATTATATAGAGGTTTTAGGGGATAACCAACTTTTGGCTCTTCCTCCGAAACCTAAAAAAAAAAGAAAAAGAACAGAAAAAGTGTAAGATCACAACAACAATCTTAGGGGCTTGTAGTTGTAGTTACTTTTTAATACTAAACAAGTTTAAATTCTAAACTCTTTATCCAGGAATAAAATGCAAAATGCTGCTGTAAGTATCATATAAGAAGAAAAGGAAATTTCACAATTGGACAGCTTGTAGTATACTGACCTTATACAAGCTACATTTCTGCGCAACTAAGTGCTGGAAATAGTTAAACCTTGATTTAATGAACTTCAGTGTCACAAAACCCTCGATGTGACGAACCACGGAATTTTTTTGTAAATTAAAGTGTATGCACACCATGTATTTTCATCCTCTGTGTAACGAAGTCCCATAATACATATAACAAAGTTTCATGGAGAACTAGGCGAAAAATTTTGGTTGTAGAAGCAGATTTTGCTAGCGCAAGTGCCGAAGCGGGGTCTCAATAAAACGCGAACGGCGACATGGGCCGCCCAATGCCGCGGAAGCAGCGAGCCACGGAGTCCGTGAGCGAGCTCCTTGCTTAGCTTCTTGCCTACACACTGCGTATGATGCCGCCGTTGCATGTTGCCGCTTTGCCCTTCGTTCAAGTTCACTCATGCTTGTTGGGTTCCATCATTCCAGCAAGTGCGTGATAAAGCATTTGTGGGTCTTCATAAGCCTTGCGCGCACGTTTTTTTCACGCCCACGTCTGCAATAGTGCGCTGGCGGCGGCTTCTGCCTCGGCCAGAAAGCGACTCGCGCCGTGCACGGCCATGGGAGGAGCCTGATGACTTGTGCCAATGGGGAGGCGCGCGTCTCATGGCGGGAGCTTCGAAGCGCTCGGGAATGCCAGCTGGTCCCACCAGAGACGATTAGGCTTGCCACTGCAAAGGATATTTGATGGTCACTTCTGCAAGTGGGGCGTATGACGTTTTACAGTGAAAATTTCGCCCACATTATCAGCGTTTTATCTCGCATGAACAACTTTGTTTTCCCTTCGTATTGCGTTTCAGCGAGCAGTTAGAAGCAGTCGCTGGAGCTACCCGCATCGTGCGGGTGGTCTCTGAGTCTGCGTCAGTGCGCCTGTGGTTTGCAAGGTGCGTTTTTGCGTGGAGAAAACACTTCGTGCGTTTCATGCTGATGCCCGCGTAGACGATTAAGCTCTGACAGAAATAGACAATGCGCCAGCCGTGTATGCGCGCCACATTTTCATTTGCAGGAACCACTTCACGCAGTGAACACTTCATTATAACCACGAATTTCAATGCAGCGAAAATTCAATGCAACGAAGTAAATTACAAATTTTACCGGCTTCGTTACACCGAGATTTAACAGAACTCAGAGAAAAAGGTTCATAGCTTAAAGGGGTACTGACACAAAATTTTGAAGGCGAGATAACTTTGGAGATAGATTGGTATGAACACACATACATCATCTGCAAAATTTTAGAGGCAAATACAGCCTAGAACATATTTAAAATCAATTTTGAAGTATGCGAAATGCTACCGAGCAGCCAGCGAAGGACCTCGCGCTATCGACATTCCCTGTATGTTGAGTAAATACACAACATCCAAACACGTCACGAATTTGTGCTGGCCGCTTCCGCACTGCCAGCGTCTCTTGCCGGCTCGCCATTCTGATCGGAGGGCAGAACTTCTGCTCTCGAGAACGAACGACCAGATCGTTGGCGGCGGAGGCGCCAGGATTTCGTTGGCTCATCGGGCAGCTGGCTGCGACCCAAGTTCTACAGCGATTCTAGGCACTCTATTTTTATTACTTTTTATTTACATTGGACGCGAAAACGTCCCAAAGACACGAAAAGCCCACTGAGCAAGCCGCACGGTCACTGCGCAGGCGGCGGCCACGGCCGCAAAATGACACAGGCCGGCGCAGGTAGCTCGAGTGATGGCGTGTTACCGCTGCACGAAATGGGACTTAAGACCCAAACCAGGCAGCACATATGAGAAAGGAGTTAATGATGCGATGGCGGATTGTTGTGTTTCTGTTTCCAGCCCAGCCCCCCTCCCCAAAAGCTCATGCATCACGAATTCAATGACTAACAACGATTAATCCTACTGGGACTTCTCTGAAAGATAAGCACTCTGTGACATGTAAACAACACCACACACGCGCGTGAAAGCCACCGGCGTACACGAGGCAGCAGAGCTCTCGAAACGGAAATGGCGAGAGCAGACGACGTACCTACGAGCCTTTGCGCTTTTTACCAGTCACCTATTTGCGCTTGCAGCGCCTGCATCACGTCCATGGCCGCTTTTTAATTAAGCAGCTGACGAGATCAGTACATAGGGGCATTTTCAGAAACTGCCGGCGACGCGGAATTGAGATTGCTATGGCAGCTCTGCTCTGCAATATCCGTCCGACGGTCACGTGGACAGCTTTGTTTATACAAAATCCCATGTTTTGCGGCACCCGCTAAAACCAAAACTGGGACTGGCTGCATTAAAAACGTCTCTAATTAAAAAAACATCGCACGCTGAAGCAAATGAGGTTTCCACACGTGATAAGTAGGTCATTAGCTACTTATCACAAAAAAAGAGAGAGAGAGAAAAAAAAAAGATGCAAAATTTTTGTGTCAGTGCCCCTTTTAAGGCGGAAGCTGTTGTCTGCTGCAAACAGCACTGTGACAAATTAAAGAGCTTTTATTTTACATGCCGGCATAAGAAATGCCCAAGAATTTTTTGTCCAATAATTTCTGACTGCATTCCACGTTGAAGCTTCCACATCCCTTCGACCAATTTATACCCTTGTACTGACAACTCCATCTTGTATTTGTTTTTTTCTGACAACCTTGCCGCTAATCACATAGAGTAACGGTGTTTGCCACACGTAATCGAAACTAACCCGAACGCAGGATTCATTACAAAAACTTTTCGTAACATAGGGGTACACACAGAATGCACATTATTTGCAGCAGTAATTTACCCAAATTCACGTGTGTGTAATCGCACTATCAGTAAATATTTGTACACTTTTGAGTGAAAGCTTAGTAAAAAAGTTTCGAATACAGATCATGCAAACCAGACAAGCTTTTTCCCATGCCCTTATATGCAACTGTTACCACCAAGGAAAAAAAAAAATAAATGTTAGTTATGCCAATGTCCGTATGCAAGCAAGCTGCAAGGCTTTTTACAAAAGAAAAAAATAAATGGTGACGTAGACAAGTAATCACTACTCCAACACAACACCAATATGTGGCATTTTTTTTTTGCCATTGCATCTGCAATAAATTAAACCTTACACAAGAAAGCTCCACATCATGATGATACTCGAAGAATAGCTTGAACCATGGCAATCACAATTTTCATAACAGATGCAATAATCACAAGTCACTCAAACAAGAAATGTTGTACAGGCATGTTATCAGAAACACATATTTGTTTTTTTTTAGTTCTAGCTAAGTGCAAGTTATTTTTTCTACCTCTAGTACACACTGACACAGGGTTCGTACAGGCTTCAAAAGCAAAAATTTTAGGGTTCTCCATGACTTGAAGAACCAGAAAATACATTTTCAAGAACCCCATCTAATGTTTTATTTGGGATTATTTATACTATAACTTTTTCAACACACAATGCAAAAGTTTTCTATTGCACAATAAGAGCTAACGAGTTTTTGAAAGCTCCCCAGATTTCTTTTTTATTTCTTGGTTGGCATTTAGAAACTTTTCTTTCTTTGTTTTTGCTGCTTTTCTCAGACTGTTTCATGTCACAATCTACGTAATGTTGCCTTTATTTCCTTCTTCATCTGTAACGGTATTAGCTGAAGACATTAAATCGGCAACTGCTGCTGCAAGCTCTGCCTTCATTTTTCTCGTGTTGTCAATTTATTTCCTGACGATTCGTCTTTTTGACTGCTTTGCTCTTGCAAGCTGCTCCTTTTCTAAAATTCCAAATTTTGGAATATCTATTTGCTTCGATGCAAGTAGTCATTAGCAGACCCATCAAACCGGACACCGTAACAGTCGCATTTCCCCTATCTCTCATTGTGTTGATAAAGAAAATGAAAAAAAAAAAAAAAAAGTGCTGACGATTACACGATTACTATACTCTGTAATGCGAAATTTGTGCGCAGCGGTAACTGCAGTCGTCTCAGTCAAAGCGCATATCTGGTCCGTCTCAGGAAGTGATCGCGTTATCATCCAGAGCACGGCGACGCGCGCTACTCTGCTGTTATCTCGCAGCGCGTCACCACCGCCAGCGAGCATGTTGCTGCAAATCGTGTTTGAACCGCCCGCGCAAATGTCACGTGGTTCGGACGAATGGCAAACGGAGCAGCGTCTGCAGAAAGTGTGAGGGGGAGGCAGTGAGACATACTGAGCCATGGCAACGCGCTGGGAGATGACTCCTTATCAGCAAGTGCCGCCCGCCCCATCACACTTTTGCCAGACTCTCCTCCCTGTCTTCTTTCTGCTGGAGTGGCTCGTTCGCTGACGCGGTTACTCAGATGTCGGCGTCGATGCCGCCGACGCGAAACCCAGGTACCGGGTGCCAAAGGGCTGTGCCCTAAAATGGCACAAGACCACAACACGCTACGTAAGTGCACTATTTCTCACCACAAGAAAAGGCCTTCGCAACTTTGCTATCTTGGAACATTTATTGAAGAGACAATTTGTGTGTGAGAATGAACCGTGGGAGGAGCAAGATGTTACCGCCTTTAACATCCACGAAACCTCTGCATATGTCACCAACTCATGCGCCTTGCATGCAATGACTGTGCTGGGACCACATGAACGGGTCGGGCACTAATACACCCCACCAGGTACTCTCTAAGGAGCTAGCACCTGCTGTCTTAATGTTGCCATTGTGCTTAGCACTCTGGTGGTGGCTTTTAGCGCAGATTCTCCCATTCAAATGTTTTTCCGCACGGTCAACATTTTGTGCAATTCGCGCTCTTTGGGTCTCGCAAAAGCTTGTCTTTGTACGAATCCTTTCTCAGCCATGACTGCTGAAAGGTGAACTTCCCAGGCATGATGAACTTCAACTATGTCCATGTCCTCTATTTGGCATGCAAACAGCAAACACAGAAGGAACAAATGAGGCGCAGTGAACAAACAACTAGCGAGGGTCCACAGGCGATGTTGGATGAAAAACGCGCAATGGCGAACAGAAGCCAGATTCCATTCAATCGTATGGTGACGCGGATTGTATTCACAAGTTCCTGCTCCCTGTGCTGCCACGTGCTTTAACAAAAATCCGCTAAGTGTGTTTTAATTTAGTGCAATACACTAAAACTCGATTTCTACAATCTTTCTTACATTAGTTAAAGCTTAAAATCCAAGATAAACACTTTAAATTAAATTTTTGTGAAAAGACAGAGTCACTGATTACCACCGTGAAAATCAAAGGTTCTGAAGGACTTTCAAGGCCTCAAGGATAACAATTTAAATTTCAAGGGTTCCCAAGGTTTTCAAGCACCTGTGTGAACCTTGCGACAAAACAATGGCTTTTCAATGTGAGCCCCGCTCTGCAAAACAGATGCACCCTACCATGAAACAACGGTAAATGAAAACAAGAAACACTGACCCATGAGACACTGGGAGTGTTAAACACGAAGCCCGCCACCAAAGTGCAGAAGTTCAGACATAAAAAATAATTGTTACCGCACACTTTGCTCCACAAATCGTGCACGTTGAAGACCGAGTGAAAGTGCAACCCACCGTGACCGGCGGCTGTCCGGCTCGAGTTCGTCGTCGGAGCTCGAGACGTCCGGCACAGCTTGGCTGACCGGTACCGGCGCTGGCTGCTCCTCCTCCCCCTCGGCCATCTCCAGGTCTCCCGCCTCGGCCGACAGCTCCATGTCCTTGTCCTCATCCTCGTCCTCATCCTTGCCTTCCGCCTTGTTGTCCTCGTTGTCGCCCCCTTCCTCCTCTTCGCTGTCAGACAACACTGCTCCCCGCGAGGTAAGAAAGCACGGCACGTTGGACAGCAACTTCCACTCGCAAACTCTCAGCCCGCCAAGGCTTCTGTTGCTCACAGGCTAGGAAACAGGCTCGCCTCATAGCCCACGTGTAAGTTTGGCACATTAAACCATATAACACTTTGCAACCGTGATGCAAGCACGTAGCATCTCCATACTCTAGAGGCAAATGTGCTTCTCGATAATGAGTAGCAGTCATTGGCAACCAGTTAGAAAGAAGAGATGGGTTGGAACACGAACAGCAAAAGCTGTCCAGCCGCTTTTGCTACAGCGGAGTTCTGTATATATCGCTTTCCAAGAAATCTTTCGTGTCCATTATCACTCTCAACAGAGGAAGGTAAGTGAACTCCCCCTTAATCTGCTCCTCCTGCTTACATTTTTTAAAGCCTTTTATAACACGAAAGTGTTTTATGCCCGGCTAAACAAAGATTTTGGTGACGCGACATCCGTCACGGAAGTGACGTCGCCAGAAAAAGTGCCATTGATGCGGCGGCGCCCGGTTTCGATCCCACGACTCTCTGGCCGCAAGGGGAGGTACGTGGCGCTCTTTCCACTGCGCTACGAACCGAGACGTGAGCAATGCTACGAATGCGCCTTTTGTCCTTCCCTATGACTCATTCAGATGGTGCGTGCCGTCTACAAGAGGCGAAGTGAAGTAGCGCATCATGACGCTAATGAGCGCCGACAGTTGACGCCTCGATGCCAGCGCCTTCGTGTACGGGGGGCACGCGTGAATTGAGGCACCCTCCCCTGTTTATTGTTTCTTGCGTATCAATGTCACTTCGTCTGGGGGGGCCAGGCTCGCGAACCCTTCGCACAAGAAGGAAACTCCTTTAACATTCAACTGCTCCTGTGAAGGCCCCTTTCACTTCCGTGTTTTGCCGATGCCTATGAAAGAGGGATCAACCACATTTTTTTTACAACTTTTTTGCCCATCACAGCTTCCTTCTGATTTCAGGCTTTAATTTCTACCAGCCATTCAATCCTTTCAATGGCCTCAGAGGGTCTTCTCTCCAACATCAATGGAAACGGGTGCCGACAAAAGGATAATGCCGCGTCACTTGTTTGCCTTCCTTGAAGCTTATGGGCATGTTGCTCTTGTCGTGCATTCTGCTCCCAGTAATGTGACTAGACCAAGACTCTCTGGGGCAGTTTCTGCAGCAACAAAACTGGATTTTGTAGCGGATGGAGTATTTTCGAGCAACAAAACATGCTTTTGGAGCAGCAAGAGGCATGCCTTAGAGCAGTAAATTGAACTTTGGGATAGCTAAACAACCCACATTGTACCAGAATGCCTTTCCTGAAGCATAGAAAAAATATGTTCACACAATTGTGTTTGTTATGCTTTAACAGTGTATTTTATAACAGATCAGATAGCAAATCAGTATACCATTTTTAGGCTCGTGCGAATAGTAGATTTTAAGTTCGAAGCGAATTCGAAGTGAACAGTGATTTCGGCTGAATATTTTTCAAATCGAGTATCGAATAGCTGCCCCTCAAGAATCTTGCCCACAGAGTGGCAAGCAAGATAATATTAAATGCATGGAATTCTTAGGTAAACAAATTATTAGAAATAAGAACACCTATCTTATCTATTCTACTATATATAACGTCTCCGGTTCTGACATGCCCCTGGTTTTCAGTACTTCAAAAAAGAAAGAAAATGCAAAGTGTTCCGCACAGGGCAAGGCGTTTATAGGCGGAAGACCTTCACTTACTATCGCGTTAAGACCAAACCGCATAGAGGGCCCCTTTCAAAACTCAAATTCTGAAAACTAAAACAAATGTACAAGAAAAATCACACCATGATTACTATACTCCGAAATGCGAATTTGTGCGCAGCATGAACTGCAGTCTTCTCGGTAACCCACATATCTGCTGTGTCTCAGTAAGTGGACGCGCGATCAGTGAACGCACGGTGGCATGCGCTACTCTTCCGTTATCTTGCAGCGCATCACCGCCGCCGAGCATGTTGAACCTCCCGCACAAATGTCACGTGGTTCGGATGAGCCACGAACGGAGGAGCAGCGCCTGGTAAAACTCTGAGGGGAAGGGGGGGAGGGCGATCCTCATGGCGACGCGCTGGGGGATGACACCTTAGCAGTGCATGCCCCCAACCCCCCCCCGCACACACACACTTTCTCCAGACGCTGCCCCTCCATTTTCTTTCTGCCTGGGGTGACTTGTTTGTTCGCTTGGCTACGGGGACGCCGCCGCCTTCGCCGCTGCCACCGCGAGACCCCTGTACTGAACGCCAAAGTGATGGGTGCTAAAATGCCCAATGAGAGGCTGTCAGCAGCGGCATTTCATTGCAGAGTGTGTTACCTGTTCTTCCTCTAACGGGGAAAAGTGTGGCCTTGCTATCTTGTGTTTCTCTGTGAAAGGGGCCACTCGCTATGTGCTAGAGCTTCTATTGAGCTTTCATCCCCATAAGAAGCCCTCACAAGGCCAAATGGAGGCCATCTGATCGGCTGCACGTGACCTTTGCAACTTCCAGATAACACATCCCCACCCAACGAAAGGGCATAACCGCCTCCCAGGCTCACCTTTTCCTTTTGTGCAAGCTTGCGCTTTCTATTTCAAGCGCGATACGATAAAACCTATTGCTGCCGTTAGTGTGTCTGGCTTTTCTGCATAGCGGCGTGCTGTGCGAAATGCCAACGTGACAACATGCACTACGTGGAGAAATGAAACGTACAACTCATGCATCAAAGCCACTTTTTAACAGAAGAACTGTTTAAGCTTTTAGTTTGGCTGTTGAGCGTTACCAGAAAACTCAGCCCAGCCGAGTGCACCTGAGCGCCCACCTCAAGAGTACCGCCTGGCGTCAGCCAGGCTTGCGCGCAGGCTTGCGCCACGCGAGGAGCTTGAGGGGAAAAAAAAAAGTACCGAGTGCACTTGAGAGTGTGCCTCGTGAGGAGTGCCAGGCGTCGACCTTAGAGAATGCTCTGTCCATCGCTCGTGGCGTGATCTCTCCCGTGACGTTCTCTTCGCCACTTCATGTGCGTTTGCGCCTGAAGTGGGGAGCACAGACGCCGAGTTCGCGCTATAGACGCGAGTCCACGAAGCCGGCTGTCGCGGGTTTTAGCGAGCGCTAACGCGGTGCACACTTGGGCAGAGATGTGAAAGCCTGCGGACAAAACGGTCTAGGCTGCCAGTCATGAAGAACTTTCAGCGACAAGCTGAGAAATCTATGTGAGGTGCAACATCCGGGTCTCTGACGAAGGGATATGGACCACCAGGTCTGCTGTTTTTCCAGCTTTGCACCACTTGTGCAAGCTGACGCAATTTTTTCGTGTGTGTGTGGGTGCTGTAGTTTATTATTTGGAAAGCTGCACAAGGTATGCCTTTTGTTCTAGTTGTCACTAGAGTGGTCAGCCCGGGGCAATTTTTACATCGATTGTCCGTACATGTATTAGTTTGTGAACTGTTTGTGCTGTGGCCGATTTCGACAGTACACTCTGGTTAACAAACTGCCAGCACAGTTAAGGTTTTTTTGTGTGAAAGTATCCATGTGTTGTACTAGCGCGCATTAAGGAACGAGTTCCCCAGATGAAAAAATGTTAATCGCAAGCTGGGTTATGAAACCAGAAATTTCCCCCAGCTGGAAACTCTGGATGCGAACTTTCCCTAGAGAAAATGGTAAGCGGTCCCAGCTGGTTAATGACCCAATTTGCGGCTGGGCACTGCTGGTCCCAGCAGCGCCCAGCTGCAAACTTGGCCCTAAACTGGCTGGGTCTAGCCACCATTTTCTCTAGGGTTGCATTTCCAACTTAATCTCCAGCTTGAAATCCAATTTTACGATAAATTATTTTAGCGAAAATTCTGCTGAAGCGAAAACAAGCCAGACAAATGGCTTGCTGTGGCGAGGACTTTTTTGCACTGACTTCTATGGCTAGCTGACCGGGAGTCCGAAATATTTCATTGAAGCGGAAGTTTCGTTGAAACAGGGTTCGTTGTAGCAGGGTTCGACTGCATGCCGATATGCCGCCAATCGCTCATCACCTTACTTGAACGTTAGACCACACTACCACGACCCCCCCCCTAATTTTCCAAATATTGCTGACACCCGTAACTACCTGTAGAAGTGGCAGCAAACACACACACACACATGCATATGCACATACTTCCCTGAACAAATGTTCGATACATTCTTAGATATAAACACGTACCTTTTCTGCCCTTTTTGCCCTTGTCTTTTTTCTTCGGTTTAACTAGATCTTCTTTTCCAAATCCCTACACGCAAATCCGAAAGGAGGAAAATGAGTCAGCCCGCACCTATGTACCTCTATTGACTTACTCCCAGAAAAAGTTCCAATAAAATTAAGCATTTACAAGGATGCCGCCCCCATAAATGTTGCAAATGAATTCGAAAGCATGCAGAGCAATGCACAGCAAAATTACAACAAACCAGAAGCACAAAAGTTCAAGCAGCGATTTATTACCATGGCAAACGCTACCCGTGAAAGCCTGTCAAGACAGTCTGAACCTACTGCTGCAAACCTTTCGCTCTTATTGCATTATTACTTTCCAGCTCTCCTTTCACAGCAACCATGTGTGAGCAGTATGCATAGAGGCTTGGCATGTTGGTTTTACTTGGTGCTAACAGCCTTACACGACTTCAAGGGGCCGTGCAGACAAAACACAAGTTTGTTTTCTGGCTGTGTCTAGCGTTCCGTCCAGACGGAATGATAATAAGTGCTGAAGTTCTGTCCAGACGGAACCCACAGTGAAGTGTTGAGCAACCTCCAGACAGAAGGAACCTGTCCCTAAAGTTGCGTCCAGAGGAAACGTAACCCGTGTCGAGAGCAGTTTTTTTTTTTATTTTTACCCAACTGGCCAAACTGCTTATGCTCATTGACTACTACCCAGTCCCCGGCTGCAGCAGCCGCTTTTTTAATGGAGGCGAAAAGCGAAAAACAGCCGTGTGTTCGAAATTTCGGTGAACATTAAAGATCCCCAGGTTGTCGAAATTAATCCGGACCCTCTACTACGGCGCGCCTCATCGCCTGTGCAGCGTCGGCACGTTAAACTCCATAATCAATCAATCAATCAAAATCATTGACTAGCCGAAGTCACTGTTACCTACTAATCACTGTTAATAATTACAGATAATCAGACTAAACTTTACGTTGCTACTGCGATCACACCTGCATCACAACACGAGTCTAGAACAATCTTCCTTGATATTTACCCAACCAGCCAAACTGCTTCTGCTCACTGACTAGCCAGAATCACTGTTGATTATTAATCACCATTAACAATTACAAATAATCAGGCTAAGTATAGCTCCGTCCGTACGGAACTCCAACCTGCTAGCTCGATCACGCCCCCTTCACAATAGGCAGTGAGAAGTGACAGCAGTGTTTCCTGATATTTACCCATCTGGCTAAACTGCATCCACTCACAAACTAGCCAAAATCACCGTTAATTATTAATCACTATTAATAATTATAGATGAATGGATGTAAATCAAGCGATGGCCACATCGGCCTTGGCTTTAGTGAGCAGTAGCAGCGCAGCCGGTTGAATAAAAATCAAGACCGACTGCTCTCTCTGCATGAATTGTGAAGCAGACGTGAGGTACAGCTATTGCAAACGCTAGCCGCCGCTGCCACCCTCCCCAACACACACGCACACACGCACGCACACACACACACACACACACACATCACATCACAAAAAGCAAACTCAGGGGAATCAAACCCGCGACTATAATGTCCGTAAACCAAGGCGTAACCTCTACACCAAATCCCAAAACTGCAAATGACGTCTAATCAGCTGGTTTTCCTTTCGTCTGGATGGAACTCTACAGACTTCATGTTGGTTCCGTCTGGACGGAACACTAAGCTTTCATTCAGATTCTGTCAGGACAGAAGGTCACCCACAGCACTTTGTTCCATCTGGGCGGAACCTTAGCACATCATTCCATCTAGACGGAATGCTAGACACAGCCTTGTTTTATTTGAAAGGTTTGGTGTTGTATAGTGCCCCCAGCGCTTGTCCGGCAGTAAACGATGCCTTATTCACCGAGAAATTAAACAATTTACGCCAAAATTTCAATTCTCCCGTTAAAGTGTGCGTTTCGTGACGTCTGCAATGACGTATACAGAGCAAGTCCTTAAAGCGAATGTAGGTGCGCTGACTAGGCCTGCACTTTCTTACTGTCAGTCCTCCTGGGTGGTGCCAAAATACTGCTCGGGATAGCTGTACGCCCAACCTTGTTTTTGACCGGATAATTTTTGTTACGGTAGATAGTGATCTTTTCGTGAAGCAGAGGGAATGCTCAACAAACAAAGTCACAAAAGACAATGTCGCTTATTCCAGTTGGCCGTTGTCAGCTTAATGCGTCAGATGGCTGTGCAACAGAACAAGCATAGTGCATGCACTGCGCACTGGTGCTTCGATGTTTACATGCGTGTTTGCAACTTCCTTTGTTTACCCCACCATTCTTACTTCTATAAAAAGAGTATGCATTAAATTTATGCGCAAATAGCTCGTGCTGCAAGCTTATAAGCCCTGGCTCATTTGGGTCCGCTTTTGTCGGCCTCACCCAATTGCACAGCTGCCCATAATATGACATAGCCATAGCTTCTTGTGTGACAAATGAGCTATTGGGTCACATGGCCATTCTCTTTTTTCCTAATTATATAGCTTACTTGAGTGAAGTTTGCGTTAAACGTGGTGTCAGTGTTAGTCTAACGAGGCAGTCTTTCGAACGAACCAAACTTGCATTTTGTCTGCATGGCCGCTTTGAGTACAAACAGAAGACACAGATTTCACACAAGGACTGGGCAAGTTCTTTGGCCTGAATTCAAGTACTAATTCCTTGGTAGAGAACGGTGCCCTTATTACCATAGTCAATCCCATTCAACACGGTGAGGATTCAAGCTGAAAGGTTTAATCATGTCACGTGCACCTTCTCGTACGTTTAACTATTTTTCCCTCAAAAAGTACTAAGGCAACACCAGTCCTTAAGGTAATATTAGATTATTATAAATGATAGTAAGTGACATTTATGATGACACTGTAGCGTAGAGACAGAATTTAATAAAATAGTGAAAAGCAAAAGCCATGCTTCATTTCGTACACTTCGTCAAATAAATAAGGAGCTGCTGAAATCCAAGGGGAACTTTGAGGCTCCGTAAGAGCCTAGATAAAACAAAAGAGACGAGAGAGAGAGAGGGGGAGAATAAAGTGTACTGACCTCAAATTCAGATTCATCGTCGCTGTCCCCAAAGATGTTTGCAATCAGCTCACCAACGTTCGACCTGCAAAGTGGCACAGATACACTTACTACGTGCCCCTTTTTTAAGCTACCGGACAAGATACGCTTGTACTTTGAGCCAGTGACACCTCCCCCACTGACGCTTCGAACCAGCAGAGGCTTCAACCACGCCTCACTTCACACCTAAAAACTACCACTGCTCCTGCACTGCTGAAGGCAAATATTCATCCGAATTCTTTACCAGATCTGCCTTTCCCGTCATACTGCATACTAAACAACAGGTTTGAGGTTTCGTGGAGAAAAAGAAAAAAATTTTTCTTCAAGCGTTGAGATCAGACAATTCTGACACAAATAGGTTCGGCAAGGAAAGGACAGGAGAGGTTGGAATGCATTGCACAAGGCCTTCAGGCTGGCGGTAATGACGATGACAATGAGAGTGACTAAGATAACGTGGACAAATTTAAGCTCATACCCTGGTGAACATTACATTCTACGAATTAAAAGAAAGAAAGAAAGCAACAATACACAATAGCAGATAGTTACAAAGCTGCTTCATTTAGGCAATTCCTAACCCAAAGCAATGCAGTTTACGGTTTATGCCAAATAAGACGATTATTAAGGAAATGCTGCATTTTCATGTTTGTTTCACGTTGCCGAGAGCAACTTGATAAGTCCAGACTTGTGACTCGCCCACCAAAAACACCCGTGCTCTTCCCTCAATTACAACCAATAACTTCTGCTCGGCTTGCAGGACATACTTTGTTGCCCACCCTTCTTGTTGGCACAGCCACGCCCGCCTATGCTCACAAAACCAGTATGGGCCTGTTAAAACGATTGGAAAATGTGCACAGTTAATTTCATTGCTTGTAGGATGGCCTTTTGAGTGCTCTAGCCAGATAATACCTGAAATTAAACAATGTAACCGGCACTCATTGTAAGTGAATATAAATAGAAAATTTTGCACCTGTCACGTTTGCAACTTCTGACATTTAGTTTAAACTACTGGAGGCCCAGCTCGAGCTTCTATGACCACCACACACTAAACTAGAACACTTTTTTAATTTCTACTATAACAAAGATTTAACTGAAGACGGTAAAGGGGTGGCCATGGTTTTGTGCAGCAACATATTTTCAATGCTTTGCAGCAGAGCTTTTCAACTTTGCAACAATATTTTTCAATAAATTACTTAACGCGTTCATCGAATGCTTCAACAACACAAAACAAGCTTCAAAATATTCTGGCTGCACATTGGGAACTCACAAAGGCTTCCTTTAGGTGTTGCTATACGGGGGAACTACGGCACTAAAAAGAACTAAAAAAAAAAAGAAAAAAAAGGAAATCGACCTCACTCTCCAAGTCAGTAAACAAAACATTGTAAATTTGCAGCACGGAATTAAATGTCTTTCCCCTTTCAAAAAAGCACATTTACCAACTGCTATCTTTTGCAGTTCTTGCCAGAAAGCATCGATGGCACAGACTTAAGAAAGAACTTGAGAGAGATAGAGAGAGAGAGAGAGAGAGAGAGAGAGAGAGAGAGAGAGAGAGAGAGAGAGAGAGAGAGAGAGAGAGAGAGAGAGAGAGAGAGAGAGAGAGAGAGAGAGAGAGAAAATTGACTTCACCCTCCAAGTCAGCAAACAAAACATTGCAAATTTGCACCACAAAATCAAATTTCATTTCCCTTTCAAAAATGCACATTTACTGACTGCATACCTGCCAACCTGGTGACATGGAAATTCGTAATAACCGCGGACTGGGGGAAGTGGGGGGGCAGCACACTTTATTTTTAAGTCTGAACGATCTCACCTTTTCAGAACCATACGTGCAAACCGCCAGTGTTGTAGAGTAATGAGCAGCAACTCCATTGGGCAGGGAAGCATATTCTTACATGTACGATTTCAAGAACACTTGGTAGTAGTCTCACGGCTTCGAGCCCGCTGTTGCAATGCGAAGGAACTACCGCGGTCGTACCACGAGCGTTGCAGCACAGGACGCGGCAGTAATACAAAGAGCGCCACGAACACGGAAGTCGTAACCGGCCCGTGAACAACACGCTATAAGCAGACTTGCCTTAGATGCAGCGAGTTCTGGATATGGATGCGTAGCCCACCCCGAGAAGAAGACAGAAATCGCTGCTTCGCAGTTGGTGATAACAATACTACGTATTGCTTTCTCGTGGCGGCGCAGGTACCACGGTGTCATTTAAAGATGGTCCAATTTTTTTTCGAAAATTGGTAAAATTTCAGGCACAATTTGTAAAATCGTAAGATGCGGCAAAATTCGTACATATTACGGATAATTCGGAAAAGTTGGCAGGTATGTGACTGCAAACTTTTGCCGCTCTCGCTAGAAAGCATCAATGGCACAGCGTTAAGAGAGAGGGCTCATTCCCATGCCTGCACAACGGTCACAGGCCCCACTCACTCATTGTCGCTGTCGTCTTTGTCGTCCTTGTCGGAGTCATCCTTGTCCTCCTCGTCAGAGTCGTCCTTCTCCTCCTTCTCTTCCTCCTTCGTTGCTTCCTGGTCCGAGCCTTCTTTCGCGTCATCTGAATTTTTTCTGTGTGATGGTCACAGGTAACATTTAAGGGTGAAAAAAAAGGGGGGAAACATTTTGCGAACGTTCCAACCTAAATGTCCTTCCTGAAAGCATGCAACCTGCAATGCAGTTGTACTACCACCATTAGGTCAGAGGAGCCCGGCATACTTTTGTAATCTGCTGATTTTCACTTGAACTAGGACTAACGTCAAGGCAGTAGCATACTGAAATTAATAAATTTTCCTCGCATAACCAAACCAAAAGGTGCTGCTCTAGTAGAATGGCAAATTAAGAAGTGAGGGTTTCTTTTTTTTTTCTTTTCCCTTTTTCAGAAGCTTGGAAGAAATTACTGCTTGACATTGGCGCATCTATTTTTTGGGATATCCCAGGTGACGTCCGCACAATTAGGAGAAGAGACTAGAATTCAAGAGGTTCTTCAATAATTCACGACACTTGAAAGATGTGGTCACCTAACAAGTCCTTTATGCCTGCACACACTTTGCCTCTATAAATTACTGGTCAAGAATGCCTATAAAACTTCAATTGGGGGCTTAATGCGGCAAAGCTATGCAAGCATGCCATAATGGATGGCTATGGATTAGTCACGTTTTGTAACCAACCCACCCAGTTTCTGGCAAGTAGAAACTGCGGTGAAGTAAGTTCAATAACTAAAAAAAAAATCATAGCCCTTTTCTTGAGAGAAAGATGGTTAAAACGCAAAGCTGTCTCCCATTAAAACTGAGTCAAAGTTAAGGTGCAAAATCTAAACTGCTTCTACTGCGTCGGAATGGCACAATGGGACAGACGTCGGCTTCGTAACTGAGGGACCCAGGTTCAGTTCCGACCTATGGGAAGCATTTTTTTTTTGAGGCACTTAATGTGCCTTCGCTTATCATCGCCATTGTTCTGTGAAACCATTTGAGTAAAGTTGGCTTTCCTGCAGTGAATTTTGCTCAGGCATCGACGCCATCAATGAGGCATAGAAAGCTTGGCTTTACAAGGCATTCTCATCAGTCCCTCTGAAGCACCTCATAACAAGGTTCCCCCTAACACGCTACAGAGCATTCCACCGGGCTTTTTTAAAGTACTGACAGGCACAAGCATCAACACGAAACTTTGAGTAGTGTGTGCCGACATTCTTACTAGCACAACGACAAAATGGCAAGGACATAAGTTGCTTCCTACAATGGAAACTTAGCCAGATCACTGAAACACAATAACCAACAAGCTTGTTTTGTTCGTCAATTGCTTTAATTTACCGAATTGCCTAGGCTTACGCCGACAGCCCATATCTGCAGAATGGTGTGAAAGTGGGCTTTGGTATGCACTTATTATTAAGAAAACAACACGAGGACAGGACAAAACAAGAGACAACAGACACAGCCCTGAGTGTCTGTTGCCTGTGTCTATATTCCCCTCTCATCCCACCTCGGTGGGTGCTTGTATCAACTCACTTGCGTCATGGAAGCTCGTGATGGTGTTGCAAAAAACCAAGTGCCTCACGAAAAAAAAAAAGAACCCGGTTACCCTGGCTGGAATAGCTTGTATTCACTGGCAAGGTGTGCATGCAGGCAACCATGTGAGTGCCCCATCACTGGTTACGTCAGGCTCCACAGAATGGCGGTACTTGTCCGTGCTAAGCACATAACGTGTTGGACGTTCCAAACTCTACCCCATTGAACGCAAAGTAATGCCTCAAGTCCAATGTGAGTGCAATTAATAACATCTCCGTTGGCACCACCATTGAGAATTGGGTTGAAACGGAGCAGACAACGCATCCCGCTGTTTTTTTTTACTTCGGCGTGCGGGCGCAGTGGCACAAGCCGCGCCGCGTCTGTGGCGCACCGACCATGTCTGTGGCCGTTTCCAGTGTTGCCAAGCGAAGAAACTGACAGCCAAACTTTTCAATGGATACCACCTGTACAACCTGATTGTGCCATTTGGACACGGTATTGATATGCAAGGCATTGGAGGCGATCTTGCCACAGGCGGCACACAGGCCACAGGCGGCAACTTGCCACAGGCGGCAACATTACTAGGCCACACTGCACACCGGGAGGTGAGCAGCTACGTTGAAATGGGTGCGCCTCACACTCGTGTACCTGTTTGCCGCAATACCGTAAGCACGGACGCTGCTGTTGATAAGCCGCGCTGCACTCCAGGACATGAGTAAAATTTGAGCGAAATTTCACTTCAAAGAGTGAAATTTCAAACCTGCCCTCATCACTTCCATATCTTTCTGCATCCTCTGCCTTGCCTCCTGCCATCACGTCATGCACCAAACAGCATCCAATGGCAGCCTTACCTGGCTGGGGATGAAGGAGCACTGCTCTTGTCTTCTGCTCCAGTGTTTGAGGGGCTGGGGCTTGCAGGGGGGCTGTCGTGGCACGAGGGGGCCTCCTCCTCCTCCTCCCCCTCCGTGTTCTGCCTCTGGGCTCCAGCGCTGTCGGACTGCTCCGCCGCCGATGCCTGCTCCTCCGCGCGGGCATCCGACGCAGAACTCTGCCTGCTGTCACGCCCATCGCCCTCCTCTTGTCCTGGCGGTGGCAGTAACACACAATGTGTCAAAATTTTTCTGCTGGCAGTAGCATACCGAAAGACTCAAAGTGTGGAATAGACTTGTAGCAAGCTTCGCTGCGGCATAGGCCAGACCTGAATGTAATGGAAGACGCTGAATTGAAATGACGAGACAAAATTTGCTGACTTTCTGCAATCACTGCGTGAAAGAGCTGACAGTGAGAGCTGCGTCATGTTTGCTTGTGTATGAGCATGAAGCAAGCTTCCAAAAAGTACTGGCTGCACTGCACATCATTCAACGTTCACACCTGGCATAACAAAGGCTTTCTCCGAGTGCAGCTATAACACAAGGATCTTGCAGCATGTAGCACATGTTATACATGACATTCTTTCCTGAAGAAAGCCTTGCACACAAACCCACTTTCCAGACAAGGAAACGATGAATTGAGTTTAAAGCTCCACCCAGTTCATTCATCATCGACGAGTTGTGCCTTCATGTTATGCTCTTTCTGTGCAGTGTAGTACAGCTTGAAACGAAACACATTTAATACTTCATCGCAGGGCCTGACCTGCACTAATGGGCTGGAGCCTACTGGAACAGGTAACATACATTTCTTTGGGACACAGAAGGCGTGGTTTTTTGATTGATTGATTGTAGGGCTTAACGCGCCAACACAACACAGGCGATAAGGCAAGCCGTAGTGGAGGGCTCCGGATTAGTTTTGACCACCTGGGGATCTTTAAAGTGCGCCGAAATCTCGTGCACCCAAACGTTTTTGCTTTCCACCTCCACCAGAAAAGCAGCCACTGCGGCCAGGAATCGAACCCGCGTCCTCGTGCTCAGCAGCCCAATGCCTTAGTCACCGCGGCGGGTGGCGTGGTTTTCCGACTACAATGCACAAGCTGCAATGACCAGCCTGCCCTTCCTGTCCCCCTGGCATGCTGGTTGCAGAAGAGCAAATAATTACCATTTGCCCCCTCGTTCTCTTCCTCTCCAGCCGACTGGTCGCCGTTGGCAGTGCTGTCGTTCTCCACCGCAGCAGGCGAGTTTGGCGAACTGGGCCCTTCGGCGTCGCTGTCGGCTCTCCTCTCGTCGTCCGAACCGCTGCCCGTGCCATCACCTGCCCCTCTTTCACTGCCAGAGGCTGCAGCCCCTTCGTCCCCCTCGTTGTCGCCATCCCCCTCCCCACCACTCTCCTGGCCACTGCCATCCCCATTGTCCGAGCCCGCGGGGCTTTGCAGGCTTCCACTGTTGTTGTTGGAGTCGGGCGACGCCACGGGAGACTGCATTTGGGGAGACAATCACAGGGTCAGGCTCCGCCAGAGTCATGCCAGAAGACAGGTGAACACTGCTGAATCCACATGCTCTGCAGTGTACGTTCTCCCTTGCAAATGTAAGCGAATAACCTGCCCATTTTCCATGCCCCCCACCTCTCACTTTTGAAGCAGGTCCTACAGGGCAATTTGTAAAGCCACACAATCACACATTCTCCGTGGCTTGTGGTGTGAGGGAACACTTGTAGGTCGTTGGTCTTTAGTGCGCAACAATAGGGTTCCGAAAATCAGCCATAAAACCCACTGTCAATTTACAGTGTACAGTCAGTCACCTCCGATACACTGCAACACGTTGTGCCAATACCAGTATTACTTCAATGCATTTGGGAAAAACCCTGAACATTAGAAGTGCACCTACAGGGTGCAGCAAGCAGTTATTGCACAGCAAAAGAAGAATACTATTGCTGAACACAATTTGCAAATGTCACTCATCAGCCAACACTGGAAAGTGTCCATTCACTTATGACAGCAGCAAGTTCCCCATATATGATAGAAAACTTTCCAAGCCAAGCTACTGACATTATCACACTGCTGTCTGTTAACCACAGAACTGCAGCATAAAAAATTTGGCCTAATATGCTTTACAGCGGCGGAGTAGTGGGTTTCACTGTAGTTAGAATGAAGTTATTTAAATTCGTAAGAGACTTAAAACACAATTCACCATGTGTATGAGAATTTCTTGAACGTGAAAAGCAAGGATTAATACAACTACACCAGAGAAAAATTTCTTCTAATAATCGATTCTCACAGTTGTACATTCAATTCCGACAACGCGCAAAATTACCTTTTCTCCCACTACCTTGCAAGTCGGAAATGTAAAGGAACAGGTTCCTTATTGGTCTGATTATCCAGACCGGGTTAGCACTGCCCCAAATACGCCAGAATAGGTGTACCGGTATCTATTCCTACTTCCTCATCGCGATACTTTTTTTCTTCTTAAAACGCAGAAAGAAAAAAGGGCAGCAGCAGCCGTTTACTTGTAACCACTAAAAGGAGTAAACAGGCTAGTCGCTTACATGCACCCCACGTAACAGCTGTGCGAGTATGAAAAACAAAACAAACGCGCCCTTCGTGTCGCAATTAAAGAGCACTTGTACAGATCAGTCTTTTAATCGGTCAACGAAGACAGCCGTCGAAACAGAAGCAAGCGCTCCATATTTCATACGTGCTTAGTATCCGGACACAAAATTTTTAAGACGTTCCATGACTCACAGGACTGGCGACATCGCAGGGCCCCTCGTCTTCACTGCCAGGCTCCATGTCGGACGCCGCCGAGTTTGCTGCAATTGTGGACACCTTACTGACGCAGTAACTAACATCGATGATCCGTAAAATCCCGCGTACCGCTACAAACACGCTTGCTGGCGCAGACTAGCACACAAGCGTCATTGTTCTGCACACCAAGCCGCTGGCAGCTACGAAGCCGTATATCTGACGTCTTCGATGAACAGGCGTAATTACGATCACAAGCAAAAGCAAGCGCAATGCATTGCCTGCCTTCGGGAGGAATATCAGTAGAATTGCGTGAGACAGCAAAGCTCTTTTTCTTCAGCGTAACGTCAAAGACTAGGGAGCGATGAAAGTTAACGACGCCACAAACACATCAAACAAGGTCGCGCATTCTAAAATTTAACCACGATTCCCAACCAGCCCACTTGTAGCGGATGCACGAAAGAAAAGCTGCGGCTGAAGACTTACACATTGTTATGCAACTCGGCGATCTTTCTTTTTTGAGAACACCGCTTCGCTTTCAACCAGGTAAATACGGACAGTAGCAGTTACACCGTCAGAATCACAGTCAGAATGCCGAGCAGCAAGCGTGTTGTGAACGGTGATAACTAATATGGCTGGCTGATTTTGAAGGCGCAGTCACGTATAAAATATTGGCTTAATTATAGGCAAAAGCTTTTTATTTTAATATTTGTTAACTATTTTACCATTATTATAATATATAAGCTTGTTTAGTAAAATTGCTGAAAGAAAGGAAATCACCCGTCAACGGGCCATGACCGCATAGAGTTAATCATGAACGGGCGCCAGGCGGGTAAAGCTGGCTCAAAAATGTGTCTAAACACAAATGCCGCCATGATGCCACGCTGTAGTTGCCAGATCAGTAGTTTAAGATATTGCTAACAATTTTTCTTAAAAATGAGACACAAATTTAGGGCCCTAAGCTAAAATTAGGCAACTTTTATGGCAATAACTGAGTTTCTTTACGAGTTTGTATGCTTTTTATTAGTTTTCTTGAAGTATTCATGCTTGACGAACAAAAATAAATGAAATTATAAGCAAAAAGAAGACGTCGGGCTGAGGCGCCAAATTCAGTTTCGGTATATTGTGAGGAGCGTCAGTCGTGTGGGGCTAATTTACAAAGGTTCACTCTAACACGCCTTAGTGTCTGCTGTGTCACTTCGTTGCTTGCGAAGACACGCTTGCGAAGACTGCCGACGATACGGAATAAAGCCGCCGCCGCCTATCTTCAAGGACACCTTCTCTACATGTCCGTAGTGGCTGCTGCCGATTTGAACTCGCCGTCAGCCGGTCATATCATGTTACGCGAAACATGTCTGGGCAGATCAGCTCCTTTTAATGGTATATGATTCGTAAATTAAAAACAAACAAATGTACGAACCATTTTACCATGCCTAGCGTATAACTAGGCTCTTGTTTACGGGTACTGGTATACTTTCACTGAACGGTTTTTCACTTGAGTCAGAGATAAAACAACCGCCAACTAATAATAATAATGATAACTTTATTTGCACAATAAGGTGGTTTTCTAGAGGAGGACAAGCCGAAGCCGAAAGATAATCCCGAATGTAGGTGCAGAAATCTCCTGTATGGGTGTGTGCGATTGGTGCATGCTCCTTCGATCGCTGAAACACGCAATCTGAAATTTTCGAGAATATATTTGATGCTTTGCATGACCCATTTCTTAAATTCGGCGGATCAGCGACGTTGTTTAATTACGTATACTTGCACCTCTGCTCTCATATGGCACATGTATATACCTGCACAGAGGAGGTGGGGGAGGAGTAAACTTCGTTCATGTGAGATGGGCACCCGTGTGGTGGGGGGTTAAGAAAAATTATTCTGTCCTTCCCTGGGTGCCTTCACCAATGAACGGAAACGGCCACTTCTGTTCACGCCCAATTATCAGGACCACCCCGCCTGCAGGCGGTTTTGCTTGAAATGCCTGCGGGTTCGGCCGGAAATCTGTCTGTCAACAGAGACTGCCTAGGAAGCATGTTGAGGTAACACACATATGCGCTTTATTGGGTCGCGATGGGACCGTCATGTATTTTGTGCAAGGCGAAGTTGACGAAGGATTACGTCTCCCTTAAAAAGTAAATTAATTTGAGTGCACCTATAAATTGTTATTGCCACTCATTAGTTCAATCATAGTGGTTAATTTTGAAACAGCTGCCAAACATAACTATAGCAGGTGAATCAGACTGCCCAGCATGAGACAATCAATCGCTAATATAGAGTATTCAGGCACTTAATGTGCATTGCATATGGCAGTCATTAAGAAAGCCGACAATAAATTGAACTCTCAATTTTATTATTTGCGACAGTTACATCTGCACATATCGGTTGAGCCAGGGCCATCTGGAGACGTTCTTCAGCTGTATACACTAGATAAAAGGAAGGAATGCGAATGCGATACGCGATAGAACGAAGGAATTCGATATGTGTAGTACAGCCTTCTCATTTATGCCAACATCAAACCGGTGGCCACAAAGGGGCCACACCAGACCTTGTAAAATTTCAACGCTTCCATTCCAGCGTGCTCACAGCAACAAGGATGATGAAGAAGTTGCATTACCGAAGCTGGGTTCCAGTAATGCTGTAGCTGATTATGAAAGTTCTTGGTAATGCTCATTCAGATTGTGGTCATCAGCATTCTTATTTTCATAAAAAATAATGGGCCATCGCAATGCCATCAGTCCGTGTATCAGAAGCAAAAATAAACACAGAAAAAGCAAGAGGGTCATATGCACAAGCAATTCTTATCCAACAAATTTTATTTCACCACCAGTAATACCACCAGACCTCTAGGGAAGTTTGTGATGGTAAGAGCAAGGCTAAGATGACCTAATGTGCGACTTCAACGAAAGGAAGAAACTTTAGAAGAAAGCTAGGGAGGTTAACCAAGGAAAGAAGAAGAAGAACTGTCCAGCTGGCTGTGCTACATGTGGAAATGGGAACGGTAAGCTTGAAAGGAAAGGACTGGCATAAAATAAAGGATAAAAAATTCGGGAGAAAAAAAAAACATGGTGAGGAAATGGCCAGTACAAAGACAGCACCATGGGCGAAAAAAAGATAGGCATAAAAGAAGCAGGCAAAATGACAAAATGGGCAAACGAAGGATGCTGCATGCTGGTAACACCCTTACAACACCTGTGACTGTTTTTCTCTCTTAATCACTGCAATCTGCTTCTTCAAGGCAAGAACTGATTTGGCTACTTCAGCTCCATCTTGTCTAAAACCACTGAAATATGTCTGATTTTCTGTGTACATAATGTAAATAGGGTACATAATTTCTAATTTTTTAAAATTTCTCCTGAAGTGTCTGCTCCTTCGTGGAAGCTTTCGTGACTAACTGCCTTGTAGAATTGCATTTGCTTTGTTGATTTTTTGCTCTTTTGCCTCTGCTTGTATTTGTTTATTTCGTTCTTCTCCTCTTCTCCAGTGCTTAGGTTTTTTATCATGAAATTGTTTTTTCTTCAAGAAGGTTTTTTGGCTTTTAACCCTGTCTGTTTATTGGCTTTAAACCTGCCATAGCTTTGCTGGAAATAGTTAGTTCCTCACACAATTTTCCTCTTTCTTTATTCTGGGAGAGGGGGCATGAAATTTTAAAAGGTAAAGAGCCCTGCAGCGACTAATGAACATTTGCACTACTTTCTTTGTAGTTGGAAGTACTGAAAGCTATAGTTCCACAAACCCAGAATGGAAATGCGCGTTCTACATGATATCTTCTAGTCTCTGGTTTGCTTTTGTCGAGATTTTGTTTAAGCTGCTATTAAATAGAATTATTGCGACCTAATGTAACCTGACAACACTAATCATGTAGCTTGTGTGACGTCCCCAAGCATACAATCAATGACAAATCCTCTAAGCATACCTAGAAAAACGGAAAATCTCTTGAGAGAGTTTCAGTAATATTAGGCTTGGGTATTTCACGGTTATTGAATCTAAGCTAATGCAAGGGCCACTACCTAAAAACATTTCAACTGGAGAAAAAAGTTGACACACGTGCTGCAGGGGCCTCGTAGACAGGCACAGGAACATGCACAGAAAGCATGTTTGTTTAGCATAAAGTGCAGTCACAAATACGATTTCCATTTACATGCATTTCTTGGAAGCGTTGTCCAGTTCGAACTTCCATTCGCTAGAAAAGCAAGTAGTTGTAAAGAGCACCTCAATAGATTGCGAAAACAATCAGCTGACGCATACAGGGGGGGGGGGAGGCGTGTGAAACATGTTAAAATAGCGCTGTACAGACGGGACAACAAAGAATATACTACACAGGACTAGCGCTGCATATCAACTGAACTCTTTTAGCACACACAAAATGATATATACAGAAACAGCGCATGCGCGGATGCAGGGGAAGCCACCAGGAAAAAGATCAGGGGAAAAAAAGCAATCAGGGGGAAGTGATTTCTTTTTAAAGGAAGCAGGAAAATAAATGGACTGGGGATATTATTAGGCTCTCATGGGAGCTCACCTGCATTTAACACAGTACGCAAGCGGGAATAGTTGGGGAAATAGGATAGGAGAAAGAAAAGTAAAGATTAGAAAGGTGAGGAAAGAGTAGAGAAGAGTAGTTCCACTGTGGTCGATTCCGTCGCACACAACACACCACAAACACTGTTGGCTGGCGTAATGCTGCGTCCGGGAGACGAGAAACGTCGAAGGGAACAGTGAACCGCGGAGGCGAGCATGGTGCGACGAAGAGCGAAGTCTGCGGCGGTCCCGACCGCTTTGGAGACGGGTACTGGGAGGGGGGCGGGAGCTGGCACTCGACCGTCCACACCAGCAGAGCGAAAGCCAGGCGACGTCCAACGGCCCGCGCTTGCAACAGGCCGCCGAAATGAAGACCCTCCGAAGCACAGGAGCACGAAAAAAGACGTCCGCTCAACTCCGAAGCGACGACCGAACTCCCCTGACGCACCCGCAAAAGCTACCTCTCCGAGCGTACGAAGTACCCGCTAATCTAGGCGCTACCCTTCTCAGTTGCGGAGAATGCAAAACTGCATCTAACGCGGCAGCATGGCACAAAAGTTCGCTACCTACCACAGGAAAAACTTCACACAACGTTTCTGCACAGCAAAGTTTTCACGGCGCACTC
Organism: Haemaphysalis longicornis; assembly: GCF_048455015.1. Lineage (NCBI taxonomy): Eukaryota > Metazoa > Arthropoda > Arachnida > Ixodida > Ixodidae > Haemaphysalis > Haemaphysalis longicornis. Next base: position 186,284,336 of record NW_027526295.1, on the reverse strand, counting down.
ACAGCGACGGTGGCTGCCATGATGGAATGCGTTGGTTACTAGGTGAATACCGACTACTGCCGCCAACTCTAGTAGGCGAAAAGGCAGCGGGCAACGCTGTGAGGGTGGCATCATGTCAGCGCCCGGGTGTAGCACGGTTTCAATGCACGGGCTGGCCGGGCAGCTTTTGCTCTAGAGTCAGTAGTATTAACTCTATGACGGGCGCAATGCGCGCCATATTTGTAGTGGGGCAAGCAGGGACGCCTTGTCACACCTTGTTTGTGTAACCGAACTCATTCCAAATTCCTCGAAGAAACTGTGTGAAAAAGCGCAGAGCCTGCCCCCTTTTTTAACAGCCTTGTGACCTTTTAGTGAGATTCCGGTGTGAACGAAGTGATGGTGGTGATACGTTGCTAGCGTCTTCAGCAGCAACAACCTTGTTTGTCCAGTGCTGGTACCGTTAGTGCCGTTAGTTCCACGCACCGATATCAGCATGGAGGCCACCTCTACGAGCACGCAGGCTCTCAGCAAAGCTACCTTCGAGTGCAAACTTTGTGACAGTACGTTCACTAGTGCGGACGAGCTCCGCGAGCACCTTAGGGGACACATAAGCAAGGTGGCAACCGACAGGGATCGCCGCGCGAGACGCCAGTCCCCTCGGCCTCCGCCGTCCGAGTCCGCTGATCAAGGCGCTCCCCTCCCTTTACCTAACGGCTCGCTCGCCCCCTTTAAATGCACCGCGGAAGGTTGCCAGTACACCACGGATGACCGTGGGCGTTTTACGGAGCACCTGGGGTCGCACCGTGAGACGAATGATTGTGGGTGCGTCTTCTGCGGTGAAGCCTTTAATGGCACAGCAGCGCTCGTGCAGCACATCGTGACGTCGCACCAGCAGCGCGCCTTCCAATGTGGTATGTGCAACTATAGCGCCGCGCAGCCCCTGTACCTCGTCCTACACTGCCGCTGGTACCACCAAGAGATCGGGCCGTTCATGATGACGTGCAAGAACGCCGAGCTGCGTGCCCCCGAGTTGACGCCGCGGCCCCCAGAGCGGGCGCACTGCTCTGTGGAGCCCTACCGCTGCGGCGTCGACGACTGCGGCTTCAAAACGATCAATCCAGGCACGTTGAAGCGGCATTTGACTAGCGTGCATTCGAATTTCGAGAAGTTTGACTGCTTCGTCTGTCGCGTGTCAGCGAGCACCCCCAAAGCACTCCTCGAACACTTTTTGCAGCACAACCTGGGAGCTGTGATTTGCGGCCTGTGCCAGCACTACGAGCTGTCGTCGCTGAAGGCTATGCTGAGGCACCACTGCGACCACCACCCGGATGGCTCCCTGCAAATCCTTTTCCGCGACAGGCAGCTGTTGATGAAATTCGAGCAGTTCGTAGGCGAGTTTGGACGGATGGCCAGATACCTGCCGCAGCCACCGCCCTGTGCTCAGGAAAGCGGCCCGCGCAGGTCAAGTCGCATATCATTGATGGCCCGCAAGCGATACCTGCCCTCACCGGATACTTGTAGCGAGGAAGAACAGACCAGGGGCAGTTCCTCTTTCCACAACTGCAAGTCCTGTACAGACTTGGAGGCACCGATTCCACAGTCTAGCTCGTACACCACGCAGTACCGCCGTTCTGCTGGCCAAAGTCACGAGCCAGCGCTCTATGTGGTCGGTCTGGAAGAACAGCCTAAACGAATCCCTCTCTCGGTCTTTACACTGTACTACAACATCGATGCGCGTGTTGTTGTGAAGGGCAGTGAAAGGTGCCGTGCATCGCAGTATCTGTGCAACCTGTAACTATCTTAACAGCTCGCACAGTAATGTGGCGGAGAGGCACTGTGATTAAGTTTGGAATGTTTCCTGGCCTAAGCCAAATTGGTTAAACAGGATTTCGGTGCTCACTCAAATTTTTTATCATGAAGTGTTTTAGTCAACAGCATAGACGTTTACTATATTTTCCGGTCCAAAACAAAGTTGGGTGGACGGTGTTTGGGGCGTCAACCTGTGAATGTTTTTATACGCGCGACGGGTTCTAATCACCAGCTACCTGAAACCAGTGGACGAAACTTTGAAGTTACATGCTTAAAACAAGCGCGAAGTGTTCTTGAAGCTCAATGCAACCAAACCCAATGCTTGAGATGGCTGCCTATCAGGCAGTTTAACATTGTCATCATTTTGAGTTCACTGTCATGTTATTCTGGGGTTGTGCTCCTGGCAGTAATCCAGCCATGCTCCATTTTGAGGCAAACACCTTTTTAGTCCATGGTTGCTCTTCCAATGTCTTCCTGAAGTTCCGAGTTCAAACCATTAGTGCTGTTCGGTACACTTCCATATTCTATCTTTACTGATGCCGTTTTGGGGCTTTGCTCGTTAACGAATGCTTCGTTCACTCAAGTTGAGGCAGACGCTCAAGAACTGTTCCTCACTGTTACCCATTACAAATCTATTTAAGTGGGCTAAATAAGAGGTTTATTTGGCTCGTTACTGTACGGTGATATTTCTTTGTAACGAAATTGTTCTGCCAAGGTTGGTGTCAGTTGTATGTTATTTCAATGGTGTAATTGTGCTCTCCTGTTTAGCAATACTGCACTCAAGAAATGATCACCACCAATTGCTCTGTTCAAGTAGCAAATTTTCTGCAGAAAATATTTTTGCCTTGTTTATTTCTCGCATTGCTTGCTGTTCAGTGGCCATGCATTGTTACTGATTTTTTGCAATGCCTGGGTGCATGGCAGTTAGGGCTCCCCAAAATATAAATCAACAAACGGTCTTCGACTACTGTCTACCTTGTAGCAAAGCTGTTGTTCTGGCAACCTAAAATATGCCTTTCGCGGTGGCTGAGTGTCTGACGGCATTGCACGCAATTGCAGGTTAGAAAGGTGAAAGGAAAACACCTGTGTGTTGAGGTTTTGGTGGATGTTTAAGGGACTGCCAGCCACTTTTTGTGGAGTCCGAGTGCATGCCCTCTGGCTCATATGAAAGCCACCGTTTTATATGGTAGGGTAACCACAAAGAATTTCTAAATAAATTGGTGGAAATTTTAATTTTGTTCTAAACACTCTTAAGTCCGAAAGGTGGCACCATGTAGTGTCTCTAAACTGTTAGTTTTTGTGGGGTGTGCAGCATGACTACAATGCGAAGGGCACAGATTGCGGCAGCTTCGCAAGGAGCCGAAAGAAACGACAATCGACCGTCAAGCTGCCCTCCTGTTTAGGTGTACTATAGGGAGCGTAGCACAATATAATGTAAAAAAAAGTTTTAACTTGGGGAACACACTTTTTACTCACTGTATGATGGTGCACGCCTTGGTACCGTGTATAGGCGGTATTCGTTGAAAAGTTTAGCGGTCAATTTCTTCGCCTGGCAACACTGAAACGGCCACAGACATGGCCGATGCGCCACGGACACGACGCGGCTTGGGCCACTGCGCCCGCACGCCGAAGAAAAAACGCACCAGCGTGCGTCATCTGCTCCGCGCCAATCTGATTCTAAACGGTGGCGTCAACAGAGATGTTATTAATCGCACTCACATTGAACTCGAAGCAATACTTTGCGTTTGGTGAGGTAGAGTTTGTAACGTAAAACAGTCGTGTTTCACAGTCGTGCTTAGCATGGACAAGTACCGCCATCCCGCGGAGCCCGACGTAACGAGTGACGGCGCACCACGGCCGGGCTAAAGAGGCGGCGCTCGCTATAATGATACGGCCTTCGCACCGGCGGCGAGAACAATGCAGCCCAGTCTCGACGTAAAGTTCCACCACCAACGCGAGCACGCCGCTGCTCTAGCCCGGCCGTGGGCGCACTCACACGGTTGCATGGAGGAGAAGAGCGATGCCTGATCGCGGGCCGTGCGCACAACATCGCCTAGCAACAGACGCTTGGCCACAGATATGGCGGCGCAAACTTGGTTGCCTGCATGCATTCCGCGCCATTGATTACCGGCTATAGAGGTATGGCACATGGCATAAATGAATGGGACCCGCCGCAGTGGCTAAGGCGTTGTGCTTCTGAGCACGAGGACGCAGATTCAATTCCCAGCCGCCGCGGCCAGTGTTCTGATGAAGGTGAAAAGCAAAAACGCCTGTGTGTACGAGATTTCGGCTCACGTTAAAGATCCCCACGCAGTCACAATTAATCTGGAGCCCCCCACTACAGCGTGCCTCATCGCCTGTGTTGCGTCGGCGCGTTAAACCCTACAATCAATAAATGAATGGAAAACATTGGCTGCGTATCTCCTTGCTTCGCAGCAGATGTCGCGAAAGACAATAGTCTGAGGGACAGACAAACAGACCAAAACTTCTGTTTTCTGGGCATGTGTTTCTGGCAAGACGTGGGCACTTCATGACCACTGGCATGGTCGCTGACGGGTGAAAAACCGGTGATCCGCGAGTCTAAACACAAATCTACATGTTGTTTTAAATAATAGTGATTTAGTATGTTTTAGGTCGCTTTAGGTTCGGGGTGCATCCAATGACGACATTTAATTACTGTTCTGCATCGCGTGAGCAGACATGTCACGTGGGTGCTCTGTGCAGCGAAGCGTTTGGAAATACGCAGCCGGGTCGCTCCGCCGCCGAGCGCCGCAGCACAAGTCCTCAGCTTGTCGCAGCCGCGTCGCCGCCGAAGCATAGTATGAAACTCTAAGGCCGAAGCGACATTCCCCGCTTTCAAGAGCGACGGTGGCGCTATCTCTCGAGGCGCAAGCGAACCCCCATATTGTTACCATCCTATTGCGCAATCCAGCGCAAGCCGTGTCGCCGTTGCAGGGCCGCGCAGATGTCGGAGCGCTGCCGCACGACGGAGAAACCCTCTCTTTCTGGCCCGCGGGACCCGCTCACGTGACTGGTTTTAGGCTCCGCCCCTCGGTGGGGATAGCCCGCGGATGCTCCGGGGAAGAAAATGCCTCCGCATGTTTTCTCTCGATGGCGGTGGCCCTCGGCGGGTAATGGAACCTGTTCCTCGGCGCTATAGTCTGCTAGTCACTCCGCGTAGCTCCGCGCGTGTGGATGCGCCGCCAGGCCGGATAATCCGGTCAAGTGCTGTTGACGTCACACATCCGTCCACCTCCGCGCGCCTCCTCCTTCGTCGTGTGAATCCCGCTGTACCGAGTCGGGATCGCGGGTTTACACATTTACCTCAATACAAAGATAGAGAACAACCGGAGGGTTATGCAGAGGGCGGCTACTATGCCCTGAGAAGTGTGTCTTAATCACGATATACTTTTTAAATTTTTGCAGGGTTTAACGCTCCGACGCAACGCTGGCGATGAGGCGCGCCGTAGTGGAGGGCTCCGGATGAATTTTGAACACCTGGGGATCTTCAGAGTGCGCCGAAATCTTGTACACACTGGCGTTTTCGCTTTTTGCCTCCATCAGAAACGCGGCCGCCGCGGCCGGCAATCGAACCCGCGTCCTCGTGCTCAGCAGTACAACGCCTTAGCCACTGAGCCACCACGGCGGGTCTTTTTAGATTTCGCGTTTACAAATTTTTGTTTGTTGTTATTTTTTCTGGGGCTCCGCCCTCACCCCCAACCGAAATCTTGCGTACGCCACTGCCCCCATGTACAGGTGCCGTCAAAAGTAATTGAAACACGGTCTCGTAAATTTAACCGGAATTTCTTCCTGAAACTGCCTGGCTGCATTGATGCGCGTTTATAAGAGTCCTCAATAGTAGAAAAAGCTTCCTCTAAACCGATAATGTAGCGGCCGTCATAAAGCCAGCAACACAAATATTTTGTGATATTCACAAATCATTGTTCAGATTACGACGACACTTGTGCATACTATAAATATGCCAATCGCATCTCTTAGGTAATAGATCACTTCACCATCATCATGGATCGTCTTCTGCTTTTCTGTCGCCATACTTACCTGGTGCCGGGGCCTCCTTGATCGCCGAGGACGAGCCCCCAGGGCGAGGCTCCCTGTACCGCTTGCATCCCGTTGGTTTGGGTGACGCTGATTGAGTCAAGGACTTCATTTTCCTGTGGGGCGGCCCTACGTTTGTGCGTTGGGGTGGCCCCTCCTTCTGGACGTCATCTACCCTGCCGCCGACTGGACCGCCTCTTGGACATTTGAGGACACGTCATCATGGCGTCTTGGGAGGCTGTTCAGCCACCACCCAAGGCCCATGTCTTCTACTTCACGGCCCCGAAGGACGTCACCGTGGATGACCTGGTGAACAGCCTCGAGGAAATCGTAGGCCGTTATGGCCTGGACACCCTGATGCACCTGGCTGCTTCGGCTGCTGCTGCTCGCAAGATCGCCGAAAAAGGAGCTGTTCTTGTGAACGGCGTTTCGTGTCCTGTGGCCTGCATGGGCCCACAGGTCGTCTACGTGACGGTGTACCGCTTGAACCCCGTCGTTAGCCACGCGGATCTCGCGGCAGCACTGAGACCGTATGGAAAGGTCCTCAACGTCAGCCAGCCGTCGTGGAGGAGTCTTCAGCACATCAAGACCGGCATGCGACTCGTGAAGATGGAGATGGCCAAGGCCGTGCCTAACTTCATGAAGATACGAGGGTTCAAGGCCCAGTTTGAGTATAAAGGTGTGCGACGGGTATGCGCCCGTTGCGGTCAGAGCGGCCGCCAAGTTAGCAACTGCAAGACCCCGTGGTGCGGCCGCTGCTCGGAGTACGGCCACGACGAAGCCGACTGTAACGCCAAGTGTCGGCGCTGCAAGGGCAACCATGCAACCGCCGACTGCCTGCGGCCCCGGTCCTACGCGGACGCTGCAAGCAATTTCTCCGCGACGCCTAGTGCGTCCCCCAGTCAGCAGGCTCTCGAGAGCGCAAGTGAATTTCCTGAACTACCCTGCGCCCTCTCCGGCCAGCCAGAAGAGGCGTCAAGCGGGAATATTGAGGCTCTCGGAAGCGCAAGCGAATTTCCCGAACTACCCCGGGCCTCCTCAGGCCAGCCGGCAGAGGCGTCAAGCGGGAGCACTGCTCTGGGTGACAGCACGGCGATTGAGGAATCTACGAGCGACAGCCAAGAAATGGACCTCGAGGGCTACACGTCGCCTTCGGAGGTGGTGGTGGTGGTGGTGGTGGCCCGAAAAATGGCGCATACCCACTTAGGGGGATTGGCCAAGAAGAGTTATGTTTTCATTAAAATAAATCAAGCGAGGCAAAATAATGGAGCAGAAGAAAGAATTTGGTCTAGGTTAATGAAAGAGAGAGAGAGAGGAAACACTAGAAAAAAAAACACAGAGAGAAGAATAGGAAAACTATAGTAAAAATCAGCCTAATCGGAATGTTTTTAACACTGCAGACGAGCTGTCTCCGAAATGGAGTGGATGGCGCTGCACACGTCCCTATGGCATCGGCCCAGACTAGTCCCCCCAAACGACAAAAGCACAGGTACAGTTAAAGGCAGTTCAAGACGTAGCAGGGGAATCTCCAGCAGCCTTCTCCGATGGTTGGAAAATCGGCGGCAAAAAAGAAAGAAATGCTCTTCGGATTCAATTTCTTGGCAAAAGTGGCACAAAGGGGTGGTTATCAGATTTGCCCTGAATAAATACCGATTAAGTGGTGGCACACCACAACGAAAAGAAGTTATCAATACTTCGCACAAGCGAGTTTGGCATAAACTTCTCTCCCAGCGGTACCTGAGGTGTTTAAGTTCAGGAGAAGTGGTCAGACCATGGTCGGAGGCATCTTGATTGAACAGGTATTGGCGATAGCGTGCCAACAACACGCAAGAAAACGGGGGAAGAACCTCGACGATCGGCAAAGCCAGAGCTGTTTTAGCTAATATGTCAGCGGTTTCATTGAGGGTTAACCCACAGTGGTCGGGCAGCCAAACGAGCCGAATCTCCCGCACATGAGTGGGGACGCAGGAATAAAAAGTTTTGGCAATAGGATGTAAAGTTTCTGAGGAGAGAGCCATGCACACGGACAAGGAGTCGGTGAGTAGCATCACGGAAGAATTCGCCGGATCAAGTTTCAGGATTGCAAGGAGTAGAGGAAGAAATTCTGCATGAAAAATGGGGATAAAATCTGGTAATCGCACCTGCTGGGGAGGCCACGTCATCGTCTTCGACGGACACTTCCCTCTTCACGAGTCTCAGCTCTACCGAGAGCAGCGACACCGCAGAGCAGCCTCAGCGCGAGCAAGGGCATGCGCCGGTCAAAAACACCGTTCTTTCTGGAACCTCCAGCGGCTCGCGCAGCAGCCGACGAAAGGAGAAAAACAAGCCCGGAACCAGTGCCAAGACAGCACTCGCGTCAAAGCCCTCTGCCGCGGGCCTTCTTACGCCCAGCACCAGTGTTCTGTTTCCGCCCAAGATCAAGGACCCCCGCCTAGTCAATCCTGTCAGCCAGGTGGCTGACCTACTGCGCTCCCCATCCATCCTGGATTGGCCCGACGCGTCCAAGCGGACCGTGCCTTCCTCCGCGGACTCAGGTGGCGCGGGTGACACTAAGAAATTGTGTGTTGAAGTGTCCTCTGAGGACAGCGAAATGTAGGAGGGAGCGTCAACATTCACTAGCGCATTAATACCATCATGCTGGTACATTTTCTTTCCCTGAATGCCCAAGGTTTTCGAAGCTTTGACAAACAGAGAGAGATAATGCATTATGCACGTGCGCAAAACGTTGACGTTCTCTTCCTGCAGGAATGTAATTTCCGCTCGCCGCGTGATGTGTTGGCTTTTCGCGAGCGGTTTTCAGTGGAGGCGTTTTTTGCATTGACTGATCGGGTAGATTCGGGGGTAGGAGTTGTTTTCTTGCGCGAGAGCCTTCGTCGCAAGGCTCACTGCACGTTTGGCTTTGACGGGCGCGTGCTTGCAGTAGATTTTTCTGCTCCTAGATCGTCGTGTGCGTGCCGTGGTTGTTTATGCACCGGCGCGACACTCCGATTCATCGGCGTTTTTTGCATCTCTAGATGCATTCATGTTGGAGCCCTACCCCACCTTTTTAGTGGGGGACTTTAACTGTGTTCTCGATCCCCAGCGAGATGTGTGTGGTCCTGGACAGGGTAAACCTTATGTCGGCGTGCGGGCACTAAAGGATCTTGTAAGCCATGGCAGTTCGAACTCCGCGACGCGTGGGTGCAGCTGCATGGTGAAAGGTTTGCCGCCACGTGGGAAAGGGGACGATCGGGCAGCCGGTTGGATAAGTTCTACTTCCCGCCGGAGCTCAGCCATTATCTTGAGCGCTGTGATGTTCTCTCTTTTCCTGCGGGCACTCCGCGTATCTCCGATCACAGGCCAGTCTTAGCAACTCTAAACCTTGGCGACTGTATGCCACGTCAGCAGATGTGGCGGATGGACGAGAGTTTGCTGACAGATGAGGTCAGTGTAGCCGCGTTAAGGGACGCGCTTCGTTCACCGCGCCGCGACTCTACGAACCTACTACCGTGGGATGAGTTAAAGTCTGGCGCGAGGTGTTGTTCCGGGAGGGGAGAGCGCGTAAAGGCCGCATCACGGCCGCGCTCAACGATACACTGTGGAGGCTTCGGATCGTCAAAAGGGGTGGCGCTTTAACCTTCACCATGCGTGACTACGTCAATGCATTGAGGGCGCGATATGAACATCTGTTACGGCAGTCCTCTCGCGCTGCTAGTCGTGCCCAGTTTCTAGGCCGGCCAGTTTCAGACCCATCCGTGTTACGGTACGTCAAATCAGGCTCCCTTCACGGACAAGTGCCAGAGGTTATGTTGCCGGACGGCTCAAAAAGTGCTAATAGCGACGACATTTGTGAGGTGTTCACGGCCCATTTTTCTCGCCTTCTCACCTCAGAGAATACGTTGCGGGATGAATTCTTTGAGGAACGCCTAGCGTCTTTTTGTGGAGCGCTGCCCCAGGTACCCCATGACATGGCGAGCAGGCTTTGTGCGCCGGTTTCGCAAGAGGAGCTGCACGATTGCGTCAGACGCCTAAACGGCGCATCAGCGGCGGGCCCTGACGGCATCCCTGCAAGGTTCTACAAGACTTTTTTTTCCGTTGTTGGGGGCGCGCTTCTCGCCATGGTGAACGGCTTTCTTCTTCATGGAGAGCGGCCGGAATCCTTTCGCGAGGGTCGTGTCGTACTGATAGCGAAGCCAGGAGGGAGCCCTTCGGACCCAGGTGCCTACAGGCCTATCACGCTCCTCAACACTGATTATAAGATTGTTGCGTCCATTTTAGCCCGCCGAATGAGCCATGTACTCCCGTGCATACTAAGCTGCGCGCAAACGTGCAGCATGCCGGGCCGGTCAATTTTTTCATCCTTAGCCCTGACCCGCGACCTATTTGACTTCGCATCGAGAACCGGCATTTCCGGTTGTTTCATATCGGTCGATCAGGCGAAAGCTTTCGACAGAGTGGAGTACCGGTACATGCTCGGTGTCTTAGGTCTCTACGGTTTCCCGTCGGAGTATATATTAGATGCAGAGCATCTGATTCACTCGCCTTGTCCCTCCGGCGTCGTCGTCGTTGTTGTCGGCGTTGTCCACCCCTCCCCCATTCTCCTCGCCGCGCCAGCTGCGCTCTCCGCCGCTCACCCCCTCTCCTCTCCGATAGCGAACACTCTCTCGCGAGGGGCATTGGATTGGATTGGATTGGATTGGCTTTGATTGGATTGGATTGGATTGGATTTGGATTGGATTGGATTAAAGTGGATTGTGTTGGATTGCGTTGCGTCATATCCGCGCCACGTTGCGTCATAGCCGCGGCAGACGCGCTGGGGCCGGCGCATGTGCAGTACTCTCTCTTCCGCGATTTCCTCTCCTTCGGGCGTGCTGCGCATATAACCGGTGTGCCCTTCTCCGGCGAAGCAACATCCACGCTTGGCTCAAACACCTAGAGTCCACGCCGCTTAACAAGTAGACCAACGTCGTCATCGACTGGGACCGGCTTACGCAGTCCCCTCAACGTTATGCGCGCTATAAAACGCGGTCCCTTCGCCGCTCCGCCTATGCGTCGCATCTACACAGGGGTTCCCGCGAGGGGAGGTGGGAGTTTTCTTGCCTTCGGCTAGCTTACTCGAACGTGACCGCCCGGCTGCTTGTCAATGGCCGCCTCAGTGAGCGCTTCACAGTTACGCGCGGGATCAGGCAGGGTTGTCCCTGGTCCCCCTCGCTCTTTGCCCTATGCCTGGACCCCCTTCTGCGTCGCGTGGCAGCGTGTCCTTCCATCCGCGGCTTCCCGCTGCCCGGTCAAGGTCAGATTAAGGTCTCTGCATATGCGGACGATGTGTCCCTTTTTCTCCGGGATGAGGACAGCTACCGAGCGTTTACACGGCTTTTTTTGGAGTATGGTGAGCTGTCTGGATCCCGGCTGAATAAGGGCAAAAGCAGAGCGCTACGATTTGGGTCGCTTGCCAGTGACCTTGCTGGAGACGTACAGTGGGTGAGGAAAGTCCGGGTGCCAGGTGTAGTCTTCCATGGCTCTGGAGAAGTTGCTCGTGAGACGTGGAAGGGTTTGTTAGACACGGCTGACAAACGTATAAACATAGCGTCGACTTTCAAGCTGTCTCTCTCTGAGAGGAGCTATATCATTAAGTCGTGCGTGTCAGCGGCGTTCTTTTACGTGGCGAGGGTAGCTCGACCACCTCGTGATATAACTCGACGGCTGGCCACAAAATTCGGGTCATTTTTCTGGGCTAGCAAGACCGAGTCAGTTGCGCGCGCTTTGCTGCGTCTGCCCCGCAGCATGGGGGGTTTTAGCTTGCCATGCCTGAACACGATGTCAAGTGTTCTAGCGTTACGCGGTGTGTGGGAACTAGTAGATGATGATGAGTACCCGGGGCAGGCTCTGCTTCGCTACTTGGGTACTGCTCGCTTGTTGTTTTATGATGAGCCCATTACCGGACCTACAGCCGTGCAGCCGCCAGCTTTCTATAGGTACGTTGCTAAAACACTTAGAGGCTTTCAGTCGGCCAACCCAGATTTGGATATTAGAGCCTCATCTGCGACTGATATATGCGAGAAATTGGCTATTGGGCAACTGAATGATCGGCAAAAAGAGAAGTCTCGCGGGGCCCGCTGGCAACAGTTAACGTCAGCGGTGCTTCCTGGAGACGTTCGTGATTGCGGGTGGCTGCGGGGCTGGAGGGCCCTGCCGACGTGTGACCGCCTTGCAGAATTTGGTGTGGTTCGCTCTGCCCGGTGCCCGCAATGCGGACGCACTGAGACGCTAGAGCATGCTCTTTCTGAGTGTCGTGTGGCCGCCACATTCTGGGTTTTACTCAGCAGAATGTTTGAGCTTAGGCTGGGAGCCCTCACGAAATCGAAAGACCCATTTGTCAGCTTTCTGCTGTGTGTGGGTGCCTTTGTTGTGTGGCGCCAGCGAGGTGTAGCCGCCTTGCAGGCACGACCACAGCGTGCCATGTATCCCCTGTTGTGGCGTGTTCGAAAAATGGCCATAGAGCATCTGCAGCATGAGCTGGCGGCGCTGGGTGAAGAATCTTTTCTCATGCGTTGGTCTACTCGCTTCATCAAGGTTGCCAATAACACCGTGCAATGGTGTGTCGTGCCTTATTAATAAGGTTAAACTTGCGTGCTGAAAGGAGTTGTATGTTTGAGGCCAAGGCGCAGTTTAGGCAGCCTGGCTGCGCATGCATCTCTGTACGGACATAGAACGGATGTGTGTGAACTGCTGTTGTTTTTATGTTCACTCCCACGCGTGAACTATGGTGTATGAGTCTCGTGCCTCGGACACTATTGTAAAGGACCTTCGGTGCGGTGGACTAGTTGTTTGTGAACTTCCGTGATCTTCACTTCCTTTTCCTCTGTGGCACATTACGTAAATCCTGTGCTCTGTCGACCCGTGTAGTAGCTAACTACAGCGGGTCCTAGCTGTAACCTGTGTTTAATAAATTCTCTTTATGTGTAATGTATTCGGTGGAGTGTACGGGTTCATCCCCATCCCGTCGTCCTCAAAAAGCAAGGATGGGAAACGAAGATTCGGGAACGCGACGTCGCACACCTCTCGTACATTTTCTCTACTGTCTTGTTTCACGCCTAACCGACAACATTACTGCATGAATTGTAGTGTAATAATAGGGGAAAAGGTGACATCACTGCATGTCAGCGTATTGCGCAGGCGAGTTCACCAGTTCTGCCGCCCCAGAGCACACTACAGTCAAACCCAATTATAACGAACCCGGATAGAGCGAATTACGCTATATATCGAACAAAAGCAAATCTGTTAAGAAAAAAAGAAACTCCCACCTCCCCTCGCGGGAACCCCTGTGTAGATGCGACGCATTGGCGGAGCGGCGAAGGGACCGCGTTTTATAGCGCGCATAACGTTGAGGGGATTGCGTAAGCCGGTCCCAGTCGATGACGACGTTTGCCTACTTGTAAAGCGGCGTGGACTCTAGGTGTTTGAGCCAAGCGTGGATGTTGCTTCGCCGGAGAAGGGCACACCGGTTATATGCGCAGCACGCCCGAAGGAGAGGAAACCGCGGAGGAGAGAGTACTGCACATGCGCCGGCCCCAGCGCGTCTGCCGCGGCTATGACGCAACGTGCCGCGGCTATGACGCAACACAATCCAACACAATCCACTTTAATCCAATCCAATCCAAATCCAATCCAATCCAAGCCAAGCCAAGCCAAGCCAATCCAATCCAATCCAATCGAATTCAATCCAATGCCCCTCGCGAGAGAGTGTTCGCTATCGGAGAGGAGAGGGGGTGAGCGGCGGAGAGCGCAGCTGGCGCGGCGAGGAGAATGGGGGAGGGGTGGACAACGCCGGCAACAACGACGACGACGCCGGAGGGACAAGGCGAGTGAATCAGATGCTCTGCATCTAAAATGCATGCGAAGCATATTCCTTATAACGAAGTTCACATCTGATATATTGAACTCGGCGCGCCTACAATTGCCACCGAAATTCGGGACCTTGGAGCGGTGATTGAGATGCTGATTGGTCACGATTGAGATCTTGATCCTCGCATCGCCCGACGCGCGTGACGCCCGACACACTCCGTAACTGTTTCCGACGCACGGGATTCACAACGGAGCCCATCCAGCCAGCGAGTCCGGACCAAGACGGCATTATCGGCGAACTGCGCGAAGAGCTCGCCAACGTTCCAGATGCTGTGGCGGAAGGAGTGCCCTCAGAGGATTTCCTGAGTGTTGACGACGATGTTGCCGTTACTGTGAGCCCCTCGAGCGCACACACCGTCGCCGATGCCATGGCAGCTGGTGCTGCTGAAAGCACTGAAGAGACTGAGGACGTGACCACGTAAACCCGTCCGACGTTTTATGAAGTGCTTTTGTTAGTCGATGTTTTACGCCAATAATGCTTCGATATAGAAGGACACGGTCTTGAACTAGTGCAAACGATGTCTCGTGTATGGGAATGCGGTGCTAGTTGGGGCCGCCAAAACAAAAGTGAAAACAAAAATCACCCCTTTCTTGCGAAGAAGGCAGTTAAGGCAGGAAGTAGCTTTATTACATGCAATAAATGGATTGTTTTGTGTAAGGTAATGGCATACTTTATGTGTTCGTTTCGTTATGTGGGAACGGCAGGGGAGGGGGGGGGGGGGCGTATTGCGAACTCGTAACAAAAATTCGTTGTAGACTGTTGTTGTTGTTGTATCCATTTATTTTAGACAATTCAAAACTGCCTTGGATGGCATGGCAAAAGGCAAACAAAACTGCCTGACGAGGCCCTGCCACCCCTAACAATCAGAGGAGCAGCGGGATCACAAGGAACAACAATTAGAGGAAGAATTAAGATAACAAAAATAAACAAACAAAAAAATACAAAAAGAGAGTTACATACGTTTGCCAAAATAAAAGGTGCACACTGGCGTAATCATACCAGAACAAAAATATGAACACACGTCTGATATCGGAACCAACAAAACAAGAAACAAAGCAATCACAATGCACACATCCTTCAGGCACTGGACAGTGACAAAATTAGAGCGCTAACAACTGCTGTCACCGGTAATTTTTATTTGCCTCAACAGTTTTTCTTTCATAACTTAGGTACTTTGTTTGGGCTACGGTATCGAATGAAATCAAGAATATCAGGGTACTGGTTGAGGAGGTGAGGAATCTGCCATTTTAACCTTTGATCCCCATAGCCTGTCCGGGAACGGCATTGTTCTACCAAGTACGTTCTCAGTTCATACAGACTTCTATGTACAACTCAAACAATGTTTCATTAGAATTATACTGGCGGAGTACTTCTAGAGATAATTTATGGGTGTAAAGCTGCCGTACTGGTAGTATTTCATGTTTGTTAAAGTATGCTGCGCAGCTTGCACAATACTTTATGTTTGCAATTGCTCGTATGGCCGGTTTTTGAAGTATCGGCTATATCGAATTATTGGATATAGCCAATTAATCGCGACGCATAGTATACAGTTCGCTATAACCGGGTTTGACTGCAGCATACAGGCTGCGCGTTTCGGTCAGCGACGGGGCGACGGCACCTCTGAGAGAGGCAGCGCCACCTAGAACGCCCGGCGTCTTTCATCGCAATTTCGTGGACTTCTCCGCTCCCGTCCGTCACACTCCCCCCTTCTAGCCACCATAGAAACCCATTGCATTCCTGCGCAGTAACAGTCAGTGAATAGAAGAAAAAGTGCCTGGAACTGAAGCAACCTGTGTAATCCCCTCCTTCATATCCCATTTTCCCCACCAAGTGGCTTTAGCCCTCCCTTCCCCAAATAAAAGCTTTACTACTACTACTGTTCTGGAGAAAGCGCAAAGGAGCGTAATCATCATCATCATCGCTCGCTCGCTCCTCGTGCTTCCCAGTTACGCGTGCATCTGATGCCTGCGTTCCACACCCTTGTCTGCGCCAGCTCGATCTAGCACCTCCGCCATGCCCAGCCGCTCTTCTCGGCCCGATGTACTGTATTACGCAGCAGCCACCCGGAAAGTGCGACGTAAGCCTGTTCTTATCTGCATTTGTTCCTTTGCGTTCAGCTGGCTCGACAATCACCCGTTACGAGATGAGGAAGTGGCGACAATAACGGGTCTAATCGGTACTGTGTAGCTAGTCCTTCATGTGTATACGCTTCCCAGTCTTTATTAGAGACACGTCACCCATCCTCTCCAAACCCCAGTTTCGCCCCGCCTTTTTTAGAAAATGAAACGTGGGAGCTAAAGATGAAAGGGGCAAAGAAAGGGAGGTGAAAAGGAAGGGGGAAAACATTTGGAATTCTATGGCAGTGTAGTCCTGCTGTGGTGAAAATGGTATTATGGCACAGTAAATCCGTCGCGCAACGCAACCTCCATAACGAAGGTAGAATTCTCAACTGATTACAAGTAAGGTGAATTGAGTCGTCACAGGTGGGTGCAGGTGGCGGCTGTTGTTTTGTAGCGTGAGCTACACTGGCCGAGGTTGAGCAGTTTCGCGTGGCTCCTGGAGAGCCATGCTGCGCATGCAGGGCGAGCAGTGACGTCACACGGCGCAAAGAACGTTGCTCGCTGCCCGGCGTGTCTCACACACCCCACGCGCCCAGCGTCTTCACCGACCTCCGTTTCGCACGTGGCGGCCCGGTCCACTAGATGATCATGCGAGGGGTGGCCGGGTGTGCTACCGATGGCTCGTGCGTCGCAGCAACACCGGCGTGCGCCTGTGGAACCAGCTTAGCTCTGGGGCGATTTGTGACGCTGCGGCGGAGCCGCTCGATAAATATACATGTCACATAATGCGTATACCGTGTGTCATCGAAGCAGCCGTAAGCATGATAATCAAGCTAATCCTAGACAACCAGGAAACCTAAGAATAACCAGCTGAACCTTAGCTCACGCTACGTATAGCCTGACATAGCCTAGCTAAGTCACTGCTAATTTTTTCCACGTTCGTTCATCAATTAGGTGACCAACCAGATGATGCATGTAGACCGGCGAAGGTGCAAGTGAGCATAGTCGCTCGCCTATACGGCTCAATAACAGTGGATGCACACTTCATACAGGGCTTTGTATCCCCAACCTGAAGCCATGTCGAGCTTGTGTTAGTGAATTCGCACTCAGTTTGCGAGATTTTGAGAGAAAGGACAGTTCATTGTGAGCATCCATGAGACAATCACGTGAAAATGGTGACTCCTGTTCACAGAAATCATGCTGTCCGTCTTGACCGGGGCTGCCCTATCGACGAGGTGGGCTGGGCAGAGAAGAGTCCTCCGCAGATACTCAAATTTCGCGAAGGAGGCAGAAAGCGGAAAGTCTGGGTTACGATCGAATTCTCCGAGTTTTAAATGCAGAGCATTTCAGTAACTCACGATGTCACCCGCGTTGACGTCCGTAGTCCGCACCGCACCCCTCCCTACTATATATAAAAAAAATACTATCCGGCGCCCGGTTTCGATCCCTCGACCCTGCGGGCGGAACGCAATGTACATGGTGCTCTACCCACTGCGCCACAAAGCCGACACAGAATGGGACGCCACGAACGCGCCTTATATCGTTGACTCATTCAAATTACTGCTGATGAGCGCTCTCTCGTTAGCAGTTGCCACAAGTGCAACAACATTAACGTAACGCAAACTACTTAACTTCGTGCGCCCCCGGAAATGCTCTGCATTTGATCGTGCCCCTCGCGAGGGGGATGTTTCACTACGTCTTCTCTCGGTCGCAGGACCCGTGGCGCCATCTGGCGGAGGCGCGGCACAACTCGTAGCACTTTCTTTGAAAAAGCGCCTCGAAAGCGCGGCAAATATGAAATAGGGATGACGCGCTTTTTGCCTGAGTTGCTAGCTGAGTTGTGTGTGTTTCCCTTCTCTCGTCCGGTTTTTGTGCGCAGTTCATGAACCGTTTTCCACTATACTGCAGTTGCTGGGTTGCCGTCTCTGGTTGCTAGCATAATTTGCCTTCATCTGGGACTTGGCTTAGGAGCACTATTTTATAAGTGGGATATTGCGAGGGCATGTTCTCGTCGGTACACATTTCTGATTAGGGTACGAAGGGTGACGACTCGTGCTCTACACTGGTTAGGAATCTCTAAGGCTGGGTTTCCTGTTGCGGGATAACAGTGAATCTTGTCAAGGACTTTTTTTTCCCAGCTTGAGTCATGAGTCATGGGACCCATGACTCGCCTTGTCTTCTGCTTGGAGGGGTCGCCTTCCACTAGTTCGTTCGTTTACCGCAGCGTGCAGATGCATTCACAAGAGCCTGCCGGAGGACGCGCTCATGGGCATAGTGGGGACGTGTTGCTTTTATTCAGAGAGCATTAGTTTTAACGCATCCTTTCTTGCTTAATATCAGCCGTGGGGCGACGTAGGTGATCCTGAAGAGATTGAAAGCTGGACAAGATGGGGGCTGTTTAGGGGCGAAGCCCCTTAGGGGCTGGGGCTGTTGGCGTCTCCTGTCATCGTCGTCGTCGTAACCGTCCTTCGTCTCATGTAGTCACGGTACTAAAACAACGGGGAGCTCTTACGCTTCGCGCTAGAACGTTACGCGTACAAAAAAAAACAAAAAAAAAAACACCGGGACACCCGTTTACGCCTCGCGCTGGAGCGCTTCGTAACGTGTACTAAAAAAAAAAAAAACACCGGGACACTCGTCTACGCCTCGTGCTACAGAGCTTCATGCTTCAAAGACAAGACACTTTTACAGCAAAGCTGTATACCTGTACCCCCCTATGGTTTCATCTCCTTTGGCAAAAACGCCAAGTCGCCAAGAATACAATTATACACTGCATGCTTCGCCCCTTACCAGGTTTCACGTTATTTGCGGGTCTTGTGGATAACCTGTTCACTGGTTTTGGTCAGGCGTTGTGCTTCTAGCATTGCCGTTAAGTCGTAAGGATTTGCAGGGCTTGTGTGTCCCTCATACCCTCTGACTCTTGTTCTCTCATCTCAAGTGTGGGAAATCAATAGTACTGATATTTTTTTCGGCGATCAGGTAAGGCAGCCCCCCTTCGCATTGGTCATTTGCTGACATCCGTTGCTTGTAACAGCGTGTCCTGCAGCACTTCGGTCAAATCCACGCGCGTCCAAGCGGACGTCGGCGCAGACAGTGGGTGCGATTCAAGTTAGGTATGTTGGTCAGTAGCTCACGAGCAACGTTTATAGAGTATCTATAGGCATTGCTCAGGAGGACAAAGTAAGAATACAGTGACGGAGCGAGAGAGAGAGAGAGAGAGAGAGAGAGAGAGAGAGAGAGAGAGAGAGAGAGAGAGAGAGAGAGAGAGAGAGAGAGAGAGAGAGAGAGAGAGAGAGAGAGAGAGAGAGAGAGAGAGAGAGATTTGCGCGGTTACAGAGCTATCCTGGCTGCCGTTTTGTGCCGGGCAGCGATGTCGGCGGCTCCTGTAACCAGGGAGGTTTGGATCTCCAGATCTGAACTCGCCAGAGGCTCCTCCCACGGCTCAATGGAAGAAATTGAGAGGAAAAGGCCTTTGACCCATCCAATATGTTGTAGGGAATGGTCGCGAGCGCTCCGCATGCTTTGCCATTTGGTGAGGGGTAAAGGGAAGGGTGGATGAGGTTGAGCTTGGCAGGGTTTGGAAAGGTGTTCGCTTAGGGGAGTCAGCGCGTGGGCTCTTGTGCGGATGTGGGCAGCACTCGGCTGAGGGGAATTTTCTGCGGGAGAGGCGGTAATGCATGGTTATTTCTTGATGTTAGGCCATTCTGTCAGTGGAAGATCTGACACCATGGCACGGGAACGTGCTTGCTCCGGCTCGTATAGTAAGCCCTCGAGACACACTGTGAGCGGCCTCGTTACCCTCCAAACCAGTGTGCGCCAGAGTCCATACGAGCTCTGTTGGTGATTGTGGTTGGCGCTGTTGAATAATTTTGGTTGTCTGCCGCGGTGATAAGCCTGCGGCAAAAGTTTGAATGGCCATCTTAGAATGGAATATTATGGTTGTTGAGGCTGGCCTTCGAGTGAGCGCGAGAGCTATAGCCGCCTCTTGCGCAGTTGTCGGGTTAGAGGTGAGAAAGGTTTCTCATTTTACATACAGACTTTGAGCTCACTCACGCCATCAAGTGAACTTCTCAACAACACCTCACCAACTGGAACAAATTCAGAAACATCAGAGAATCACAACGGGAACACAAAACACACACAAACCCCCGGACCCCCACAACAGTGTCAAATAACTGGTTAACTACGTTAAATCAGCCACTCAAACGATACACTGAGAAATTCCCGCGGAAACAGTGGACAAGTACCCTCAACACCTATGGGATGCAGCCAAAAGCGTTAAAAGAAGATGGAGAAAGAATAAACACAATCGAAAACTACGCCGCAAACTCGTTGATTTAGAATCCGGTTTCCAAAAACACTCAACTCTATCAGGAGCAATGGGGCGAAATCTGTGATCGAATTCAAGGAAACCTTGGGATGAAACGCGCCTGGAAATTACTCAAACACCTTGGACCCCAGCAGTCGAAAACAGACCAGGCCCACCGACTCGCACGCATCATGCAGACCTTCACTGGCTCGAAAAGAGACCTCAAATTGCATCAAAGATACGTAACTATACCCAAAACCATGAACGACACCCTCCCCATACGCGGGCACGGATAGCCCGAACATGTACAGGGATATCACCGAAGCAGAAGTACTACGACTAGGCATGATCACAGGGCCACAGGGCTCGATCAAGTCACTAACAAGATGCAAAGAAATTTAGATGAAGACCCGACAGTCGAGATCACGAGCTACTTCAACCACTACTGGAAACGCGGCACACTAACACATTCATGGCGGCACGCCAAAATAACATTTATAGTCAAGCCCTGTAAGCCACTCTCTCTTGGAACACCTAAAACTTATCCCTCTTGTCGTGTCTGGGGAAAATATACTTGAACTAGGGATGCAAACAAGACTGGTCACTCTCTAACAAACGACGAACGCTATACCGCATACTATGATTCGATTTAGGGTGAAGTTTTCCGTGCAGGACATCCTCTTCCAAATCTCGAACGAAATCATAATCCCTTAAAACAACATCGACACAGCAGCCGTTCTAGAACTCTATCTGATAAAAGCATTTGATAACGCATATTGCCTATTTTTCGAGGGCTTGGTTCAATCAACTCGGGACATGGCACGTACAGTTACATACAGGGAATGGGACAGGAGGTATTGCCACATGCACTGGCGCAATGCGAGTCTCGCAGCGGGATCGCGAGCGCTCTGAGGCGTAGGAGGTCGCGTGAGCACGCGCTGAGATGTCTAGAAGAAAAAGAAGAGTAGGATCACGCGGGCGCAGTTGGGCAGTGCTTCGCAACGTGAACGCCACGCTGGTTCTTTTTGTCTTGTTTTGGGCAGAAGGTCGCCCCTAATAAACGTCCTTTGGTTAATTGCATTCATTTGTCCGTGACACTTGTGGTGGAGGTGCGGGGTACACTCCTGTAAAGCCTCTGCATTCCCCGAGACTCGCATTTCGCCAGTGCATGTGGCAATATCGTGGAGGTGGGCTTCAGCTGGGATTCAAGGGGAAGTCTTCGATTTTAAATGTGCCAGTGCGAATAAGTTAGTAAGCCAGTTATGTCGTGGTTGGTGTCTTATCACGCCCTCTATTGTTGAGGTCATTCAGTATGGTCTCGTGGGCAACGTTTTGGGATGCCACTTTTAGATACAGGGCTACTACAGCTCTGGGGGCGGTGACGCGCGGCTGCGGTACAGGACCTCCTGTTAGAGTTGGAGGAAGACGTTTTTGGTGCCGAAGTGTTTGCAGAAGCCAAGCATAGTGCTGGACGTCTCTTTGGATTCGCCCAGTTGTTTGTGCAGGGTGTTAAAAATGATCCCCCATGCAGGATGAGAGGGTGATTAGGCGTAAGTTATCGACGTGGGATGACTTGTATTGTTTCGGCATGAATATGGCTTCTGCTGCCGTGTACGGCTAGTATCTACGAATAAGTGAGCATCTTCGTAAGGAAGAAGGTACTTGTGGCGACTGCCAGTGCACGTATTTGAATTGACATTGTTTCCGCGATTCAGGCGTCATAAAAGGTATCTGGCTTGGTTTGGTCGGAGGCTTGAAATTTTCCAAATCTGCCCCGGTATAAAAGCTGGAAAGCCCTTGTGGGCCTTGTGATTTTGATTATTTATAGTTCTTTGAAGGACACCATGGTCGGAGCCGAGATTAGTGCGTGTCGAGCCAAGTAACGTCGAGGGGTCCATCTAAGAGTGAGAGGTCTGGGGATGTCTCTTGCGGTACTGGTGGGCAGTCTGGTGGTGTCTTGGGGGCGACGTCATCGCGTTGTAATCAATGTGGGCTAATTCTCGTCCTGGCCTGGAATTGCACTTACAACCGCACATCTGATGAGGTTAAATTAGTCTACAACTGCTCTGTAGCTAGTTCGAGGGTTTCTTAATTCAATGGTGTTTGAGAGCCTGTCTGTTTGTTTATCTCTTCGCGATTGTGCACATTATTCTGCGCACGAGTGATATCCACGTAGCAGAACGCTGCGTTACCACATGACCTCTAGTGTGGACATTGCAAATTCGCTCGCCCAGGTACACACAGGCCGGCCGGCAAGCCCGAAACAGAACGAAGAGGCACCGCTCCCCGGTTTCTGCCCACGTCGAAAAGCCTGTACGCCGGTCTCGTGTGTCTCAGTGTCGCGGCGGTATATGTGTTCATGCCCGAGCGCCAATTCTACGTCAAAATGGCGCTCCAGAGCGAAAAGCGCTTCGTCATCTTTTCCAGGTAGGCAACACACTACGGTCGCACCCTGTATAGCTAAAACACGCGATGTTTCGTACGGCTGCCTGAATATCCGAAACAAATGAAGTTTTATAGGTTAGGGAGCAATCTTGAAGGGACCATGCAGCACTTTAAACTTTTTTTTGAACACGAATGACGCTGAATACGCCATCGCTGATGTCGCGCGACACACGATGCAGTTAGAGAATTAAAATTCTGGCTTAAATTGTTTAATTTCTCAGTGAAAAAAGCATCGTTCGCTCCCGGACAAGCGTTGGGGGCACTATAAAACGTCAAATTTTTCGTATAAAACCAACTTGTGTATTGTGTTCATGGCCCCTTAATTTTTATACCTTTCGGCTGTAGTGTCGTCGTGTAATGCTTGAGACGGACATTTTATTGTTTGGTTAGTGGTTCGTGTCTCTTACCTCTTTGTTCACGTTTATTTATGCAGGGGCGAAGGAAGGGATGTGACGTTCGTTTACGCAATTTTGTTTAACCTCCTTCATGACGCGCCGTTTTTAACAATATTCTCCACCAAAAAAGCGCAGTGTTCAAACGAAACTTAGCACAGCGATTACGCTAGTCTAATTTCGTACCCCAACCTCACATCAACTCAACTGGGCCGGGTGATCAGCGCTTATACACGAGTGCGTGTTTATTTATTGCACAAGAAAGGCTAGGAAAAAATTCCTTCTCTCGACACGACGCTATTTCCTATCCTCAATTAACAAGATATAAAAAAAAAGTGGTTGGTCCCTCTTTCATAGGAAACGGAAAGACACGAAAGTGAAAGGGGCCTTCACAGGAGCCGTTGAATGTTAAAGGAACCTTCATGTGCCAAGGGTTCGCGAGCCTGACCCCGCCAGACTAAGTGACGCCGACACGCAAAAAACAAACAACAGTGGAGGGTGCCTCAATTCACACGCGTTCCCTGGAATCGAGGCGCCAACTGTCGGCGCTCATTAGCGTCATGATGCGCTACTTCGCTTCGCCTCTCCTAGACGGCAGAACCATGTGAATGAGTCATAGGAAAGGACATAAGGCACGTTCGTAGTGCTAATCAAGTCTCTGTTCATAGCACAGAGGGCAGAGCGCCACGTACCTCCCGTTGTGGCGACGTAGTTAGTGGGCTCGGATCAGGGTGCCGCCGCGTCAATGGCACTTTTCTGTCGACGTCACTTCAGTGACGGATATGACGTCACTGAAATCTTGGTGTACCCGGGCATAAAGCACTGTCGTGTTAAAAAGGTGTAAGGCATTTTAATGGAACATTTAGCACCGAATTGGTCTGAGAAATGGTGCCCGGATTTCAATGTATATACCGCTTTAACTGATTGCCAGTTTGCCCATAGCAGTACTGTCTGTCTTTTAGAACTAGATGTGTAAGAACGGTGTCGGTGGATAAACATAAACTCCGCACGATTTCTTTTTCTTTTTCAAATTGCCGTCGCCTAATGCAGAAACTGTCGAGTCCCGGACTACGGCCCCTGGCACCCATCGGTGATGCCTTACGTGTCGACGTCGAAGCCAGAAAACTGCTCGGCTTACCCAAGACTCAGCTACAGCAGAGTAAGCTCAGCTGCTTATTCCTCAGCGCAAGTAACTGGGCAGCGTACGCCTCCATTTAGCGAAGCGGGCGCATATACGTAGTACGTATTAGCGGCAGCAAATAGATTCTCGTTCCAGCTCCCATAGTCCAGCGACAGCAGCGCAGCCGTCATACCCCATGGACCAGACATGGCTGACTCTTGCCTCCCCTTTTGATGAACAGAAAGTTCCAGTGCGGTACATAAAATTCACTAGAACAGAGCTAAGTATTCACTGGAGATGCCCTGTAAACTATTAGTCTGAACCAATATCAGTTCTTAATAAACTTTTATTTCTCTTTTTTTTGACGATCGCTCCCGAAGACACAGAATGGCTTGGAGCCAGGCATTGCAATTTTAACGCGTAATAATTAAATGGCTACTTCTCCTAAGCTAATCCTAGACAACCAGGAAAGCTAAGAATAACCAGCTGAATCTTAGCTCACACTGCGTGTATCCTGACATAGCCGAGCTAAGCCACGGCTAATTTTTTGTTGGTTCGTCGCCGTAGCATCATTGTCGGTGAGCCTTGTGGCAGGCTTCCTTCTTTCTGATGTCCCCTATTCCTGCTTCGAACCACGACCAGCTTTATAGATAGCTATAAACCCCGGCGTACTTCAGGCGGGCGCAGTTTCGTCTGCCGAGTGGTAGTTTCTGGTTGGTCATGAAAACGTCCTTCCGCAAGCATTTGATGAGCATAATAGATAACGGTTGGTTAGCACCCGTGGCAAATCGCTCAATGGCCGTAGCAGCGCTGTCGCGTTAAAAGGCCGGTCAATATATTCACGATGTAGCTCGAGTGAAGTCTCTAAGGTGTACGAACAATGACCCGACCGAGTAGGAGAGAAAACAAATTTTGAGCATGTTTCTATGCTATCTGATTGCCTTAAAGCAGTAGTATCTGGCTGGGTTAGTTTGTGGACTCGTAACTTAAGTACTGGATGTGATTGTTGACTACGTTAAGAAGGCATTTCAAATTTTAAAAAGTCTGCAAAAGTGTTGCAGGGTCCTTTTATTAGGTGCGGTGTACCCTTACGACAAAGAAGGCATTGCCATGACGAAAGCTGTCGCTTCATTCTAAGCCAGTCCTTTGTCGATGTACTCCCAAATTTAGCGCTGCTTGTGTTCGCTACAGGGGATCACACTTTTCATCAACACGTCGGCCATGCGGACAACAAAGGATAATACACCTGCGACGCCCCCGATTCACTGCTGCTACCACGTCCTCTCCCGGCCACCTGCCAGCTATGCGAATGACAGCATAGTCAAGTAAGCGCCGCCACCAACTGATTTCAATGAGTGACTAGGCGAAAGCCATCTAACTGCCCTATGGCACGTGGAGTGAAAAGCTGGAGGTAAATTTTCCCGCTTGTAATGTGCTTGTCCTGTCGCCTTCTTTATTTTTTGCTTTGCTTAGGTGCGTTAGAAAGTACCAATTTTTCAAACAACGTGTTTCGCTGAATGTGCTTGCACTTTTGTCACAATCTGCGCACCAATTATAAGCGACTTCGATGTCTGCTTTACTATGGCGATCAGCCATTTTGCAAAATCTCTGAGGGAAAAATAAGAAAAAAACCTTGGCTGATTTATCTGTCATAGAAATCGGTAAAACACGAAAGTGAAATGTGCAGCGAAATCTGAATTCGCTGAGCATGATTTGCGGGTCGGCGGCTGTCTTGTGGGTGTGCTTGGCGAGCAACGTCCTGCTGGCGGGTCGCTTCTTCAAAGGTGTATTGGCGTCATTTCCGTGACGGATATGACGTCAGTAAAATCTTGGTGTATACCGGCATAAAACACTTTCGTGTTAAAATATAAAACCCGAAAGCGAACAACCCTAAGTATAACGTACTCTTTAGGACTAAAGGTTGCTTCCCCGCAAGAAGACCCTGTGTGCAGCGTTGCGCCCTTAACAGGCCGCTTTCTTCGTTGTACTGACGTCATTTCCGTCGCGGATATGATGTCGGTGAAATCTTTGTGTATCCGAAATAAAACACTTTCGTGTTAATA
The DNA here is from genome assembly GCF_048455015.1 of Haemaphysalis longicornis. Lineage (NCBI taxonomy): Eukaryota > Metazoa > Arthropoda > Arachnida > Ixodida > Ixodidae > Haemaphysalis > Haemaphysalis longicornis. Next base: position 186,258,218 of record NW_027526295.1, on the reverse strand, counting down.
TAAGGCGCTCGCCGAGTTCAGCTTAGTGAGACAAACACAGCTCTGCTGTGACTTCAGGCTTGCACCGCAGCGCAAGCTGGTTCAGATTTTAAAGCAAAGCTTTTTACCTCTACCCCCCAAGGGTTCTTTCGCGACCGTTGGTGTCACCAGAAAACTCCAGCGAACAAATAAAAGAATTTACTGGCACCGCCGGGAATCGAACCTGGAACTAATAGACTAACAAAGCGAGAGTCCGTTGTCGTACCGATTTAGCTACGAGCCCACGCAAAGACGGGGAAGACAGGTGGTGTACTCACCAAGCACAACTACGGGATTACCCCCTGCATTCTCGCTGAATGCCACGTGAAAGCGTCACGCGACCACTCACGCCCGTCAGCGGCCCTGTGCGCACCTTGCTCACGTGTTAAGAGTTACAAAAATTAAAGGAAGCTCACACCAATGCATGGTATCGCACTTCTAGTACGCCAATGTGCTAAAGCCTGTGGCCTCCAGTGTCCACGTAAACAATCACAGCTCCTTATCGTCCGCCCTCACGCCAAACCAAGGAATACATTCAAATACTCCTTGATGGCCAGGCCACCACTCCAAGCCCCAGCATCAAGATCCTGGTCCTACATCTCGAGGCTAACACCAAGAGTGACGTCACCTTGAAGCGCCTCAAAAACAGCATTAATCAAATCATACACATGATCAGGCGAGTTGCCACCAAGAAGCGAGGCCTAAAGGAATCCGGTACCTTTCGATTAATTGAAGCTTTTGTCCTCTCGAGAGTCACTTACGTCAACACCCTGTCTTCTTCTCGACAAGGAAGACATAGAAATGCTTTATATAATGATTAGAAAGGCGGTCGAGCAGGCCATTGGTCTTCTCATGAGTTCGTCCACACAGAGGCTGCTTAGCACGGGGCTCCACAACACGGTGGAACAGCTGATAGAAGGCCATCGTTCTAACCAGAAGGTCCGACTCAGAACTGCGGTGGGTAACCGCATGCTTCACCAGATTGGCTGGGCAGCCCAGAATGTCACTTCGTTTGACGTACTCCCAGACTCTTGGCGACTAAAACTAAAGATGCTCCCTTTGCTTACAAATATGAACCCCTCACATGACGAGGGTCACCGAAAAGCACGGGCTCAAGCGCTAAACACCACCCTCGGTGGGGATCATGCAGTTATCTACACAGACGCCTCCAAACATCGAGGGCAGCAATACGCCATCATCATGCTACCTCCAGAACCAACCTCCTTGCGTGTGCCTCGCTTAGGACCCAAGAAATGAGGGCAGCAGAAGAGGCAGCCATCACCTTGGCTCTCGCTCAACCAGGGGTTCGGAGGGTAGTCACAGATTCCCAGCAAGCCCAGTGGAATTACCAGTCGGGTTGGGTGTCCTGACCTGCACTGCGCGCGCTAAAAAACCACTCCCCAAACGGTTCCATTCAGCTCATCTGGACACCCCCTCACGCTTCAATGGAGGGCAACAAATACGCAAGCCTGCGCTTTTACCTTCCGTGCTATGGAGCTGCACGAGGACAGTCACCCGCTTGTCACGTTCAGGGAGATAACCCAGCATTATCGCCTTCTGAGACAGACCGTACCTTCGCCTTACCCTGACATTACCAGAGAACAACAAACTACCGTACGGCTCATACAATCCGGGCTCCTTCCCACAGCCTACGCGTCTTCACTTACTGTATTCGCATCGCTACGACGCTGAATGTAAATTTTGCTCAGAAGTAGGAACACTCCGCCCCGTAATCGGGGTGAGCGACTTTAGCCCTGAGCACCCTCCTCTCTTTCCGTCAACTACCCAATAAGAGCAATGGGAGATGCTGCTGTCCAGGCCCTCTCTACCTACCCAGCTTCAGCGGGTGGACAGAACACAGGCCACGCGGACTGCATATGGGCCCCACAGAAGAAGGAATCCCTCCCCAGGGCTGCACTCTGGGCCGTTTAGAAATCTGAACAGAAGTATTTCTTCCTCCTCCTCCTCCTTCTCTGCCGCAAATCTCGTCGCCTCCGTCCGCGGCGCAGAGACGGAGAAGTCAGATCATCTAACACCGGGTTGGAGCTTACTTTAATTTTATAAAAAAAAGTTTCCACTCTTGTGCTACACCAATAAAACTCAACCAAACACCGTTCATGCATCATGCATTGATTTAACCTTACCAAGAATATCTCTTTAAAGTAATAAATGGTGTGGTTAAGTGCATTTCACTTCTCTCTGGTTTTGCTATTTGTAGAGTGATGTGAGTGAATTTAAGTGACGTCGCATGGGTAATTGTTATGGGTGCCGTTTACAGCTTTGCTTTCCAACCACATTCACGGGGTGGATTGGCGCGATTTTTTTCTCTTGTACTCGGAATGGTTTCTCGTTCGTACTCTCTAAAAAATCTCTCTTGTTTCTTTTGTTGTCTTTCCATGAAAAAAAAACAGCCCGGGAGGAGTTAATTCTTCGCCGTTTCCCATCTGCTCGGTGTGCAGGCAGTCCAGATCCTGCACACCGGTAACCAGTGGCACGCACATCAACGCCGAGTTCATACGGTTGGTGTGCAGCGACGTTAGGGAACGCGTGGTGTACGCAAATTACCACGCATTCGTGCACCCCAAGCTGCGAGTGGAAGCTCGCTGCAACCGCCGGCGCCAGCGACTTCCCCCGAATTCGAAAAGGGCCCAGAAGAGTCGGGAGCGGCAATACAGCGTGCTCCTGATTGGTGCCGACTCGCTGTCCCGCAACAATATGAAGCGTTCCATACCGAGGACAGTCAAGTGAGTGGCCTTCTCAGTTCATGAAGACAAAAAGCAACTTGGTTCAATTGGAAAGAACTAGCCTTTGGTAACTCGCTGATCTCAGTTTTACCCTGGTATCCGAGAAGGCCCTTGCGCTGTTGACGAGCACTGTAAATAAATAAATAAATAAATAAATAAATAAATAAATAAATAAATAAATAAATAAATAAATAAATAAATAAATAAATAAATAAATAAATAAATAAATAGATAGATAAATAAAACAAAAATGAATAAATAAATAGATAAATAAAACAAAAATGAATAAATAAATAAATAAATGATTATTAGTGTGTTAACTGCACGTCATCGTTCAAGTGATGCAATCAAACGGAATTATACTGAACAACAGGACGCGGATTCGATTCCCGGCCGCGGCGTCCGCTTTTCTGATGGAGGCAAAAAGCAAAAAAAGCTCGTGTGTACGAGATTTCGGCGCACGTTAAAGATCCCCAGGCGGTCAAAATTAATCCGGAGCCCTCCACTATGGCGCGCCTCATCACCTGCGTTTCGTCGGCGCATTAAACCCTACAACCAACCAACCAAACGGAACTATAGAGGCCCCAGTTCAATCGTACAGTCATTTTTATTTGCGGTGGCTTATATCGGCGGCTGGAAATTGGACAAATTAGATCCTGAGACATCATAAAGATATCGCTGGAAAGTGGCTCGGGAATCGCCACTGCGCTATATATCCATGTGTCATTGTTATGGGGACAAAGATGCTTTTATTAATGAAACAAACTTGTATTTTGTCTTCACGGCCCATTTAACACGGCGTGTCATTTACCTGTCACGCCAGTGTGGCCTGTGTGCAAATGATGGCATAGCAAAAGGAGAGTACGCACTTACGACCCCAAAACGTTAATGGCCAGCGAAGCTATCCAGTGTTCTGTTACGTATAGTTTATTATACACCGAGAGCGATTTGAGCGAAAACTTGTGTGCTCGTTTTAATCTCATCTCGGCTGTATAATCAGCAAGTTCCGCTCCCACTGCAGCGAACTGCACTCCCAGTCTAAAATCTCGTCAGGAATATATACCGCAAAAACCTAACAAGAATTCCTGTCGTACGATAAAAAAACTGTTGTGACAACAGAAGTCCTGTTGTTACGATAAAGCCATCTGCTATTACGACACGCACATCTTTCGCAACGACAAAGCCAGTTTTCTCAGCGACCAACATTCCTGTAGTTACAACAGAACGGCCATTTACGCTACTCTTCACAATGTTCAATAACATTTAAACCATTTGCATCTACTGATGGAACATCAGGATCGCGATAAGACAGGAATTCGGCACGACGGAACATCAAAATCAGGCCAGCAATACGACACGCGACAGAACATCAGAATCACGACACGACAAGAATACGACAAGACGACAGTATGACACGCGAAAATACGACAAACTGCAGAAATTTTTCTTGGCGTCTTTTTTCGACTGGGCTGGTTTCATCTTTAGATTCTTTCACCGTTAGAGAACGTGACGAACCATCAGGTAAGGGTAAAGGTGACCGACACACACACAACATACAAACTTACACGCAGAATTGGCGCAACAACCTATGGTAGAGGGTTTACACCGTTCTGTTGAGACAAGTGCCCGAATAAATGTTACCACCTACGTGACGTTCTACCCATGATCCAGGAAGTTCCAGTAAAGGAAATTCTCGGCCAGGAACGGGCCCGGAGGGGCCGTCGTGGTGTTATTTTGTCATTCATAACGAGCACTCGCGAAGAGTATGTGTTTGAGGTCATCGCAGTCACCAGGGAAGCAATTAAGCAGGACAATAGAACAGAGGTGTCTTGTGTTCTCCTATTCATCCCTTTCCGGCCTTTTCAACGGTATACATATTCACTTACTTTGACCACAACGTGCAGGTACAGGACACGATGAAGGGACGCGGACAGCGCAGTGTCCGCGTCCTCCTTCGTTTTCAGTTTCCGCGCGCTGTGCACGAAAAATGTCGACATACCAACTAGCCCACCAGTCAACACTCGTCAACTCCTGCGGCCGTGAGTTATCTGGGAACAGGTTGTGGTCGCTATCCTTTCGCGTATGCCATAGCAACCCTTTAACGTTTTTAGAGCGAAAGTTTTCTTAGGAGGACTGATGGCGTCGCGTCCAAAAACTAATGCATTTCTCCATCGACCGGTTGGTCGACCGAAAAGCTCTGATAAGATCTCTGGAACCACACGGCGCGTGCGTGATACCGGGCTTCCATTGGGCCAAAACGGTTGCTTGAAAATCGCTAGAAAGGAAAAGTTCTAGATAAGACAATAGACGCGTCGATCATGAAAAAAGTTTATCTCGTAAACCACGTATCGGTGTACATTTAGATCGCTCGTATAGGTGCGTTTACTTAATGCTCGAAAAATCGTCGCATGAGTTCGTTCTTAGTTTGTGATTCGGGTTTTTGAAGGTTTTACGATGGATTGGGCGCACGTTCAGCGAAGGCTGGACGCACTTTTGATGTCAGAAAGCTTTCGCGCTTCTGTGAACTTCCTTAGGAAGAGACGGCAAATTCTTTCATTAATGCTAAATAATTGAATGCCTCATCACGCGAAAATGCAGCGTACGGCGTCGGCGTGATTTAAATGAGGCCCACAAAATTGCCGATGGTTCAAACAGATTGAAAGAAGAGTAAACTAGGTAGGTAAGGGATTCGAACCCGGGTCCTACAGATTGCGAGGCCAACGCGCATCAACTGCGCCATCGGCGAGCTTTGGCTTTATCGAGCAAAGGATGAACCTAGTGAATGCGCTGTGGCGTTCAACTTACAAACATATGTTGGAGACGTGTAGTGGGGCCGACGCGGGTAATTTGCACGTGCTAATTACACACAATTAACAAACCCCGTTTACGGTAATGGCGAGTATATGCAGGGCTTGCACGGGCGAAGGTGAGCGACGAAAATAATCCCCCTCTATGGGTACGCGTCAGAATTAGAAAGGAGACCAAAACTGAGAAGAAAACGGCGCGAAGGGAAAAGGAACATGGCGGCGGTAATGAGAGGGTACAATCGCACCACTAGAAAAGGAAACAAGGAAGCAATCACGACATAATGAATAATTTAGGGAATCGCATAGCTTGAAATAAAATGTAATTCTTTCGCTCTCCCTCATCCGAGCAGGTCATAAATGTATGCCCGAATTTTGTTATATATTGATTGATTGATTGATTGATTGATTGATTGATTGATTGATTGATTGATTGATTGATTGATTGATTGATTGATTGATTGATTGATTGATTGATTGATTGATTGATTGATTGGTAACGGAGCGCAGGTACTTGACGGCGGCCATGAAGGCCATCTGGATGAACGGCGTAAACGCGCTGGGTGAGAAATCGGAGGACAACGTAATCCCGCTGCTGACCGGCCAACACCTGTACGAGGTGAAAAACGGCTGCAAGCCGGAAGAGACGCAGTTCTGGGACAACTGCACCTTCCTGTGGAAGGTGAGTGCAGCGAGCGCCTGGACACGCACGGTCCAATGAAGTGTGCGGCGCTCGTACAACGTGCATGATTGTCTGACAACGAGCACGGACAAGTTGATCTTGAGCGGCAGACGAATTTGCGCCCGAGCGATCCACTTCTACGCTATAGATGGTTTACAGCAAGGCGCCCTGGGCCTAGCCTTGTTGGTGGACGTGACGTGGTTCGCCATGGCTGGCCTTCTAGAACGCGTTTCTCGCCATGGACTGCGCTGGAGCACGTGGGCATCGGCGAGCGCCGGTGCGGCTTAATGGGCGAATTTGACCATTTTTGAACAGCCAAGCTGCTTAGCAATTAGTTCATTCCGGCGTTTCAGAAAACTCGGCATAACAGTACAAGAAAAGAAATCACCGGCACCGGCAGGATTTGAGCCTGTCTGGTAGATCAACAGTTAGTCAGTCGTCTTACACACTCGGCTACGACCATGAGTTAGTACCCGAGAGTCAAACGGCTTACTCGACCCGCCGGGGTGGCTCAGTGGCGAAGGCGCTGCGCTGCTGAGCACGAGTTCGCGGGTTAGATTCCCGGCCGCAGCGGCCACTTTTCTGATGGAGGTGAAAAGCAAATACGCCCGCGTGTACGATATTTCGGCGCACGTTAAAGATCTTCAGGTGGTCAAAATTAATCTGTAGGTAGCCCTCCACTACGTCGCGCCTCATCCCCTGCGTTGCGTCAGCGCGTTAACAAACCCTACAATCCATCATCTCTCAGTAATTAAATCCTACGTAGGGTTCCGATCGGCGGCATGCGTGCGCAGCTATCGCAGTTATGCCCTAAGGCAAGGAATAAATAAATCTTGCTGTAGAAAATCTGACAAAAATTACTACATAAAAAGAAAATTAGAAATAATAACTAAAGGACGACAGAAAATTGTCACGACCCATTTGTTACCAAATCATTTTTGTATAATGCATAATACAAAAAAGAAAAAGAAAATTTGACGTGTACAGCATCATTTGGCCGCGCGGGAAAAAAAAAATTTCATGCGCTGTAACAGCTTCCTCACTCAATTTTAGCGTTTGCAAAGTTACTGCACGCGCTAACTAGCAATCGCGATTTTCGCATGAGCGCGCTTCCCGTTAAGTGCCACACCTGCGATTTTTCTGTCCACTGCGTGCGTCTACACAGCCGCAAGCTAGCGCACACGGAACAGGCAACAGCTGATAACGCGTAACAGGTGATGCTGCCGGATAAGGCGTCTTGCTGCCTGCCTGCCGCAAGTTGGGGGTGGCGCTGCTAGCCCACTGTTGCCCCGCCGCCACCAGGTGCATTCAGAGGCGCAGTGTGTGCGCCGAAGCGTCGGCCACATGTGTGACAATTTGTGACTCGGAAAGTGCATGGTTGCACATCCTCCGATGAATATGCACTGCTAGCCAACATAGTAACGTTGGCCAGCATTCATAGCGGCGAAAACTAATGGTGGCGCCATGAAAAGATGTCCTGAAGATCGGCCGCATTGTGGAGAAATGGCTTCGTGTTCTGCAGGTTCAGTTCAAGGACCTAAAATCGCTGCATTCACATAGCGAGCGCCTTATGGTAGTGCTGTTGCCTGCGAACAAGCTAGCATTGTTTGGTCAGTTGAAGCCTCATCGTTGAACTGCTATCCACTCAACAATCGGATTTACGATTTGCCAAGGAGGATTGCCAAGCTGTATATAAATATCCTGGCCTCACCTGTTTTTCCGTGAAATCAACCGGAAAAAAACTCTCACAGCGGGGTAGGAACACAGCTCACAAAGAATATATTTTTTGATATATACACTGCAACTCAGTGCACATTGCCGGAAATGCGAATGCACGCCTCTCTTTAATGAAACTGTAGGGATAGCGAAGCAGAAAAGCCATCTCGCAAGAGAAACCATTGAGACGTTTTAGATGGCTCGCCTTGGTCACACTCTCATAAGTATGCCGTCATTGGGTTTATCGGCCAAATAAATTGCGTCCCTGAATAGTCCCCAACGGCTGCAACCTGCTTTCTCGGCCCTGTTTTTTTTTTCTTTTCTTTTTTTGTGTGTGGTACCGGGTGTCACACAGTTGTCGATTGTTGCCTAGTTGTTATCTGTAAGTAAGATCACAAGCTGTGTCAAAACATATTGCCATTTTGTCTCCTGACAGATGGTTATATCCACTGCGGAGTCGCTGATGTGCGCATTTTTTGGGTAATATATGAGCGTTTTTACGAATCATATGCTGACTGATTGATTATGGGGTTAAATGCACCGACACAGGAGATTAGGCGCACCGTAGTGGAAAGCTCCGGATTAATTTTGACCACCTGGGTATCTTAAACGTCCGCCGAAATCTCAAACACACAGGCGTTTTCGCTTTTCGCCTCCATCAGAAAAGCAGCCGGTGTGGCGGGGAACAGAACCCGCATCTCTGAGCAACGAATAAATGCTAGTTGGAAGTAGCGCTTGTCCCTGTCGTCTTCCTTCGTCCTTGGCGTAATATTTTGCGTTTTACACATCTGTATTAGGTAGTTCTTGTGGGGTGCGTTGCCTTCTTATTCAGGTATAGTCATACATGATATGCTTCTTTCCCAAAATTGCATAAAGCTGGCCATAAAATAAAACTTTATGTGTCACGGTGCGCCTGAAGTCGGGAATGTTGCAAGCAAATATAGTACATCCGCGAACAACTTTTGCTGTGATCTTATTGCGTAAAGAACTGCCTTGCGTATATATCGTTTATATACCAGAACAAAAATATATTGGCCATATCAGTTACACTAACTGCCCCGTTTCATGCGGAAATGCCACCGCGAAAGCTCGCTGGTTATGTTGTCGACGCTGAAGCTGACTTGCTCTTGCCTTGCGCGGAGACGTGGCGACGCGGAGCTTGCGGTGAGGTGGTGCTGCCCTCGTGCGGTCATCTGCCCCAACTACGCGTTAGAAAAAACCCCTAAGGGGAGCGCGGGAGGAGGAGAGTGTAGAGTTCCTGCATATAGCTCCTTTAGGGGAGCAGAGTTGCGCGTCCATTCACCATCTTGAGTTCCAGGTCGTGCGGGAAAGCAACCCGTCTGCCGTCTCGCATGTAAGAGCTGCCGCCGGGCCGCCGCGCCAACGGCAGCGGCGATGAGTGTTGGCCAGGAGCGGCGTGAACAAAACCTCGAAAGTCGGCTGCTTATCAGCTGAGCGGCTGCCACTGCCGCCGCTTCTGCTCAGCTAAACCGATGCTCAGTTGAGCGGAACTGACTGAAATACGGGCTCTTGTGCGCAGCACTGAAAGCGGCTTTCCTGTCGAACTGGAACCCGCGGCATGTGGCAATCAGACGCGCAAGGCCGAACTAGAGTTCCTGTATATAGCTCCCCTAGATATACAGGAACTCTAGGCCGAACTAGAGTTCCTCTATATAGCTCCCCTAGGGGAGCAGAGTTGCGCGTCCATCCGCCATCTTGACTTCCAGGTCGTGCGGGAAAGCCACCCTTCTCGCGGGGAAAAAGCTGCCGCCGAGCCACCGCGCGAGCGGCAGTGGCGAGGAGGAGTGGCGAGGAGCGGCCGGGCAAAAACTGGCCCACGATATTGGACCGCTTATCAGATGAGCGGCCGCCGCTGCCGCCGCTTCCACAACCGCCGATGACCAGTTGAGTAGAACCAGAGAAGCATTGAAGGACTCTGGTAGAACTGACTGAGCGCAGCACTAAAAGCGGGCATTCTGTCGAACTGGAACCCGCAGCATGTGGCAATCAGACGCGCAACTCTTGCGCTACGCGATATACAGGAACTCTAGGAGAGTGAGCCCGGTCGTACCGGCCGTGCTCTAGACGTGACCTCCGCGATCCCCGCGATCTGCAGCGGCGCCCGCCGGCAGCCGATCGCGGAGGCCACGTTTAGAGCTGCGCGCGGCAGCGGCCCGGGCCATCCGCGGGTCATCTGGCAACTAAACTGGTTCCCGAAGCGGGAGACATGCGCAGACGATGGACTCTGTAGTTGTAACACTCCGAGGCCTCGCATTCGTAACTGATATGATAGTGGCAAAGAAAGCTTGGAGCAATATGTATGCTACAAATACGTGTATTCTGTGCGGGCGCTGCCTCGAGCGTGTACGTTTTGTCACAGGATTCAACCCTTATGCTCTTCTGCGTGAAATTTCGGGGAGTAAATTACGTGGTTTAAGAACTTCAAGGTCGTTCCACCCTGCGAAGGTGGTGGATCCGCGAAGCTGTAAATTGTGGTTATGCGCGGATACTTAACGTATCCGTTTTTCTGACGGGTGCAAAATAAGCTTTCCGTGTGCCCATATTTCAGCTCTCGTTATGGACCGTCTAGTGATCCAAATTGGTTCATATACCTGAAATATTTGCACGTCTCATAGTCTAGGCGTTGCTTCGGTGCGTAACCTCCGTCCTAACAACAACAAAAAAAGATTTTCCTGCCTACATATCCCCTAGCACTACACATCTGAAAGTGTCATGGTAAAAGTTCCCATCATTTCTGGAATCTGTTTCCCGACTCTAAAATTGGCAGCACCTCCAGATGATGGCTTCCAAGTTCTTCCTTGTCGATGGGGAGGTCACTGAAAGTAAGTGCGTCAAGTTACATAATCTCTTGCCCGCAGCTGTTCGCCGACGCCGGCTACCGCACCTTGTACGCCGAGGACAGTGGTGGGATATCAACGTTCAATTACCTCCAGCCCGGCTTCAAGAAACAGCCGACCGACTACTACAGCCGGCCTTTCATCCTACCTTTCGAAGATGAGCTGGGTCATAACAAGGTGAATCTTTACTGGACATCGATCCTCTGTGCTAAAGCACCTTTTGAAGTTTAGATTCTTGGGTGCGGCAGCGTATAGTTCCAATGAAACAACAACACCAAGAAAACGGTAACAAAATTAAGTGGTCTAGACCAGCTTGGAAGCCGTCACTACTGCGCCAAAAAATCCTGATTATCCCGCTTGAAATTTAAAATTTGAGTTCGATAACCTCTGATCATGTTGTCGCTCAGTTGGTAGAGCGTTGGGCGTGTCATCGGAAGGTTGCGAGTTACAAACCCAGGAAACGCCTGGTAGCGTCCCTCTGACCTTCAAACGCGCAACTCCAGTATTCAAGGTCAAGCAAGTGCATTGCGCGTTTTCGTTGCTCTGACAGAAGCGCCACCAACCGCACTTCGGCCACTGACAGAACCAATCCGCGGCGCCGATAGCTTCCGCAGTGAAACGTCCCCAAGGGCAGGGGAGTGGAGAGGGGGTAGGAGAAGAGAGTGAGGACACGTGCAGCCAGTGATACAAGAAGGCACTGGCTGCATCAAACTTAATTCATTGCGCGTTCGTCCCTACAGCAGCTACTGCGCAGTGCAGCCTCTGTTTTTTATCTTCTGGCGCAATTGTGTGCGCATTAACTGTGCGCTCTTGGCGTGAAAACCGAGTTTTAGGGAGAAACTTGGTTTAACAGCGTTCAACCACGACAAAATTTGTGGCTACGGTTGCATATGTATGTATCGTGTCGAAGACGAAAAGCTCTTTCAGTGTTCATTCCTTTCGCCTAAATTCTGTGACGTCTGTGTGCTACAAAGATTCGCTGCTCGTCCACATTCACAGAGTACAATGGCTCCTGTTTTTTCTCCGTCACTTTTCTTTTCTACCATGCCGAAATTCCGATTCGCACACGAAACAGAGACGGATTACCTCTTTATTCCCTCATTGGCGTTCTTGACTGTGAGCGCTATGTATGTATGTATGTATGTATGTATGTATGTATGTATGTATGTATGTATGTATGTATGTATGTATGTATGTATGTATGTATGTATGTATGTGTGTATGTGTGTATGTGTGTATGTATGTATGTATGTATGTATGTATGTATGTATGTATGTATGTATGTATGTATGTATGTATGTATGTATTTATTTATAGCACCTTTTGAGCGACTACAGCAGGGCGTTTTCTACGTCGTTCCACACGCAGCCGCTGAACTGCTACCTCTGCGTGGGTCCGTCGCTGGTGTCTGAAGTGGTGCTCAATTACACGCGCGACTTCGCCATCACCTTCAAAAACGAGCCGTACTTCGCCTTCACCTGGATCAACTCCTTGACGCACGACTACGCCTCCACGCGTTGGGCGGGCGACGAGGTCTTCTACAGGTTTTTTCGGGCAAGTTCACGACGCTTCGCTTTCCGCTGACCGTATGCGCGCGTTTGAGAGACCGTCGTTCGTAAACACTGTCGAGCCAAGTTTTATAGTGTCTGTCCCTTTGTCTGCGCGTAGAAAGCGCAGCAGCAGGACAACGGACAGCCAAGAGAGCGGTCACTGAATTGTCTTTCTGCCCGCAGTCCTGAGGTTTGTTACTATTTGTGCTAACGCTGAGCATGAATATCTACGAACTAGCTCAGCTTGCAGTTTGGTTGTCCGATCAACGCTTTAAGAATTTGTTTCCGTTTTTCTGTTACGTGGTTGAATGTTGAATGGTGGAAGCTGTTGAATGCATTTTCTGGTGCTTGTTTTATTCCCAGACCTTTTTTTTTCTTTTTGTACCTGCTTTTTACTTTGTTCTTCTTTATTTACTTTTCTTTTTTTTCTTAAGACGACAATATTTGTATTGCTGTGTCCGTAATGGGCAGCAACTGCCGGGCACGGCCCCACAAGCCTTTTTTGACTTGGGCTGGCCCGAATATGTATTCAGTGCTTTGAAACAAAGATTATTATTATTATTCCAAACAACAAGCAGGCGTTCTTGGTTTCACGAGAGCAGTACGCTCCAAGGGGCCGATTTATCTTGATGCATAGTATTCTTTGCCGAGTACGCGTCCCCACAGCTAGGTCCATGTAACGCCCTGAATTTCCACAAAAATGCACATATCGCGGAAGTTCCACCTGTAATCGCTATAATAGCGTAAATAGAGATAACTGGTTGCACAAAATTTTGAAGAACTAAAAAATAACAAAAATACAAAACTACTCAACATGGTGAAGCGTATAACGCCCTGAATTTCCACAATAATGCAGATTTCGCTAATGTTCCACTTCTAATTGTTATAATAAGGTAAATAGAGATAATTGGTCGGACAGGATTACAAAACCAAAACAATTGGCTGTAAAAAGCTCACACTCAAGACAGGCGGCATCTACTAATGCTTATTATGCATACTAATGCTTATCTACATTTTCCACTAATACTACGCATTAGTAGATAATTCTCTGAATTTGTGCAGAATTTTTTTAAGTGCAGAGCACTTTAGGGGCTCACCTTGTCGTTGTAGCTTGCTCAATGGACCCAAGTAGAGCCACACGGTGTTCCGTCGTAGCGGCTGTCGTCGCGTTGTAACCCAGATGCTTCAAAAAGCCAAGCGGTTTATATAGTCATAAGCGTTAGAAGCTAGTGAACCGCTGACGCTTGTCATATCTCTGCCGGTTGTTTAGCGCAAAGAAAACTGTAGGTACATTTGAGGCAAAATATACGTATTAACCGGCAGCGCCCACGTTCATTCAATTAGGAACGCTCGTTGGGTTGGTTTTTACGATAGTAAGCAAACAAAAGTGGCAGTGCAACGCCGGCCCGTGCGGGGGGAAGATCAAGTACAAAAAGAACAGAACTCCCGCTGGCGCAATTTCAGGCATGGGGCGCGTGAGCACTGCGAAGGCGGGAAATTCGAATTGCATTGGGTGGCAGCATTGAGCGAATAACGGCGCCACAGCCCATTATGGCGAATCACTGCTCTGCACTTCCGACACGCTTTCCCATTGAGTGGAACGGGTTTCATTTCTACTGTTCACTCGCGTAATTTCATGACAGTGGTTGTGTCGACAGATAGATGTGAGCGGTTGAAAAAACAAACATGAGAAACATTTGAAAAAAAAAAAAACCTTTTTTTTTTCAACCAGGAACACACTAAAAAAAGACAGCTTTTCCTCCGGGGAAATGCGGTATGCACCCGGATAATTCTCGTTCCATCCTGGCACGGTACTGGGTTAGCGCTGTAGTTAACGCACTTGGCTGTTGCTCTGGCGACCCGGGTACCAATACCGTTCGAACTCAAAGTTGTTTTTTATGCATATTTTATGTACTTACTTTTTTTAGAGCGGCTTTAGTTTGGTTCTATTTGTTTAGTCGCAAGCAACTACGGTCATTTTTCGGGTTTGATGAGACATCTAAGTCTTTCACCTTAAGAAGCATGTCGAGTTTTTATAGATCTTTGCGGAATCATCTTTTCTTAATTTTTCATATTCTTCTTGAAAAAAAAAACATGAAAGAAACCTGCATTTTTTTCACACATCCCTCAAAATTTCATGAACACTTTCATTTCTAGCCGACACGCTCGCAAATCTGAAAACTTGGGTTTAAAGAAGATCATGGAGACATTTTTTGCAAATCACTCACCTCTACCCCGTCCCCGAAATACGCTCTCGCCAAAAAAAGAAAAAAGAAAGTAGGAAATATTGATGAAAAAAAATTGTGCCAACTGCCAAGTTGAAATAGTCCGATAGATACGTAAGCCACACCGGTAAACAGCGAGCCTCTTTTGAGCGTGTTTTACTGCTATACCGAAGTGCATTTCTCGGAAGACATTTTTCCAGGACAAATATAAGCAGTTTGATATTAAAGTATGAGAATCCTAGGGCTTTTTTTAATACCCCCCAAGATCCTATATTTTCATATAAGACGCTAACAGCGAGACTCTTTACATTTGACTTCATTATTGCACTTTTACGCATTGATGGAAAGACATTTTTCATTCAAGCGCTATACTTCTTATTTTCTAAAGGTCGGCTTCAATACGATACACAAATGCATTGCTTTGAGGTCATTTTTTCCGAGGAAATATATGCGGTCATATTTGATATGATCTCAACCATGAGTGCACCGGGGCCTCTCTAGGGCTCGCCAAAAGTGATGGTGGAACCCATGATAAACGATGCTGATTCGTGTTAAACCGTCAAGCAATGTCCACACTCAGCTGAAGTCGTCCACATAATTATTCAATGCCTGCCTTTTCTGTGTGACATTTTTGCTGGTGCGTGTCCTATTGTCAAGCAATGCGTTCTTGCCGTTATTGAAAGTTACCAAACCTATCGCTGCCGTCTGTGTGTCTGGCGTTTCAGCATAGCGGCGTTTTGGGCAAAAATCCAACGTTAAAACATGCGCTACGCCGAGAAATGAAATGCACCATACATGCAACGAAGCCACCTTTTTGCATACCCAGAAAGGTTTGCCAAAAAAAGAAAAAAAGCAAGGGGGGGGGGGGGGGGGAGTTTTGAGAAGGCCTTGGCGGACGCCTGAAATGTCCTCGCGGGTTCCTTAGTGTCCGTGGACGCCTATTTGAGAATTACTGCCCTAGAATTTTTATTATTAGCATTCCTTGTGCGGCGAAAGTGTGACACCCAAACCGTTACAGGCGGACATCAGGGTTTTCGTCATTGAGACCGCATAAAGATGCTCAACATTTGAAACTCAAATTTCGCGCCACGCAACATCAACAGTGATAGGGTTATCAGAACGTTCGATCAACTGGTATGATCCAATGGAACCAGGGACCCCTCTACAACGCCTATTCATGTTTGTTGGCCTTGTTCGAAATCGATCAGGGATCGGGATCGCCTTTGGAGAAAAATAATGCTAAGGATGACTTTGAGGTTGTTGCTGATGTTGATTGTGACGATGCATCGGATCGTTGAAGCGTATTTTAGGGCGAAAGCTCTATTACTCCAGGTACAAACCAAGAAAACGGCTCGTTCCTCGTAGCAATTATCTGACCTTCATGGTCAGCCGAGGTGAAGCCAGCGCCTCGTGCGCTTGCACAGAGTAAAAATGCTTAATTGCTCGTTCGTTTCAATGTAGGGGGGGGGGGAGATTGCGAAGAGGGAAATAGAGGAAAAGAGTAAGCGTGCGTGCCACACAAAAATTGTACTTCACTGCGCGTTCGCGTTTGTAGCGACAACCGCGCGGAGCAGCGTCTGTGTTCTGGCTCGTGGTGTAACAGCGTGAGCGTTCACTGCGCGCTCTCAGCGCGGAAGCCAAGCTATCGCTCGACAAGCTCGGTTTAACTGCGTTCAAACACGGCAAAATATTTAAGTTCGAAGCGCTTTAAGAGCCCGACTTGTCGTTATAGCACGTCCGGGGTCACGGAGTCTAGCTACAGTATATACTTTCGGTATCAACGCCTGGATGATACTGAAATTAGTCAAGAGAGGCCGACACAGCCCCTTTGGCAAATCACTGCTCCGCACTTGGGAGCTTTAACGTTGAGGGGAACTGACGCCAGTACAACGAAGCATGCGGCCTGTAAAGGGTGCACCCCTGCACACAGGATCTTAATGCGGGGAAGCAACCTTTAGTATTAAAGAGTACGTTATATTCAGGGTGTCGAACCGGATTTTTTTCGGGTTCGGTTCGGGTTCAGGTTCAAGCCTTTCCGGTTCAGTTCCGGTTCGGTTCCGGAGCACCATTCTGTTACGGTTCGAACCGGTTCAAACCGGCTCAAACGGGTTCAAACGGGTTCGGAGAAAAAAAAAGCAGGAGTGTTTTTTGTAATTTTTTTAGTGCTGCGTTTTCGTTTCATTGTAACGTCGGTATAAAAACAAATTCATATTGTAAATTTTTTTGTGCAAACGTTCTCATTTTGGCAATTCAAAAACACATTGCAACTCTTTTTTCAATTTTTTCGAAATCTCAAATGCTTCCGGAATGTAGTCAACAAACACGTGCAATACTAAGATTATAGAGGGTCGCAAAACACCTCAGCTAAACATTGCCGTTCTATATCTATTAGGCAACTTGGAAACTTGCTCAAAAGGATTCTCTCTCTTTCTCTTCTTCGACCGCCGGAAAAACGTCACTACAGCAGTGGAGGGGTTATCGGCCAGCGTTCCTTCAGCTGCAGCATAGAACGCATTCGATAGCCACGTAATAAAATTGGGAATGCTTGAACTATATCAGTCGCGCAAGGCCTGAAGGATTTCTTTTTGTGCAAGCACTGAAGGACACACCACCACGTATCAGTAGGTTTGAAATTTATTTACATGTTCCGTTGTCGCGTTTCACTGTGGCAGTAGTCATCATCATCACCAGCCTATCTACGCCCACTGCAGGGCAAATGCCTCTCCCATTAATCTCCAATCATCCCGGTCCTGCGCTAACTGCGACCAATTTATCCTCGCAAACTTCTTCATCTCATCTGCCCATCTAACCATCTTCCGCCCCCTGCCACGCTTGCCTTCTCTAGGGATCCACTCTGTTACCCTTAATGACCAACGGTTATCTTGCCTTCGCAATACATGCCCTGCCCACGCCCATTTCTTCGTCTTAATTTCTACTAATATGTCCTAACACGCGTTTGCCCCCTGACCCACTCCGCTCTCTTCTTGTCCCTTAATGTTACACCTATCATCTTCCGTTCCATTGCGCGCTGAGTCGTCCTCAACTTAAGTTGAACCCTCTTAGTGAGCCTCCAAGTTTCTGCCCTGTAGCTGAGTACCCGTAGGATGCAGCTGTCATACACTTTCTTCTTCAGGGACAATGGCAGGCTTCCATTCATTATCTAAGAATGCCTGCCAAATGCACTCCACCCCATTCTTATCCTTCTAATTATCTCTTCCTCATGGTTGGGATCCGGGGTCACAACTTGTCCTACGTAGATATATTCGCTTACCATTTCCACGGCCTCGCCTCCTATCTCAAACCGCTGTGCTGTCCCGAGGTTATTGAACATTACTTTAGTTTTCTACATATTAATTTTTAGGCCCACGGTTCTACTCTGTTTGTCCAGTGCGGTAAGCATGCTTTGCAATTCCACCCCCGAGTTACTTAACAAGGCAACGTCATCAGCAAATCTTAGGTTACTGAGGTATTCTCCATTAACCCTTACTCCCACCTGTTCCCAATCCAATGTTCTGAATACTTCTTGTAAACATGCTGTGAATAACATCGGAGAGATCGTGTCTCCTTGCCTGACGCCCTTTCTTATAGGTATTTTACTGCTCTCAATATGAAGGATGATGGTAGCTATGGGAACCGCTGTAAATATCCTGTAGTATTCTTACATAATGCATAATGGTAGTAGTAGTCATCGTCAAATCCATCTGTATCATCGTCTTCCTCACGCATGACTGGCAGCCCAGGATCGTTTTGTCCGCACGCTTTCACGTGTGTTCGAAAGTTGAGCGCGTCAACACGTGCTAGAATCGGTGGCAACCGGGTCCGCGAACTATGCGTCTGTAGCGCGAGCTGCCCTTTGAGGCGCGGTCGCACATGAACTGTTTTCTTAGCATTTCTTTTCCGAGCGCCGCGCGCAAGCCTGGCCGATGCCAGGCGCTCCACGTAAAGCCCCTGCTCACGCGCATGGTAAGCGGCTGGAGTAACTAGTACCCGGGTGTTTTCTGATGACGCCGCACACATTACAGCCAGCAACAGCAGCTTCGCTGTTAAAAATGGTGCAGCTTGCACTACTGGCACAAAGCTGGAGAAACAGCGGAGCTGAGGGTCCTCCTCGCTTTTTCGGATCTTGCTCTTTTCCTAGGTTTTGCTGGGCTCCGGTCAGTTTTTTTAGTTTTCGGGATGTTCTTGCTAGGATAATCTAAGCGTTGAAGGGTGAGACCAAGTTTACCCGGTTTTTACAAGGCCGTTCCGGTCGGTCCCCAACACTAACAGCGGATGGGGAAAGAAGCTTGGTCGACCTTCAGATGCACTGTTTCTCCAGCCTTGCGACACTAGTGTATCTGCGTCAATTCGTTTTTGCGTTTTAGTAGCCAAAAAAAGACTCTCACCTTTAAGATGGGATATAGTAAAGGGTGCGCACACGCATATGCCCCTTGTGCTAACACTCGAGCAGGCGCGAAGGCTGGCTTCACCGTTATACAAACCTTTCTGCGGTGGTGCACCAATTACGGGTAGCGCAGATTTAGTTCTTTGTATTTTTTTGCGAACGCCATCGGATCAGGTTCAAGGTTAAGCAGCCCCGCTGTGTAAAAGAAAGCCATAAAAGCAATGCAGAAATAAATGCGTATCTGCTGCGACTAGCAAAGCAGGCAGCACGGCTTCATGCTGCGATACCTAGAGCTTTCGCAGTGCTTCCAGACGCGAAGGAAAGAGTGAACGCGTTTATCAGACGTTTTGCCGAGTTCCTTTAACTGCACAATCCACTGGAAAATGTTTTTAATTGCAGGTCAACGATCACAACATTAACTTGTTTAAGTTAATCGAGCCTTTTATATCGTTCGATATAAAAGGCTCGCAGGGACACTTAAGGCTGCTTGTGTGTGTGATTGTGCAATAATTACACTTGATGTCCCCAAATTTCTTTTTAATAATTCAGTTAGGTCATTTATATAATTCAATTGAATTTTATTCTTGGCTTATAAACCTGCAGTTTCATAAACACTTACTTCCCGGGCCGCTGTTTCTCGTACACCTATACACGGGCCTCCCGAGATCGAGACCTCCGAGTCTCTCCTCAGTTTCAGGGAAATTACCCTTCATTACCGCCTCCTCCGCCGTACTGTCCCCCCCCCCCTCCACACCTATCCCCCGAGGCTGCCCACATGTGGCGGATACTCCAAACGCACATGTTCCCTCATCGTACTCAACTAATACATACACATCCACATCAATTCCACACACCCCACTGCCCCAAGTGCGCTCAGCTGGATACTCCGTATCACTCTCTTTGCGAATGTCCTGCTGACCCATATTCCCCACTCCCCTCCTCATTCCACTGGGAGCAGGCCCTGGGCAGCTCCGAGGAGTCCAGCCAAGTGCTGGTCACCTGCCGAGCTCTGGCGGTCGCGGCGGACCTCTGGTCCTCCGCCACGCCCCCTCGCTAACCCGGTTTTCTTTTCTTTTTTAATAAAGTTTTGTTCTCTCTCTCTCTCTCTCATAAACAAAAAATGACTGACTATTACGATACACCCTAATGTGAAAATTGAGGGAAGCACGAACTGCCGTCTTCTCGGCGACGGCGTATAGCGCCTGCGTTTCACGAAGTGATTGCGTCATCAGAAAACGCACGATGGCTCGCGCTAAGATCTGGTGTTCTCTCGTAGCGCGGGCCGTCGCCGAGGAGCATGTCTCACGCAGCTTCAGCATACTGCCCTCCCGCTCACACTTTTGCATTACTTTCATCCTCCACTTTCGTGTTTGCTTCATCTTCGGTGGCCTCTCAGTTGTCTCGGTAACAATGAGGCCGACCCTGGGAGACTACGCAAAACGAGATCAACGGGTGCTTGAAAGCTGCTATCAAGAACATGACTCCTTGCAACTGCCGTGGTACCGCCTTGTGTTCCACTCCGCTCACCGACCACCTCGTCTTCAAATAAAGCATCCTCGCCGCAGTCTTCTGGCAGGCAGGCGTGTAGCCTCCTGGCCAGTGGGCAGTGCCCCGGTGCCGCCGACGCCACCTCCACCTACCCCTTCTGGGATCCTCGCCTGAACCTTCTGGCAATGGGCACCTTCCCTGCAGGCTACCCGTTGCCATGATGATGATGATGATTCCTATTGGTTTCCCCTTTGAATCGGGGTGATGACATGTTATCTTACCAAAAAGGACGAATATAACCATGTTTTACACTCTTGGTTTAATACTAGCGCTGCTTATGGCAGGCCCTAAGGCTTATTAGGCCCGAAATACTTTCTTTTCCCTGTTACAGGTGGTAACTGTCCTAGGCAATATTCCCCTCTCTGCTTTTCATCCACCAGCATTCTAATCTTCTTTTCGTCCCCTCGACAGCCTTGAAGTTAACTTCCTCACTGATACCCTTAAATCCTAGGGCTTCTGAAAGCCCAATATTCCCTTCATGTAGATTTGGATGGATACCCTCACATTCTAACACTATGTGCCGCATAGTTTCTGTTTCTTTTCCGCAGACCACACATACCCCATCATTTTGTGAATACTTCCCCACAAAACTCTTAGTTCGCAGGCACCCTGCTCTAGCCTCAAAAAGCAAAGCACTGCCCTGGGAATTATCGTAGAAATTTTCCTTTCTGATGTTCATCTTCTCAGCCCTGTACATCTCTAACGACGTTTTAGCTTCCATTTTTTCCCTCCATTTATTCGTTTCAATCTGCCTTGCCTCTTTTTTGGTTACCTTGGCTGTTTTGGATTCCCCACTGTTCTTTCCGTATTTCATCGTTAGCCGTCTAGTCTTCCTTAACCACTGCGTGTCCACGCTTTTCAAGTATAGGTACCTAAAAACCTTAGCTGCCCACCTTCGTTGATCCATTGCCCTCAACCTCATCTCAAAGCATATTTTACTTTGAGCTTCTCTAACTTCAAACGACGCCCAGCCCATATCTCCGTGAACTGCTTCGTTAGTTGTTTTTCCATGCGCGCCTAAGGCCAAACGTCCTACCGTTCTCTGGTTTACTTCAAGGCCTGATAGAACGCCTGATTTTAAGCAGAGTACAGCATTCGCAAACGTGAGGCCTAGAACCATTACTCCTTTCAACATTCCTCTTACTACTTCATATTTGTTATACCCCCACAGAGCTCTATGCTTCATTATAGCTGCGTTTCGCTTTCCCTTAACCTTAAGTTGCTCCTCGTGAGTACTTAAGTAGTTATCCCCTTCGTTTATCCACACTCCCAAATATTTATATTCCTTCACTCTAGGTAATTCGCCTTGCTGGATAGACACTACGTCGGTGGTAGCGTCATTGAAAACCATTATTCCTGATTTTTCTGCACTGAAATTTAACCCGAGGTCAGTGGCTTCCTGGCCACAAATATTTATTAGCCGCTGCATATCGGTTTGGTTATCAGCTAAAAGAACAATGTCGTCTGCGTATAACATTCCCGGAATATGCTGTTGTACCACTTCGCCTTGCAGCATATGGGTTAGGCTAAACCCTACTTGACTTTCTTCCAGTTTCTTTTCTAACCCTGCCATGTACAGCATGAACAGTATTGGGCTCAAAGGGCATCCCTGTTTCAGTCCCCGATGGATGTTGACCTGCTGGGTGCATTTCTGTCCTTCCCAAGTAAGGTGCACTCTATTGTCTTTATAGATTGCTATAAGGAACTGTACTAACTCGTCATCTAATCCCTGGAGTTTCAGCATTCTCCACAGCCGTTCTCTGTTTACGTTGTCATATGCCCCTTTTATGTCCAAGAACGTAATCCATAGTGGTCTATTCTGTGCTTTCGCAATTTCAATGCATTGCGTTATCACGAACAGATTGTCATCCAGTCGCCTGTCTTGTCTAAATCCATTCTGCAGTTCCCCAAGTATTTCATTTTCTTCCATCCATGCTTGAATTTCTGATTTTATCGCCTGCATTACGAATCTATACACCACTGACGTTACTGTGAGTGGTCTGTATGAATCAATACTGGCTTTGTCTCCTCTACCTTTATATATTAAATTCATCCTACTTTCTAACCAGTCCTCTGGTATTTGTTTGGTTTCTATCACCTTATCTATTGCCCTCATAATCGATTCCTTACTTTTAGGTCCAAGTAGGTTTATCAGTTGCATTGGTATTCCGTCCGGGCCCACTGCTGTCTGGGGGGAAACCTTTTGCTCTGCTTTTTTCCAATCAAGGTTGCTCAAACTTATTTCCCTTTCCGCAGTCTTTTGTGGCGCTGATGTTATCGGTGCAGGTTTCTCTAACACTATTGTCCTAAACTTCTCACTAATCACTCGATGAATATGCGCCAACGCGTGCTCTCCTTCTAAATATTCCCCCTCCTCCTCATCAATCAGGAATTTTTGATGGTTATCGTTTTTTGAGCTTAGTGATTTTACATGGTTCCAAAACTTCTTGGATGCGCTTTTGTCCTTCTTCCGTATTTCTGCCATCCATTGTTCGCTTTTCTGCTTGATCTTTGCTTGCACCATTTTCTGCACTTCTAGTTTTTTCCCACGGTAGACATCCCACTTTTCCTTCACTACCTCCGGTTCCATACCAGTTCTTTTTGCTTCTCTATGTTCTCTCGACGCCTTCCTTCGCTGGTCAATAGCCTCTTTTATTTCCTTATTCCACCAGCTTCTCGGCTTTCTCTTCCCTTTCCATCGGTTTCGTTCCTTTGCTTCATTCATCTTACCCTTTATGAACGCAATCATTTCGTCGTAATCCCAATTTTTGCCTGGGTATTTATTGATTTCATCTTCCAATCTATCAGCGATGATCTTTAACTGCTCCTTATTCAAATTATTTCCTCCTATTGTACCTATTTCTGCATTCGTCCGGGTTGCTCCTCCAAAGTGCAAGCTAAACCGCTTGTGGTCGCTTCCTAAGCTGTCTGTTCCATTTTCATCTATCCTCATTTCCCGCAGCCTTCCGTATACTGTCTCGGATACTAAACTGTAGTCTATGCTGGACTGTTTGTTACCGCTTTCCCACGTTATTTGTCCGTCACACTTGCTTTCCGTGTTTACTATTACAAGCCGATTTTCCTGGCATAGATCTATCACTAGAGAACCGTTGTGGTCTGTGTATCCATCCAAACCTTCTATATGGGCATTCATATCTCCAACTATGATTATTTCGCCCGAATCTTTGAAATCGTTTATATCTCTTCTCAAACAGTTTACCATGTCCTCATTTTCCTCCCTATCACTACTTCCGGTCCACAGATACACCACTCCTAACCATGTATTTTTCCCCTGTATGGTGCCTCTAACCCATAGATGCTCTTTACAACTTTCATGCACTCTCTGCCAGTCGGTCCCTTGTTTAATGAGCATGCCAACACCTCCCCCTTTCTTCATTCCTGTGGTCCTGTTGCAACCTTCCCAGACATAATTGTCTATGATAGGTTGCCAGTCCGTCCGTCTACCATCTTTTTTTTTTATTCCATCGAGTGTCGCCATGGTGCGGCTTTGCGTCCCACACCCCCTCCTGGGTGGCTGGTGACGGGCCGCCCCTCGTCTCCAAATCACGTATCCTCACCGAAATCTACCGGCTGGTGAGCAGGCAGGCAGACAGGTGTAATTTGCTGACAAGCGGGATCCCTTTTGGCAAGACAGGCGATTTCTCTGGGTAGCAGAGAGCCTGCCCGACCGCAATCGTGTTTGATACCATCAAATGCCAACACAAGCACGCGCGCACACACGCTTATTTTCGCCCAATAAGGCAAAAAATTTCGCATTAAAAAATTGATTGATCTGCTACGCTTTTCAAGTATCTGTAGTTTCCGCTGACCAAGTACCGGAAGCGCTTTGGAACATCGTCCGGCATACCCTCCCTTCCAGGAAAAGATCCACTCCAACGCAATGACAAGTTCACGCGTTGGGTGACATGCAGCTCGCGGAGCCCCATCGCTAAGTTCTGCAGTCAGGCCCAAAGTTTGCGTTTGCGCGCCGTTTTTAAAAGTGGAAAAGATTAGCTTATTGGCCCGTGCCATCTCTCCTCATGTTCCCGAGGGTGATAAACAGCGCCGCATCGGGGAGTGCATGGATGCCGTCGTGCGGACCAGAGTTATAGGCCCGAAATAAGCTTCAACTGGAACGTTATGGTGGATTACACGGTAAACAATGACCTGAAATCGCTTTTAACGGGTGAAGAGGACCAATGCGTTGTTTTACCGAAAGGTATGTACTGTGAGCAGGCTTTAAGAGTACTGCATAAGAATTTGAGAGTGACAACACCGCTTTTTTGTGCCCCCCCACCCCCCCTTCCTTGTCTTCGCCTAGTTTTTGCTCTGTTAGCCATCAGGGAACACCACCAACTAGCCCAGCGTATACAACACTCCAGCAGTTGATGATGTCCTTGGAGGCCTTCACAAGGGGGCAGGGATGCATTCGAATTAATAACACATTGAAAGCTGTACACAATATTTAAACACCATGCACATGGGAACAACGATGAATGAGCCATGATATGTTGCCTCGGAATATACGTTGAAGCATAACTTATTCTTAATGCTAAAATAAAATTGGGGGAATGAACAGTATCTAACACAAACTGACAGTATATACGGACAACTTTTATATTGAGGGTTATATTAAGAAGACAAACTGCTGGGTTGTGCGACTACACACTATGCGTAATATTTGTTGGCGCTGTCAGGCGAGTGGTAAAAATACCTTCAGACACAAGGTAGGCCACCATAATCAAAAAATATAAATTAGAGTTTTGAAGCCTCGGAACCGGTTCGGAACGGTTCCTTCTATTCGTTCCGATTCGGATTCAGTTACAAAATGGCGGAAAAAATACGGGTTCGGTTCAGTTCTGGTTCCGGGCAAAAATCCGGGTTCGGTTCCGGTTTTCGGTTCGATTCCGGTTTCAGTTCAATACCCTGGGCCTTATACTTTGGATTGTTAATTTCCGGGTTTTATATTTTAACACGGAAGTGTTTTATGCCGGGATACACCAACATTTAACTGACGTCATATCCGTCACGAAAAATGACGCCAGTACACCTTTGCCGAAGTGACCCGCCAGCAGGACGTCGCTCGACAAGCACACCCATAATGCTCAGCTGCTGATTTCGCTGCACATTTCACTTTAGTGTTTTACCGATTCCTATGGCAGAGGAATCAACCACAGTTAGTGTTTTGTTTCTGTCCAGGCATACGTCACATAGTGTTTGTATCTGCCGCCCGTGCAGTCCTTGTACGAGGGCGGGTACCTGGAGAGGACGATCGTGGTGTTCCTGAGTGACCACGGCATGCGGTGGGGCACCATTCGTCGCACGTTCGCGGGGCTGCTCGAGGGCCGGCTGCCGGGTTACCTGTGGTACCTGCCCGAGCACTTCCGGCTGCGGTACCCCGGACTCGTGAAGGCGTTCAAGGACAACTCCCACCGGCTCACCACGCCGCTCGACGCCTACGCTACGCTGCGCGGAGTTGTCGAGGACTTCGCGCTCCTCGACGCCTCCGACACGCGCCCCTTCACGGTACACAGTGAGCGCAGATGCGCTGTTTGCTTGCAAGGCTAGACTTGCGTTCACATAGAAAAAGTCATGAGCTGTTCAACTCTGAAAAGGTGGATGACCGGCGAAGCTTTTTAGCCAGCCGCATAAAGGTGCCCAGAACTCATCTGAAAGACATGAGCAATTATTTTTTAAATGCGAAGCATCTCATGGTCGGGGCTATGTCCCTCCCTTGTTGTTGTTGCGCCATCCACACCCCCACTGCGCATGCTCGGCTTGCTGAACGCCCGGTGGTGTCTTACCCTTTAATGGCTCCTGGAGCGACAGTGTTGCCGGTGTCTTCCTGGGCCGGCACGAGACGAGCGCGCTTCACGCGCCTTCGACGTTTCATCGTCGGCGGCGGAGGCGTGCGTCGGCGAGTCTAGGCGAGCCGTGATTACAAGCAGGCCACAACCATCCGGGGAACCTGCGATCTCATCTTCAGCAACTTTAGGGTTGATCCACTACAACAGCCCTTGACTTTACATTTCACAGACCATAAGGCGGTCATAATCAAAGCGGAACGCCAACCACAGCTCGACGTCACCTACGTTAAACATGATGATGATAATGCTTAAATAAAGACAAACTCATACCAGGTACAACGTCTCTCTCTCTCTCTCTCTCTCTCTCTCTCTCTTTAAAGCCTCTCGACTCTAACACCCCACCCCTCACCCCCTACAATAAAAATACACCATCTTACCGTAGGATGCTTATCGTCGAGCCTGTTCCCTCCCTTGTTGCGCCGTCCACACCTCCACTGCGCATCCGCGTCTCTCCTCCATTCTCCTCCTCACAGTGTATAAACCAGGTGTGCACACGCGCTGCGCGCTACTCCACTGCGCATGCGTGTCTCTCCTCCATTCTCCTCCTCACCCTACCCACGCGTATCCTTACTCTAACACCACACAGCAACTCTACTCACACTACTTACTTTCAGTTTCAACTCTACTTACACACCAACCAACCCCCACTGCTGCTTCGCATCCTCCTATGGGTTCCCCCCACGGGAAGATGGTGAAATGTTTCTCTTGAGCGTTGACGGCCGTCATTCCTTGGAGAAACAATGCATAACACAGTTGCCAAAAGACAGCCGGAAGTTATTTTTAACGATAAGTTTATTCCTTTGCTTTGCAGCGCCGCAAATAGGTCAGCCTCTGCTTATAAACTGCTGCAGTCTGCTTTAACGAAAGTGCAGCGACAAGCTACGTGAGGAAAATCAGACGATGTGACGCATTAGGCGCAATATCCTTTAAAAATGCGCGCGCGCGTTGACGTCCAAGTTCGTCGCTTCGGCGGAGCGATACACTACAGAAGCCGTTGCCGTACTTAAAGGGACCCTGCAACACTGTTTGAGCAGTGCAAGTAGTAAACCTGCGCGACGTTTAGAATAAACTGCCAGGAATACCTGAGGCAAATATTACACGTGCACGTGAAGCGCTGAGCGCGCAAATCGACTTGAAAGACGCGATAAAACCAACCGCAATCTCTTCAGTTTTCCTCATTATGCATTCCTGTCATAGCCTGAACGACGTCATTGAAGCCGTGGCTGGCCTATTGGCTGACGCTGGTCAACTACGCGGCTTATTTCTCGCGTTTCTTGCGACTATCCACCGTCGTCAGCGCTGTGTACTGAACTCTTCTATGCCTGAACCTCTACGCACAGTTTTGGCGTTTATTTTGTGTTTTAAGTGCGCGCGGAGTTTGAGTGACGAACTCAATACTCCCCTTTCAATGAGACCACTTGAAAACAAACGCTTATGGCTTCAAAAACGCCCCACCAGCCTGCGCGCCTGCTTGCGAGCAGGCATGCCTGCTTTTTTGTGGCACCATAGGGGAAATGGACCTCTCCACGTATCGGAGAAAAGGAGAAAACTCCCCGGCCTGTGATATTGTTACGTGACGGCAGGACGTAGGAAATGAACCATGGAAGATGCGAGTGATGTATTTACACTATATACACGATGTCGGCTGTGAGGGAGCCCGCACAGCTGGGTCTTCGTCTTCTTCTCTGGAGATTGGACCGATAGCTCTCCTTCTTTCCGTGACAATATATCGAAGGCTGCAGAAAAGAACGCCGCGAGCCCCCCTCTCCGGGAGAGAGCGCGCAGCTTTCGTCGCGTTTCCCGCGGTCGAGTTTAAAGAGAACAATTATGCGCGATTTCTCATCGCGCGTAGTTTCGGTGATAATGAACGTATTTTCAAAATTCTTGCGAGAGGAGATTGCTGGGACAATATACTTTACCCTAAAATACATTCGGAGTAGTCGATGGGAAGTGCTGCAGGGTCCATTTAACTTGTATCCTAGTGTTGCAATCTGCCGTGCCACCTGCTGCGCCGACGCTTCACAGGAGGCGACCCTGGCGAAGTACGACGGGCGCAAGATGTCCTCCCTGTTCACCCCGGTGCCCGAGGATCGCACGTGCCGGGACACAGGCATGGAGGAGCCGTGGTGCTCGTGCCTCCGCCGTTCACCCACCTCCACGTCGCGCCGGCCCGTGCCAATGGTACGATTGGCACGGCGATAATCGCCCTATCGCGTACTACACTTTTATGGCGAAAGCCTTATTGGTCTAGTTCAGCGAGTTTCGCCGTGCGTGAGAGTCTGGCCTTCACACTGCCGCGGCTTGTCATTTTTTTTTACCAAGAAACTCACAGTTCCAGATCAAAACGCTTTTCTGGAACCACCTGTATTAAGAAATTGCTTAGCAACCATTGCGTAGCTGATTTTTCAGCGAGGGCGATTCAATGACGCCGTTGCACGTTTTTTGCACATTTGTCCTTCAGAGCCGCGCATAAAAAAAGCGACTTTTTTGGGCTTCACACTCTCAAGATTGCAACATTGGATGCTGTTCTCTCATTCAATGATGATAGCAACGCACCAGCCAGCATTTTGAAATCATACGGATCAAATCCTGGGCGCAACACCACCATCAAGTGGCTGAAAGAGGTTGACCCCAAGCGAAAATACTTAGCGAACAGAGCTGTACGATGGTGCACAAAATAGGCAAGGAAGGACAGACGATAGGCTGAAAAGCAAAAAAATGACTTCGACGGTGATTACGAAGTTGGTGCCTTTTAAATAAATGGCTCCATTGGTGTTTTTGGCAAAAAAAGTGTTGTTTTAAACCCTTTTTTTACTTTAAACTTGATTATCTCAAAACAATGTTTTTTATTACATAGGTACCATTATTTCTTATATCTTCCAAGACAACGAGCTGATTTTTTCCCCTGTCATCTACATAACTTGTCACATCTACTGTACTAGAATTGAAAACACGCACGCAACCTTTTTTTGTTACACAACTTTTAATACTAAAATAATGCAAATTTTAGGCCCTAACGGACGAAAAATCATAAAAAATTGAATTTTTTTATGGATGTTTCCTTATTTTATTATAGTCGAAAGAGCACGAACATTGAAAGATAATTATATATACATTATGTAGATACCTTTATTAGATGACGAGAAAAATGTAGCTCAAAATGGCCAAAAATGCATGGGAAGTATAGGGCTTACCCTGTGCTGTTAAACGGCCCCTTGTAGCCGAAAATCCGGCGACGTCGGCGGCGTTGACGGTGAGAGAAAAATCGGTGTGAGCGTAAAATCTCCGTAGCGCCACTTTCCGGCGCCCGATAAAACCCCTGGTGTCGCTGAGTCTTCAACGTACTTTAAACAAGTTTGGTAGTTACCTCTTGTGGCCTTGCAAAAACAGCTTGCATGGGTGGTGTCTTACCGTTTACAAATGGGCGATCATGAAGCTCTGGAATGGGAAATATAGGTGAACAGACAGACATTCAACTGCCACGCGAGCTCTAAAAAACACAGGCAACAAAGGCGTGATACCTACTTGATAGGTAAACGTTATTTTCATCGTGTATTTTATTTTGTTTAAGAGGAAACTTTGTACAATCCAATTCGATCAGCCTCTGATACTGTTGCGGCGCGCTGGGGATGAAGCGGAGAGGCGGGAGGGGTTGACGAGCGACTCCGAGAGATGACGCCACCGCCCCGACTCAAGCAACATGAGCTTCGCGCAATGTCACCGCCAGTTATCTGTTTGAATAGCCTCACCCTCCACCGCGGTGGTTCATTGGATAAGCGATTCCACTCCTGAACATGATAAACTCCCTACCTCGAGGTCAGGCGATGATTGCCACTTTTCCGACAGATGCGGAACCCCGCACCTCCTGCGTACGGCGGCGCTCATGACAGACTTCGAGAAAGAGCCCAGTTGTCTTAGGTTGCTGTCAATTCTATGATTTTGCCGTGGCTTATGTCTGTTGAAGCGGCGCTACTGGACGAGTGACTCAGAGGAATTGCGCGCATAAACGAATTTAAGTTGTCCGACATTTGCATCCATCTTTCTTAGCAATGCACTTACGCAAAAGAAGCCATAGTTTTCTTACGAAGGGCCGGCATTCTAGCCACCTTAGCGCGGGCAAAGACAGTACGTGGTGTGCTGCAATCCTGGTAGAGCTTGCTCGTAGAGCTTGCAGTCGTAAAAATTTTGCAATGTCTGGTGTGGTTATTGTTTTTCTTTTTTTTTTTTTGATGCTGAAAAATTTACGCCAAGTGCCTTCCAACCATGCAATTTCGCAGTGTAGACCAGCGGAAGCGTTGATATGAACGGTGAAAACTTGTGTACGGGCCTAACCAAGGGTGCCTGTGCGCGAAATGAAAGCGTAATTGCGCTTCAGCTTTCAGAACATAGTTGCATCGGATGCAGTGTTAAGCACTAATAAAGGAGCGTTATTTAGAGAATACCTGCCTGTTTCAACATATCAACGTCCCACCGATTACAATACGGGAAAGTGCCCGATATGTACCAGCTAGTTGATTGCCGTGGTTCAAGGGAAGAGCTGCCGATGCATGTTACATTTCAGCACTGATGTAATCTGACTGTTTGGAAGCCTGTGAGGTGTGATGATGAAGTTAACTGAGAAAAGGTGCAAACGTCTATTGCTTCGCACACAAAAAATGTTTCTACATTCGGACGAGTGCATTGAAATCAATGGACATGAAATCCAGAGTCAGTGCATACACGATCTCTATATGTCAACGGCCAACCGCCGGGTGTGTCCTTTGACGCCGAAGTTACCTATTACGCGCCGGGATCAATTCTCTAAAAAAATGGTGTCGTTTTGAAACGACGCGGTAGCGCCATGCGTATGCATGTGTTCTTGGGTTGGGGCCGTCGCTTTGGGGGGCGGGAAATAGCAGAAAAGCACAGAAGCAGTGACATGGTTGCCCCATGTATTTTCATGGCGCTACCGCGCTACCGTGTCGTTTCAAAACGACGCGCTCTCGTTTTAGACAATTGATCCCCTCGATGCTTCTGTTGCCGCGCGTACGGTTGAACGACTGGACTCGACTCGACCAAAGTGGTTTCATGTTTATTCGACAGAGCTCGGTAGTTTATCTGGTCTGCATGGAGGGGTGCACGGTTTTAAGTAGGCACAAACACACACGTAATTTCTGTTAGGTCGCTTACTCCAGCTTTCCATGCCCCAGAAACGTCGAAGGAAATTGAAAGGACTATTAATGCAATCCGCGCTACTCTTTCTTTCAGTACGAATCCTAAAGGTGTGAGAATTCTTGGAAAAATCGAGGATGCTGTTGAATTGATGTTGAGCCCGTTCCTGCCGGTCAAAACTAAGTGGTTCTGTGATGAACGGTCATTGGCTACAATCAAATGAACAGAACTAGAGGCCCTACTACTATTGCCCAGTCATGTTTCTTCGTGGTGGCTTAGCCTAGCGGCCGCCAAAGGCACAAGCAAGGTTCTGTGTCGTCATATGGAGATCGTCGGAAGTGGGTGGGGTGTCGCCACTGCTTCTAATGTTTTTTTGTAGCGTAAGCTACTCTGGCCGAGGTTGAGCAGTTTCGGGTGGACCTTGAAGGGCCGTGCTGGGCAAGCGCGAGGAGCATTGGAATGGATTGGATTGGACTGAATTAAACTGGATTGTGTTGGATTGGATTTCCAATCCAATTGGAGTACGGGTCTACATTTGGAATCTACAATTGGAATTGGGTCTACACATTCACCGGTTTGCGCATTCCAGAGGAGTGACGTCATAGGCGCAGCAGACGCACTGGCGCCGGCGCGTGCCCAGCTGTGGGCCTCCGTTGCGCAGTAGCCAACGCTGCGCCGGAGTCGCTTGATAGCCGTTTCACGTGGCTCCTGGAGAGCCGTGCTGCGCATGCGCGAAGAGTAGTGACTGGACTGGACTGGACTGGACCGAACTGGACTAGATTTGATTTGATTGGATTGGATTGGATTTGATTTGATTTGATTGGATTGGATTGGATTGGATTGGATTGGATTGGATTGGACTGGACTGGACTGCACTGGATTGGATTGGATTGGATTGTATTGCTGTACCTTAGCTCGCGCTGCATATATCCTGGCATAGCCGAGCTAATCCACTGCTTTTTTTTATCAATACGCTTATTTGTTTGGAGAATTCAACATAATTGGCATTGCTGTTATCCGCAAAAATCAGTCGCTTAATGAACCAAACTTGTATTTTTTTCTCCATGGCACCCTCAAGAGCAGCCACAACACATCCCGCACGAGTAAATGGTATCGGTAGTGCGGAAACGGGATGCTGCGGATGGCGTGGAGGACTTCGTCTTACTGTAGTTGCCGGGTCAAGAAGACGCGTGCCAAACTTTTCCACGTAGTTACGATACGTATCCACTTTGGGAGCCGGTCGAATAGAGGCCTTGTTTTTCCTCTCTCTTCCCGCGCAGGTGGGTGAGGCAATAGTGCGAGAAATCAACCACATCCTGGAGCCGTACCGGCAGCTGTGCGCCCACCTGAAGCTGCTGCGTGTCGACACCGCCTACGAGCACATCGTCGACGACCCGGAGAAATTGGTAAGAGCACTCACTCACTCACTCACTCACTCACTCACTCACTCACTCACTCACTCACTCACTCACTCACTCACTCACTCACTCACTCACTCACTCACTCACTCACTCACTCACTCACTCACTCACTCACTCCATTCACTCACTCACTCACTCACTCACTCACTCACTCACTCACTCACTCACTCACTCACTCACTCACTCACTCACTCACTCACTCACTCACTCACTCACTCACTCACTCACTCACTCACTCACTCACCCACCCACCCTACCGTACCCTACCCTACTCTGAGCGACAGGAGTACGCTGTTCGCGCAGCCAGCCTCCTCCTCTTGTCCTTCAAGGCATGGCCCTACTTACAGTGGCCAACTCTTCCTTCAGGCTAGGCCACGCAGAAGACAGGCTCTTGTAAATTAAACCTGTCTTCTGAGAAAAAATGTGCACAGTGGTGCCGCAGGAATAAAATCTCTGGCATATACAGTTTTAGGGCACCTAATAATTAAGAAAGGTAAAATTTTAAAAATCCGCACACATCAACGAACCGCTTGGGCTTAAACCATTGAGCGGCTTGCTGAAGGTGTATTTTCAATAGATAACGTCCGTGACACTCCCCCACGCATCTATCGCGCAACTCAATTGTTTTAAATGAACTGAATATGAAAATTAAATTCGTTTTTTTTATTCATGGCAATGTAAAAGTTACCACAACTACTTCGCTCTCTCCTTCAGCTATATTCGCGTTCTTCCTCAATATCGTCCCAGTCGCTTTCGCCCCCCGCTTCTCAGCTCTTGTGCACAACTGCGGAGGCCGAAACATGGCGCCGATTTACATAGCAGCACCTGCTTCGACTACGCAATATTGACATACTCTTTCCCCTACTTCTCCTCCTACCTCTCCCACTCCTGCAATCTCCCCGCCACAACAGCTCATCTCGTATGGTCCTGCCATTTGCGCCACTAATGGTAGGACTCCGCATTAATTTCGACAACCTATGGATCTGAAAAAATCGGACAGGTGTATCATTGCTGCGATTTCATTTGTTTCGCTGCTTATATGTTTACCTTGTTTGTATCGATACTTTTTCCCACCTGTACACTCTTCTAACCCATGTGTGTCAAAACAGCAGCTGTTTTGTGTTCATGTTCAAACTCCTGTAATAGCCCGCAATATGGCTGTCAGTATCAATTCGTGCAGTGAACTGGGTACGCATAAATATGAAAGTGCCTGCGTGCGTAACCCGCATCGGTGGCTTCGCGTCTAAAGAGTCAGAGGGGAGAGCCCAAAAACGCGGGGTTCGATCTCGGCTGTGGAGGCCGTTTTTCTCATGAAGGCGTTCGAAAAACGAAAATGCTCATGTTTCGTGGTTTCGGCACGCGGAAATACTCAAAATTATCCCGCGGCTCTCTACTACGGCCCCGTCTCGTAGCCCATGCGTAGAGTTGGCTCGAAAAACCCTCAAAATTTTAAAGTTTGAATGTTTTGGGACAGTGTGTGTGTGTGTGTGTGTCCACGTATACGGCATCCGGTACAATAAATGTGTTCAAAATCCCATCTTGAAACATCGTCTGTGAGAGGGGGGGAGTCCTGCGTTTAACATTTTCCCGCGACAGACTGTTTGAGCTGAAGCAGCGATGGCCTCCCAAAATGTGTCGCAGAATGCCAACTGGTTCCTGCGGTGGCTGTACAATCGTACCAGAAAGCAGGACATGGAGGAGTTCACGGTCAGCGTCATCACGACGCCCGGCGAGGCCGTGTTCGAGGCCACGGCGCGGGTCTTTCGCGAAAGCATCACCCTGCTCGGGGACGTGCTGCGCCTCTCCCTGTACGGCAACAGCTCCGAGTGCGTGCCACGCATGCCGTACCGCAAGTTCTGCTACTGCCGCCGGCAGCCTGCGGGGCATCTTCCCGCTGGGCGGACTGAGACGCCGTGAAGTGCTGCTTCGGCATTTTTCTGGTCTCCACGGCCTTTTGTATACATCGGCTCGTGTGCTGCGGAGAGTTTAGTGCAAGTGGTGTGCTGCTCTGGATGTTGTTTTTTTCGAGAATATACCAAATTTACAAGTCTTCTTTGATTCTGGACGCCTTACCGTGTGGACTGTACCTCGTACAGCAAGTTGGTTATGTAGAGACGTAGAAAAAGTTTCATCGCTTGCCCTTACCTCTTTCGTAAAGTACTTGAATATTTGATAGCAATTTCGACGTCTGCTGACGCGCGGTTTTTGTTTCCATTTTCTGCGTGTGCATAATAAGTTTCTTTTTATACGCAATCATGCTGTTTGTTGTGCTGTTTGCGCCGTACACCCCTGGACTACCCTTTACTTTTGCGCATGAGCACTGCAGGTTGCATGATTAAAGTTAGAACATGGCAGCTGTTCCGTGTCATTGCTAACTTCAGCTGTACATAGGCGCTTTGCAACGGCGGATGTAAACAGCATATGCTTGCAATCGCATTACCATTGTAGGGCATACAACAGCAAGCTGCAAATGGTTGTTCGGATAACCTTGGGGGTGTCCCCTAATTTTGTACGTATACTGCCTCTTACCGTAACCTTGCGTATTGGATCCACGTTTGAGCAATGTGATATGAAAAAGCGGTTTATATGCCTCTATAGTGCGGCAGTAAGACGCAGTACTACTACGCGGGCTGGAAGTTCGACTCAAAACGTGCACATTATTTGGCGGCATTTTATCATTTGAGTTACGAGAGTGGTGTGCCTTGCCAACAAAGGGAAGAAAGTGTACGGCGCCGGTCTCTTTGCAAGGACGACTGCCCGTTGAAGCTGCCGTAGTGGCTTAAGGGGGTGCACGCTCGCAAGCAGGGTTTTTAGCCTTCTCGCTAAAACACATAAGATAGCCTGTAATATTTTCAGAGCCCTGTGAAAAACGTACAGGGCTATGTTCTGACAAATAAAGTGTAGTATGTTTTACCTGCCCTTCAGCCGGAAACACAAGTACGGCTTTGTAATAACATAAGCAACTAATGTTTTGTTGCTTTCTCAGTACTTTTCGGCGACGAGAGTGGCTTTTTTGTCGGAAATAAAAAAAAAATGATTACGTACGAAATGTCTCTCGCTTTTCCTTTTGATATACCAAGCACGCACTCAGTGTAGTGTGTGCTTGGTATGACGTGTAAAATATGACGTGTAAAGTGCAAAAATGTTGTTCGTCTTAATTATGGTGTTCGTCTTAACCGAGTTAGTTTAATGGGAGTCCACTGTATAAACAAATATAAACAAATAGAAAGGTGTAGCTGTCGAGTTTTCATTAATTTTTACACGAAAAGAATAAGCGTCACAGCAGCCGCAAAAAAGGCTGTTCACAGCAGATACATAAAAGGCTGTTCACCTGTCTACCAACTGTAAAATATGGTCTGCACACGTCGAAGCCAGTTTCGAGGGACAAAGTTGGAGCCGAAACTTGAAATACGTCTCACTGAAAAAGTTTACTTAATCTTCCTGCAAGTGAACGGCTACTGTTATTACACGTTGCGCGATTTGTGCTTGAGCAGTCAAACTAACCCATATTTTTGGCAGCCTGTTCAGCACGACGTAATTGTTACCCGTGTTCACTGGCTTTCCTAACTGCGCTCGCAACGTTGCCGCTTTCCTCCCTAGGATGTTATAAACTCAGGCGATATATTACATGCGACTGCATCTCATTCACTCGCCTTGTCCCTCCATACGGCGTTGTCGTTGTCCGTCCACACCCCTCCCCCATTCTCCTCGCCGCGCGAGCTGCGCTCTCCACCGCTCACCCCCTCTCCTCTCTGATAGCGAACACTCTCTCGCGAGGGGCATTGGATTGGATTGGATTGGATTGGCTTGGCTTGGCTTGGCTTGTCTTGGCTGGGATTGGATTGGATTAAAGTGGATTGTGTTGGATTGTGTTGCGTCATAGCCGCGGCAGGGGGTTCACGGTACGTTTCACGCGATGGGAGAATCAACCCAACCGAAACAACAACGGAACCCCCTATGCGTCGCATCTACACAGGGGTTCCCGCGAGGGGAGGTGCGAGTAATTTTTAAATGAAAACCGAACATTTTATTTAACGGGAGAGGGGGGTTATTTCAGCACGTACAGTGATTAGCATTAAAAAAAGTTGTTCTAGCTTCCAAATAAAATAAAATAAAGTCGACCTTATCCTATTATTTGATTTGAGGTCAGAAGGCAAGCTCAATCATACTGAGTCTTAACCGATGGAAAATTTCAGCGTAATTTTTTTTTTCAAGTCGGCGAACAATTCAAATCTCGTGACTGCAGTTGCGCAAAAAAGTTTAAAAAGTGGTGTCGCCCTACGAAAATAAATTTCGGTTTCACGTGGGCTATGAGGCGCACCGTAGGTGAGGTGGGTGGCGAGGAGCTACGGATTAATTTAAACCCCCAACGACTGTTACGCGTTCAGAAATTTTCTACTCATGGACACTTTTTCTGCAACTAATAAATTTTCTCATTCTATTTCTTAAACTACTTCAAGTTATACGCAAGTTGGCCCGCACAGCTTTAAAAGCACAGCCTCGTGCTCCGGTTTTCTTCTTCTTGTATTCTTTTAATACCAGTAAAACAATTTTTTTTTTCGAGATTGAACTAACAATGTCCAACAACAGAAGCTGCCGAGACTACAAACTTCGATCGGTCAACTTCGGTTATCGGTTCGGTGGAAGAGGGGGGAGAGGGGTTGGGTCGATGGACCCCCGGAGGGGAGGGGGGGTGGGTGGGCGCTGCGTGTGACAACCCTCAAAACCCCGCCCGTAGGAGCGCCACTGGGAACTTGAAAAATTCGGAGGTTCAGTGTTTGACTTGCTTGTTGGGGAGAGGGCAAAGACCCAGCGGGAAGATGAGAGGGGAGGTGAGAGGTAATAATGCCAGCGTTTGGCCTATTACAGAGCCTTGAGGTGCGTCGGTTGCTTGCCACTCCTATGTTGTCTCGACGAAAAACCGGGATCACTGTTGACCAGGTTGCGCCCGCCGCGCTGGATGAGGTGTTGTGCTGCTGAGTCCGAGGACGCGTATTTAATCCCGGCCACGGTGCCTGTTTTTCTCATGGAGGCGGAGCACGTTAAGGATCCCCACGTGGTCAAAATTAATCGAGGGCCCTACACTACGGTGAGCCTCATGGTTCAAATGTAGCTTCGGTGCGTTAAACAACTCAATCAATCAATCAATCAATCAATCAATCAATCAATCAATCAATCAATCAATCAATCAATCAATCAATCAATCAATCAATCAATCAATCAATCAATCAATCAATCAATCAATCAGTCAATCAATCAATCAATCAATCAATCAATCAATCAATCAATCAATCAATCCATCAATCAATCAATCAATCAATCAATCAGTTGACCTAACTGTGACCTGCACGAAGGCTAGTTTCCACAGGGAAAAAAAGCTTGCCATGCTTTAAAGGGACCCTGGAACACATTTTTTTTAACTTTCCTTATCGTAAATGCTTCCAAAACGTAAACAGCCAACACATATAGTACTTATATTAGGGCGTCGCCAAGTACCTCAGCCGAAAATTACTGCTCTATGCCCATGAGATAATTCAGAAACTTGCTCAGAAAAATTTTCTCTTTCTCGGTCTTCGCGTTCTTCGACCGCTGGCATTACGTTATTTCAACGCATTGGATAGCCATTTTTGGCAGAAAGTCCCAAAAGCAAAGCGACAACGGAAGGCGTATCTGCTGCTACGAGCAAATCACGCAGTGCCGCTCCGTGTTGGCGATAACTGTCGCTTTCGCCGTGCTTCCAAACGCGAAGGAAAGAGTGAAAACGTTTATCGAAAGCGTTTCATTCTCCCTTTAAAGTAAAAACCTTCTTCGAAAGGGGTTAACACATAGCACGCTAAAATATCCCCTACGGTCTGCCGTATACCGAACAGGAGACCACGAAAACGCAGGTTAGTGAAGGGCTGTAAGCAATATAAGCCTGCGTAACACTTACTTGCTGTTTTTTTTTTTTTTTTTTTTTTTCAAACCCCGAGACCGCAAGCTGCGCGCGATACTGCCTCTACTATCTGCGCCACTCC
The DNA here is from genome assembly GCF_048455015.1 of Haemaphysalis longicornis. NCBI lineage: Eukaryota > Metazoa > Arthropoda > Arachnida > Ixodida > Ixodidae > Haemaphysalis > Haemaphysalis longicornis. The sequence continues at coordinate 186,219,233 of NW_027526295.1, read as the reverse complement.
GCGTCAAGCACGCGCCCGACGCCACAGAGTTCGCGGACGGAACGTGATTACGCGGGAGCCCCCCTTTTTTTTATTTCCCCGGCCCTATTAACTCTCCTTTATTAGCGGGCAGGCGCTTCGAGATTCACGTCGTGACACGCTTTGGCCCCCTCGACTCGCGCTTCTCCACCGCCGCTTTTATTATCAATTACAACTGAGGCACGGGCCCAGCGCGCTTTCATTTTCCCCCGTTTCCCGGCAGTTTCGACCTGTGGACGGAGGGCGAGCAGCGTGCATCACTTTGCTAATTGCGGTCCCGCGCCCGCGTGATTTCATTTACGCGCTCGTAAAAATAACAAAAAACAAAGGCATGTACGGAGGCGCACGGCCGCGTGTATGCGGGTCTCCAGCAACGAGCGAAGCGACAGAGGAACTCATTTCGCCCAGTGTGTCCCGCTGCCGGCCTTTATTAATGGCGGACTCGGAGCCGTATTAGCAAACCGAGAAAACGCGCCGCGCTTCGGTCAACCTGACAGCTATCGCGCAACCGCAGCGCCACGCGTGGCGTGGCACGCCGCCGGACTGTCTCTACCCTTGCAGCGGCGTCGTTACGGTTTGCTGCGAATGTGTTTGTTTACCCGCCACGAGCGACGTAGCGGTTGAAGGGTTCTGGGGCCGGCCACGAGGTTGCCCCGAGGGGAACTTTCCAGCTAGGCGGCTATAGGTTTAGGCCTCTTTTTATTTCGAAAACAATAAATTGCCCACTGGGCGAGGAGGCTGGCGTGTCTGAAACAAAAATAAAAAATTAACGCATCTCCACGAAGTGAATCATGACGAGTGGGCGAAGCACTGGGGCTCGTTCTTACCTTAAATCACACGTGAGAGTGCTTACTGCTAGTAAAACGATTTCCAATTCAATCCAATCCAATCCAATCCAATACAATACAATTCAATTTAATCCAATCCAATATAATCTAAACTTAATCCAGTCCAGTCCAACCCAATGCTCCGCGCGCATGGGCAGCACGGCTTTCCAGGAGCAGTCTCGGTCTCTCCCCCCTCCTCCCCCTCTCTAACCTTTTTTGAACCTTTTATTTTGTTCTTGTTAACCTTTCGTAAACCTTTTGTTCACAGATGTTTCGTTTTACACGGTGCTGTGCGTCTCTCTCTCTCTTACTAACCTTTTGTGAACCTTTTATTTTGTTCTTGTTAACCTTTTGTGAACCTTTTGTTCACAGATGTTTCGATTTACACGGTGCTGTGCCGTGAGCACGGACGCCGGACGTCGGACAAGCCTCGGCCTTAAGGGGCTTCGCCCCTAAAAAAAAACAATCTTTGGAAGCGTTAACTAGCACGAATGGTTCCACAGCGTGATCTGAACTTCGGCAGTTCTGAATTTTTGCAGCCCACACTAGCACACAGCGGATGAAGGGAACGAAAGAACGCAGCCGAACAAGCGAACAAACAAGCAGCGAAATGCACCATCGTCGTGAAATCTCCCATTACACGGTGGCACGAAGGAGCAGCGGCGCAGCACGTACGAGACAGACGGAAACCATTCGAAATCGTTAAGGCGGGATCGCGAAGCAACTAAGCGTCTCAACTGGCAATATTGCAAAGACCTTCGACGATGCGAGGCGGAAGAAAGTCGTCTCAAACGTTTCACTGGAATTTCGTGCAATCGCATTCACAAGTCATAAGTGCTTAGGTGCCCTCAGACTACTTGCATCCTTTGTATCCTTTTGCATTTGCATCCTTTAAGTATATTGCTGGGATCCGCGAAGTCTTGACCAGTGCAGAAAACTCTTGCAATGAACTGGCTGCCGTTGCTGGCATCGAAAAATTTGTTTTGAACTCCGATGCAAAGACAAAGCAGTCATCCATTCATGTTTTTTTTTTTTCAAAGCGCGAATAGCACTTCGGCATTGTGCATGGATCTTGTGTATTATTAACTATATGTGAATGTTTTATTACAACATGAGTTCGTATGTTGCCCCGAGTCATACTTACGATTTCTTCTGATAATTCAAACAAAACCCCTGGTGTCCCTTCGAGTTTGTATTATCACGAGTTTACTGTATCACTTGTCGAATTTCGTCATCCGTTGACTTCTCAATCGGCGTAATGCCTCGAGCAAGGCTCTCCCTCCTGGCGGGTCGGAAGATAACGAGACATAAAGAGACGACACGGACATCATTCCAGTTGACTTTTGTTTTTGGTGCTTTATTTTATTTGTCGAAGGTACGTAACCAGTAAAAGACTGGCCTGAGACCGCTCCATGAGGCTGCATGACCAAAGACGAACCGGACCAATAAGTGGCCTGTCTATGCAGCACTAAGCGGAGTGTACAGCTCTGCTGGTTCCAGACCATCTATTGATATAGGGAGGAAGACGACATCTGTATGCGCACGAGGACGCGGGTTCGAATCCCGGCCACGGCGGCCGCTGTTCTGATGGAGACGAAAAGCAAGAACGCCCGTGTGTACGAGATTTCGGCGCACTTTAAAGATCCCCAGGCGGTCAAAATTAATCCGGAGCCCTCCACTACGGCGCGCCTCATCGCCTGCGTTGCGTCGGCGCGTTAAACCCTAGAATCAATCAACATCTGTATGCGCGGGACCTTCAAAAGTCCAGGACGCCTTAGATTTATCGCCATTACTCGTCAACGTGGCTGGCTTCTTCCAGTAGTTTCTTTCAGTAACCCTATCTTATACTGAACCATCATGGACATGGGCCCGTCGTCGAAGGAAAGCATCGCTGTCCGACCACTCTTCGTATTTCCGGCGTCCGGGTATATTCCGGCGATGTTAGCAGATTTTTGTTCACGTGTGTGCGCAATGTAGTTGAACATCCCATGAGCTTCATATTGAAACGATGTGTTGTATTAACCCGGATGAATATTAAAAATAAAAAAAGAGCTCGTCTTATTTTGTGAAGAGTCATAGGATTGTAAGTTATATAAGATCAAATTTAGGAGTTAACCCACAAAATAGCCAAATCGTCATGCATAACGCTTTAGTGCAAGTCGTGGGTTAATTTCCGTGAACGTTAACCCTGCTTTCATAGTGTGGCCAGCATAATCAGCGGAAGTAAACTAGCAGCCGTGAATGGTGTGTACCCGATACATGTCGCGGTGGCTCAGCGGCTAACTGGGTCGGAACGAGGACGCGGGTTCGATACCGGCCGTATTTCTGTTTCTCTAACTGAGGAGCTGCGACACGTACCGTTCTGGAACACATACTGTATGGCGGGCATTCGGCATCCGTCAAAGATCCCCAGGTAGTTTAAAATATTCCGAGGGCACTCCAAAACGACGCACCCTAACTCAAATCTCAGGTGCAGCTGGGCGCGTAAAATACCAAATGTTGGCATTTAGACGCGGTAGCAACGGCAGCATAAGCAACAACAAAAGACCAGCACACGCGCATTACGAGCGGACTCATCCAAGTAGGAAATCAGCTTTCAATCTGATTAACCTGAACAGTCTTTCTCTCTCTCCCTCTCCACACCGGTGTGCAACAGCGGCCCAATGTACCCTCCCTTCCCTAGTTGTTTTTGTGGGTGGTCGCCCCGCAAGGTCTGAGGCCACAGGCGGCGGCTGGAGCCAAATTGGATCACGTAAAGTGTCCCACGCCATGCTCCGCACGACCCCACGGGACCGGTGCGCACGTGCGGGCAAGCAGATTAGATGTAAACTTGCACAAAAGCGAGCGTTAGTACGGAGCTTCGTTAAGCTGTCTTGCGTGCTTCCGATGTCACTGAAGATAAATTCCTACCTGTAAAAAAAAAAGAGAACAAACTAGAAGCCAAAGAACGGGTACCCTTTACTCGCCCGCAATGGCACACGAAGAGACCAAAGTTTCTACCACTGAAAATAGAAAGGAAGACATCGAGCTCACCAGAGAATTCATAAACTAGAAATTGCTTCTTAAATAAGCAACGCGTTGTTTTATATAGTTATATTCTGTTAACAGGAGACAACAAAGAGGTCGAGCATAAAGAATAACTCATACAAAACTTTCTTGAAATTTGTTGTTCTACCTTGCTTTAATCAAAAACTGATAAAATGTATACCTTGTTCCCCTAGCTATGTAGGAGTATGCAAATTAAAAGCATGAAACTGTAACCTTTTTTTTTTTACTATCTAAGCACTGCTATTTGCGTACGCTCACGTCAGCCATTAGGCGTTATGTCGTTTTATCGTCCAAGTAGTTGTATACGAACGCTCGCCCACAGGCACACACGTACACATGCATACACCCACACATACGCGTGCACACGCACGCATGCACGCGCACGCACGTACTCACGCGCGCAAGCGCACATTGTTTAAAAACCTTGGAAACGCAACCGTAATGAAATGAGAATCCACGGCCAATCAATCACCCGTGGTTGTACGAAATCTGTCGGCATCTGCTGGACAAATATTCGGTGGTGAATGTTTCCTGTGTAGCGTCGTCAGTGGGAATAAGCATAGGGTAACCATTGCGAGCCGGAATCGAAAAAAACAGTTCATGGAGTGACTACATGTGAACCCTCTAATAGAAACAAGAATTCGAGACCCATGCAGACATCTGCAGACATTGTGACGGGCACAGTCTTTCGGGATAGCTATATGGTGGAATATTTTAGGGGCGACGCCCCTTAGACGCACGGGCTTTCGGCGCCTCATGTCGTCATCTGATGTGGAACTAAAACTCCGGGAACTCAAACACCGGGAACTAATCATAGAACTAAAACACCGGGACACTCGTTTTCAAACGCCTCGTGCTAAAACGTTTCATTTCGGTGGGCAATAGCGCCAAGGTGCCAAGATTACACTTATAGACTACATGCTTCACCCCTCCCCAGGTTTCACGTTTGCGGAGATGGCCAGGGATTTTTTTTTTTTTATGCTTTCGACCCTCGACTGTGACTGAGACGGGGAAAACGTTTACTTAGGTAATTTTTTGCGTGGTTGGGTGGCACTCCACCGGGGTCTTGTACCGGTACCTAAAGTTTCCGACGTGGTAGAACTCACAGTTGGGAACGTTGTGTGGAGACCGTCACTAAACAGCAAGCCTAAATTTCCAGACCCACTCCAGTAAAGAAGAAAGGATCTCGCTTGCGGCACAATATACGAACTTTTTTTCACATTTGAAAGCCCTTATAACAGCTGAAAGACAATGACTTGCCTCTGCTCATTCAGGTCGATCGCGGCATAGTTTCTTGTTCCCCGCTGGCAGAAGCGCTAACGAATAATGGTGACTGCGTGTAGAAGTTACTTTATGCGGCTAAGATCATGCTTTATAATCGTTGTTCTACGTTCGCCGTATTTTTTAGTTCCAATGAAAATAAAAAGGAGGCGTTATCCATCGGAGTGATCCCGCTGGGGCGACGCCTCATTTGCGTCTCTATGAGTATTCGAGCTGCTATATGTGCTGTGTTTTTGCCGTGATGATGAGCACATGAGCGTCCTATTAAGATCATCCGGCTAGAACGTCGGCAGCCGTTTTCGAAGGTTATGCGATTACACGTATCTCGTCCGTCTAAGTTAAGAGGAGCGCGGTGATGTAACGTAGGCCCGCCACATCTGCTTGATCCACTGTGGTTCGAACGTCTATAATGCTTCGAAAGTAGAGGCAGTATGTAAATGCATTACTCTCGTGATGAAGTCAGTGGAGTTCGAGACAGCAGAGCATCTGACCATTGCGAGAGTCCCTTTCTTCCCTTCAGTGTGGGACCCCGGTGACGCGTGTTCCACAGCGTTGAAAAGGCACCACCGGAAACCAGCAGTCGCTATTTGCCATAGGGACGTTACCGGTGTACGGAGGGCTGACGGGTGATTAATATATGGCCAACTGGGGCGGGGAGGCATTTTCCCCGTGTAAACCGGTAGAACATTGCGTGACCTAATGGAGTTTGTCATTAATATCGGGCTGATATCGGGCTTTCTAGGAGAATCCATTTGTCCTGAAATGCAAGTACCATGACTAGGTCGCAGAAGGCAACTACACCTTTTACAGGGAGAGATCACCAGTTACAAGGAAAGGCTCACGAGCTGGGGGCTTCGGTGACTGTCGGGTGGCCTACATGACCAGCCCTTTGTTTTTGCTGACGGGTCTGTGCGGGTGCACCGGAGATAAATAAATAAATAGATAATTCTCCTTTGAATGCCAATATTTCCGTTCCTCGCTCCCCTCCCCTCTCCATTCTTCTGCACCGCATGGAGCCTTCCTTGTAATAAGCCAAAACACTATGTTGACTCCAATAACCATTATTCATCCTCATTGGAACGAGCAACTCAAGATTCAATCAGCACGCGCCAGGAGAGGACGGTCGGCAGTGGTAGCCTATATAAGCAAGGCTGTTAGCCATGCCCGACGAGAACCATCATGATTGCAGCTTTCATTATGCACAGACAGGCCCCGTGTACCATACATGCGAAATAAACGCGGAGCATTGACGAGAGCTCGGCTTGTCTGGCAGCCGAAGGGGTGAAGGCCGCGCTGGGAATATAAGCCAGGATCGAGGGGGAGTGTGAGGGACTGCGTAAACCCTATCCGCGCTGCTGAAAACCGTCGGGCGGCGAGAAGCGGCAACAGCGGCGAAACCGGCCATCCGGGACACGGTCACGGGGACGGAGCCTCCAATTAAGAAAGGATTAACTCAACGCGGATTGCGCGGAGGGCTTCGTCGCCGAGTGGGCACGGGTCCGGGCGAGAAAGCAAGAACACGATGATTCAACGGCTCGGAAAAGGAGTTTATTGCGCGTCCGGCCGCATAGATTGTGTGTTATGTGCGCATGTCCGTTACGTGCGTGTTTCGATCGCTCTTTCGTATTCATGCAGGGCCCCAAATTGGGCTGGCATGCATGATGTTACTTAGGACCATGTTTGCTCGAAAGCAGCGTCCTTAATTTTAGACTGTTGGTTCATTCGCACCGTTAGGCTCGTATGCATACGTGGCGTAACAGGAAAAACGATGTAATAATGCTGCTTATAAGCACAGCTGCCGTAAAAATGAAAAAGTAACGAAACTGCTTTTTGCTGACAAGGCTAGATCAGCTAGATGTTTTCTTTGCCAGGACAACGTCAACAATAACTGATCCCTCGGTTTAGAAGTGCAGCATCAGCATCCGAGGTATTTATTAAAGCATACCTTCGCTAAACGCGGCAATGACTGCTTAAACGAGTGGTTCATTTAACCAGTAAGCGAAGCGTTCGCTAAGCCTACAGGAATAACATTTTGAATCTACAAGCCGCCGATGTAAGACAATGGAGCGGACCTGTGCAGCATGGCTATCAGCCTTTCTGGCAAAGATTTGGAAAGCAATAAACCCCCTTAGCGTGGCCACAGTTTTGGTTTCTAGGCTAAGAATATACGCACTATCAATCTGTAGAACACAGTGCCGTAGCATTCGATTTTAGCAGCAGTAGCAGCAGCGCCTGAGGTGCTGCGTAGAACTGACGACCCGGCGGGTATAGCGTGCATGGTACTCGTAAGTTAGGTGTGGCTGTAACGCCGCCCCTCACTGCAGAGCAAACTGGTTTTGTTTCCAACCGTCGCACGGTAGTCAAAAGCAGTACCGGGCTGGGTTCCCGGTTACCCCCCTTTCTGCACTGCTTCTCCCCAAGTCGTTAACTGGCCCAAGCTCCGACCTGATTTCCGCCAAAAAGAGCGCAATAGCAGCGCGTCCCTAATTGTGACGCTGCTGCCCGAAGGGCCGTGTTTTTCGCAAGTGCGACGATACTTGGACGCCGAGTGGCGTGCTCGGAGAAGGCGAGCGGGAGCCCGCGGAGGCCCCGTAATCGCATCGGGGCGCCCATTGCTGCTCCCAGCGGAGGCACGCGGCCAGCGCCGCCGGGATTCCACAAAAGCCGCTTGTAGCGGGAAAATCGGATTCAGCCGCGTCTGCAGTGTGGGGCCTGAGCATGCACGCATACACGGCAGTGCGCAGGGCAGGTAGGAAAGGGCTCGGGGACGGCTGGTGGCAAGAAAGGGGGAAGAATTTGATTCCCCAACGAATACTAATAAGGTTACCCCGCCCAACGCGAAGACCAATAGCGCAGCCCCGGCTCTGCGGACGGGCATCGGCGGCGGCGGAGGATTTGCCTGCACGCACGCAGCGCCGCTGTGCACGCACGTAGCACGGCGAAACACCACTGCTAACTCGCTCGCCAACCTCGCGTTGGACGGGAAAAAGTGCTGGGCTAATGAGCGTTGCGCGCACTGGACACGAGATGGCGCGCGGAACAGAACTTTGGTGCGTGGGTTGTAAAAGTTAGGGGGTCGTTCCGCGAAGTGAATGCGTATATCGCGTGAGCGTATTTTCTCTCGTTTCTGTCGTCACCGTTCATCCGATTATCCTCTTATTGGCTGTTCAATTGTTTATCCCATTGGCTGTCTAATTATTTCTAGTATTTTTAGCCAACTTCGGGACAGCACAATTACATACGTTATTTCAGCGTGTCAGCTGTACCGCCGACCTCATTGCCGGCGCTGCGCCAACTTTTATCGCCGAGCTGCGTACACTTGCAACGCTGATCTTAATGGCGTGAAACTGGAAGTCGTAGTCGTAAGAGAATTCCCGTGAGAAAGCATGAGCGTTATGGGAGGGAGGGGGGGGGGGATGGTCGCTGCTTGGTTATGCACGGTACCAGACGACAAACCTGCCACCGCCTGCAGCGTTACACAGCGACTGTCGTGTGTGTTGCCTAACAACACGCTCTCTTGTTTGCGTGGCAGTCCTTTCTTCTATGACCTTGGTTGAGAAGGAATAACGACGTTGCCTGGCCATAGAGCTTCGTATTAATATATACTAGAGGGAAATCTGGCGCCACTGTCCACGGGAGCCGCGCTTCAGCGAGCGTTCCGTCATGTACAAGGGAGGTACGTACCGCTTGTTCTTGGTATGGCTCATGAACAGGCTGAAAAGTTGCTTTTGGCAGCAAAAAGCAACAGTATTACTGTAAAAGATTATTGAAATTTGTTTGGCTGTCATAAAATTGAAGCTCCAAAAATATTTATTTGTCAGTGATTATTTAGATGCTCATGCAAGATGAACAAGAAAAAAATATTCCTCTTCTTTGTTGATTTTGGCTTTGAGACAAGAAAAAAGCCGCGTGGCTAGCCAAGCCAAGTAGGCGAGGAACGTCGCTAGCTGTAATGGCGGTGCCCATGACGGACTGCGATTGCAGCGCCAGATTTCCCTCTAGTATATACAAGTATGAAACTCTATGTGCCCGGCAACTCTTTTTCTTAGCTACCGCCAACAGCTGTCGCCTACACTGACCGATGGCTTGAAACAACGGCATGTTAATTTTCCGATGGCACGCACCCTTGAATGGCGGGCTTCATACGTACGCAGCTCGAACCTTCAATACGGGCTGCATGCGCCCACGCGTAAAAGCATTTCATAATACCGCAAGGGGCTGGCTGACAAGTTGTGTAAGATACTTGGCAGCCGGTATGAAATTGTTCAAGCGCGAGCAACAGAATGGCCTGTCACGCTACATATTATACGTTTGACATTGGTTCCACTTTTGTAGCTTCGGCACAGGCAATGGCCTCTACGTGTTGCTGTTGTCCGTGTTTGGTGTCTATTCTTCCCTCCATAAATTTTAAGCGAAGCCTCTCACTCCTGGTACAAGCAGAGGTAACGCCTGGTAGCGCCCCTGCGACCTTCAAGCAAGCGCCTCATGCAGCTTCGCGGTGCCGACGGAATTTGCAGTGAAAGCGTCTAACGCTCATTCGGTCCAAGGGGATGGATCTGGAGAGGGCGATAGGGGACAGAGTACGTGCTGGCTCAGCCAAAGACAACCCAGCGCTTCGCGCGCTTCTGCAGTGAAAGCGTGTAATCGCTAGTTTGTTGCGAGGGGAGGGATGCGGGGACGTGATAAAGCGGAAAGAGTTAGGGCGCGCGCCACACGGCAGTTACAAAAGAAGGCGCTGGCTGCATCGAAGTTTATTCCGCGCTAACCCCTACAGCTGCACTGCTCCGATTAAAGTCTGCGTTTTGTCTTGCCGTGCAATTGTGGGCGCGTTCACCGTGCGCTGTAGCCAGAAAACCGAGCTTCCGCCCTACAAACTTCGTTTAACCCCGTTCAACCATGACTAAGTTTATGTCTACGGTCGCATGTTATAAGTATGTATCGGGTCATAGATGCAAAGCTCTTTCTTGTATGAATGCCGTCCACGCTCCCCGGAAATAAAATTTGCTCATACGTTCAGCCTAAATTCTGTATCCCCTCTATGCCGGGAGTTAAAAAATATGAAGGAGGCTCACACTAACGCGTCGGACTTCAAAATAGCGAAGCTGTAAACAACCGTAGCGTGTTTCCTCTTTTTAGCCTCACGGCGTTGTTTAAGCCTCGCCGCTGTACGAGGTGACCACAGCTGGATGTTCGTCTTCATCGCACGCGGCTCAGTGCCGCACGTGGCCTCCTTGCCTTCCTTCGTGGCGCGAACTTATCGCTGCGGCGGACTCCTCGCCTTCCTCCACCAGGTGGCGACACGGGTCCTGCGCACGTATCCGTTACCTCCTCACCTATCTCTCCCTTGCCGCCTATCTCTCCCCACCATGGGTCCACTGCTCCGTACCGGGCGCTTGCGAAGGGGGTGTGGTTTGACCTCTAGCTCTCAAAGTCAAAACTGGTCACCCCGCGAAGAATTGCCCGAGGCAGCGTAGTGTAGTTTTCGCTACAAAATCTTCACTGTTCAACAATTAGGGACTCCATGCCTTAATTGTTAACAGGTGTCAAGCTGGCCAACATGCTTCTTCACCGTCGACTTCAACCACTACCGGCTTTCAACAGCGTGCCACATTAGAAGGCACATGCCCACACGGCGCGTAGTGGCTGTGTCTCTGTTGAGTCATCTTCCGCTTCGCATACAAGCGGCCTGGAGGGGGCGTAGGTATACATGTACATGTAGGTGCACATGAGGTACATGGAGAGAGAGAGAGAGAGAGAGAGAGAGAGAGAGAGAGAGAGAGAGAGAGAGAGAGAGAGAGAGAGAGAGAGAGAGAGAGAGAGAGAGAGAGAAAACTTTAATGAATACTCAAGAGGTTAGCCCCACAAACGGCGGGGCTTGCTACTTCAGATGGGGTGAACATAATGAGGTGCATGGAGGTGTACTTGAGATCTCTAGCAGGCGTTGATGAACAGCAGGTGGTGAAAATTGATTAAGTATTGTTGAGTGGCACGTGTTCGTGACTGCAGTCATGAATTCCATATTGAGGGGTTCGTCAGGCTCGCCTGGCGAAAATGAACCCTTAGCCTTCTTCTGTACGTTGCCCTTGAGAACCCCTGAGAGTATCTCCAGCACGTTACCACGCCAAAATGACATTTTACTGGCCTGTGTGCAACAATTTTTCGACATGTCGGCAAAAATGGTGGAGTTAACTTCATTTTTTTTCAGACAGTTGAGAAGCAATGCAAGCCTTGCGAGAATTGCCTTGGAGACCTGCATGTGCTGACCTATATGACACTCACCGTTCTCTCTTTCCCGTAGTCACCTTTCGAAGTTTTGAAGTTTTGCCATGGAAGGCAGGATTTTGGGTAAGTAGGAGAGAAACGCTGTTTAGTTGCATAACTGCGAAGTGGTATCAGTAGAGTCTAGAACTACATATTGGGAGGGGATTTATTTCAATACCGGTACGACTAAGAGGGTAATAGACTCGACATCAGAACCTTTTAACACCCCTTCTCAGCATTTTATTGAATGAACAAACAGTGTTAGGATGAAAGGTAGTGAGAAATGACAAATAAATCAACCCTCAGGCTGCAGGCAGAGATCGGGCACGTAACGTACGACATACGTCGGCATCGGCAAAACTGGGCGCCACTCACTCATACTCACACAGAAAAAATTATTTTTCACGCCGATGATCTTACAATCTGGACGAACACGGGATCAGCTGGAGAACAGCAGGACAGGCTTCAACAGGCCATAGACTGCGTGACGGAGTACTTGGAAAGACGGGGCCTTGCGTGCGCCCCTACCAAGTCAGCTTTACTGGTCCTTCGGGCACGCACACGAGGTAGGCCACCCAACCCAACGCCCGACCCAACCGTCAGCATCGCGTCCAGCCCGGTACCTCAAGTCACATCACTTCGCATTTTGGGAGTGCCATTTCATGCAGACGGCTCCGGTACCGACTTACTACCACAACTTAACACCACGGTCATGCAGTTGATGCACTTAATCCGACGGATCTGCACCCAGCAGAGCGGTCTTAAAGAACAGGACACCTGCTGCATCGTCCAGGCACTTCTGACCAGCCGCATCGCCTACGGCACCCCATACGTCCAACTACGCCCCAAGGAACACTCTAAAATAGATGCCCTAATTCGGAAATCGTATAAGCTGGCCCTGGGACTTCCAGTCTTTACACCTACAGACAACCTACTCAAGCTTGGACTCCATAACACCTTGAGCGAAATTCTGGAAGCGCAACGAGCAAGCCAACTAAATCGACTAACTCTAACTCCAACGGGCCGGGTGGTTCTGGACAAACTGGGCTACCCCATCCCTGCACCATCTAACGCGCCTACCCGGATCCCATTAAACATACGAACCAACATCAAAGTAGCCCCCATTCCAAGACACATGCACCCGGAATACAACAAAGGGAGAAGACAGGCGAGAATAAGATACTTAATCAATAAATTCACCGACAACCCGGATGTATATTATACAGACGTCGCAAGAAATCCCCACCGCCAGGACCACGTTGCAGTGGTCGTGGGTTCCGAAGGGACATCAATCTCAGCTGCAACAGTCCGAACAACCGACACCGATGTCGCAGAAGAGACAGCCATCGCCCTAGCGGCCACCTCCAGCAAAAAGCAAATTATTACCGTCATTACTGACTCTCAACAGGCGTGCCGGCATTACCTATCAGGACGAATATCTCTGCATGCGCTCACACTACTAAAACACGCCAAAACTCTCCCGACCATTCACATTGTTTGGACGCCTGGTCATGCCTCCCTCCCGGGGAATGAGGCGGCTCACGCCGCTGCCTGCGACATTTTACACCGGGCATTCCCAAGGGAGGCCGACGACACACCTCCAATCGCCTCGCCCAGCCAGTCAGTCCCAAAAACATACACGGATATCTTATATCATTATCGCCGGGAGCGCCTCCTTTACCCTCCTCCTCACCCATCACTCAATACACAAGACTCTCGAATCTGGCGCAGAATCCAAACACAGACTTACTACAACATGGCAATTTTGCATCATATTTCACCAACTGCTTTTCCATACAACTGCACAACATGCAATACACCAAACACCACCTATCACCTCGTATGGGAGTGCGCCAAACATCCCAACCCGATTCCATCACCTACATTGGAGCAGTGGGAGCACAGGCTGACCAGCTTCCAGCTCGAGGATCAGGAGTACCTGATCTCCCGGGCGAGGGCTGCTGGGGGGCCTGAAGGCGGCCTGGACTGAGGTCACCACCCACTCTCCTTTCCCCCTCCCCTTTCCCTTAAAAAATAAATGTTATTCCTCCTCCTCCTCATCACGCACTTACTCACACTCAGGCTCACTAGTCACCCTCACCACTCGCACTCACTCGCGCTCACATTCACTACGCGCCCTTCATCACACGCACCCACTCGCGCTCACGCTCACCACTCGCCGTCACGACTCGCACTCACTCACGCTCGCGCTCACCACTTCTCGACTTACCTCGCACGCGAGTGTGTGCATCAGACCATCCATGAGTCATGAAACCGAACAGCATTAGTGCATTACGGCGTCAGAAGGCCATCCAAATCATATTCCTAAATCAGCATGCCACCAGGGAATTAATTATAGGGTGCACCATAGCAAGAACTCAGTGACGACATATTTCCGAAGCTGAAAGCAATCCCGTCATTGACAACCTTCACAGCGAGCGGCTCCTGCGATGAATAGCCAACAGCGAGTACAAGCGCAATAGTGGCTCTCACCGCGGTATGCCCCGCAAATGGCGCGAATAGCGCGAGTGCACTCGCGAGTGGTGAGCGGGGCTCCCTGCGAGTTGCTGTGAGTGGGGCTCGCCGCGAGTGGCGCTCGCCGTTGGTACTCGCACTCACTCGCACTCACACTTGCCAGTCCAAAACTATGGCGACGCTCACTCACCACTCACTCATGAGTGGTGAGTGGGGGTGTGTGAGTGGACTCGATCGTGAGTGAGCCAAAAGCGCAATAACGTCACGGCTACCAGCTTTCCCGGGGTTGCAGCTGGATAGCAAGACACAATGAGAGAATGGACGAAATTATTATTTGGAAAAAAAAAATGTTCGTATTTTTTTAAGCGCGGAAGCTATATACACTTGGGCGATGTATGAGGTGGATGTAGTGGAGGGTTCAGTATTAATTTTGATCATTTTGAGATCTTCAGCGTGCGCCGAAATTTCGTATCCACGGGCGTTTTCGCTTTTCGCCTCCATCAGACATATCAGTCAGACATGCAACTAGCTGGTGAAGTCATGCTGTGCATATTTTCCGGGATATTTTGTTTCTACAGAACACTTTTTTTTAGAGCAGTAGCAGGGACCATTGTGACAAAAAATAAACTCTCTCGTTTCTTTAATAACCAAATCACGTTTTGTTCGTTTATGCAAAAGGGTTTTTAGCAACTTTTAAGAATACCGAAATTCGTTCTGCAGCTAGAATAACAAGTCACGCAATTATCCCTGTGCTCATCTGCCTAATTGAGTTAACTAATTTTGTCTGCCTTCTCTGAACTCGTTTAGTCGAAATGGAGACAACTAACGTTCAACTTGGCTCATTACTGGCGACACAATTAATGAGAGTGGTTCTCTAATCTAAAATCTGCCTTATTAACAGCTTTCTCTGCCGTCTCCGATAAGAACAAGCGCTTACGAAAGCAAAACCCCTTCCAAACGTCTTACTTCAGATCGGTTGCTTCGTGAACTGCGTTTTTTTTTTCCTGTCCCGTAGTTCCGTATTCGCTTTGCAGCAGCGGACTCACAGATCCCCTAGAACCGCTTCGCGACAGACGGGATCCCGGAGGACGTTAATAAATTCCACTTCTCATTTTCCAACCGGATTTGTCCCGATGCAAATCGTAATTCCGCAATCAAACCCCGCGCGCTCGCTCCACGATCGCGCCCTGCACGAGCGGCCGTATATGCCTAATCTCATCTAATAAGCTCTTTAGCTGCTGTCGTCGTAATCCTTCGTAATCCCTAATTTATTATAATAAGGCTTAGGCGTCTCAATGCGGGACTGTCGCCGAAGCGAAGGACTCCGCGGGACGACGCAGAGCTCCGGGCACGACGCGTGCGTACATTCGGCGGCACCCACCACGCAAGTATGACGGCGTCCACGGCGTTCCAGCATTCGAAAATACAGGACCGAGGCTTCCATTGCTCGTATACTAATGCAGGACACAGACGCACGCAATTCATGCAGGAGGTAAGGGGGGAAATGGGCTACGGCAAAATATAAACATTCGCGAATGCATGAACCTGCCTGATTACGGTGCTGTTCTTCGTAGAGTGGCAACCACAATGGCGGCAAAAAATGGGAAATCAACTTGCGTGCGATGTTTGAAAGGGCAGGTATGTGAGCAAAGCGCGCTGAAGCGTAGAAGCATAGAAACGTTGGCATTTCTATGCCTCCTAAAAATGCACCGGAAATCAGAAGTTCTTTTTATTGTAGGGGGAAACATGCTGTAACAGTTGACAAAGATGCGCACTCTTTGAGCCGAAAGCTGATTCAAAAATCAACGGGCTCATTTAGGGATGGAAAAGTAGTAAATGAGTTTTATAGCAGTATTAAAAACTGTTCATTGTTAGGCAGGTGATTGGTTATTTTCCGAAGGCGAGCATTAAAATATATGGACCTTTCGACAATTAGGAGATGACGCGTTTTCAGATTTTTTCATCGTGATTGTAATTACGACAAGACCCCGTCATTCGTATTGTGGTCCTCTTCATTTGTGCAGAAATTTTCTGGCGTCGCGCGCGTCATTCAATATGTTTTCAATCTTGGTTCCTTGCCTTACCATTGCTATAATAAAAAGAAAATTCACACCTGCAAGTATCCAAATTTCCAGTTACACAACATAAACAGTGATGTACCAAAAACGGTGTAATTGGAAGGAGTAGAACCCTTTTTCTCGCAGAAAAAGGAGTCTGTCTTTTCAAAGTCCAGGAGCCCATGTGACGATCTGGTCATATCTTACCAAGGGAGCAGTAGTTGCTGGGCGTCCAGGTCAGCGCTGGTCATCAGGCTCACCCATAGCTCGGGAAGGGGACGAGAGAGAGAGAGAGAGAGAGAGAGAGAGAGAGAGAGAGAGAGAGAGAGAGAGAGAGAGAGAGAGAGAGAGAGAGAGAGAGAGAGAGAAATAACTTTATTTGCCCAGAAGTAGAGAGCTTGGGCTCTCTTTGCCGCGTTAGTCAGCCAGGAAACCTTGGTTCCCGGCGGCCTCTTCGGCCATCTGGACAAGGCGTATACTGCGTTAGGGGATCGGAGCTGCGCAGCATGGTTTCCCAGTTCTCTAGGTGTTTGATGTCTATTGGGTGTATATAGAGAAGGGGGGGGGGGGGGAAGGGGGGGGTCTTGTTCTGTGGTTTTATTTGGCATTTCCACATAATGTGCGTGAGGTTTGCGCGGTGGCCACAGTGTTTGCACTTATCCTAGAAGATTTCTGGATGCGGTGAGCGCAACCACGGGCGGCGCTGCGAAGCGCGCCTCCGTGACGTCGGCTTAGGGATTCTCGCATTTGTCGTCTGCTTCACTCGGGCTCGCTCTCCCTGCTGTGTCTTAGCGCTCGGTTGACTTTTGATGCTTGTTTGAACCAGATTTTGCGTGTGCGCGACTTTTTATCATAATAATAGGCTTAAAATTGCATACACTAGGTCAAGGCATGAGTAAAAATATAGTTTTCAATACCACTACGGAACTGAGATTGCCGGCGTCGTCCCATTCCTTGCGAAGGCGGTCCTATGCGGAACGCGAAGAGCCGGAGCTAGGCGCCTGCTTCTGTATTAAGCGATCTTTAGAACACGGAAACAGCCAACTTCTACTAACAGACAACAGTGAAAATACAAGCCCAAAACAAATTCCAGGCCTTCGGGGCTGTAGGCTCTGGGCAGAAGGCATTACTATTCCCCGTAATCATATGTAAGGTAAAACAGTTTTTGCAACCTTTCCGAACGCTCGAAATTACTGTATTCCATCACTTTGCGTTGTTATGGCACGGAATTATGCTGACATGCACTATGGGCTTCAAAAACCGTAGGTTGAGTTCCAAATAACCCATTGTGTGTCTAGGCGCGTGCTGGTTTTATACCAAGCTTCTAACCAGAATAGAGATTTATTGAGCAAAACGGGTCACGTCTACATAAAGATACAGTAACACCATGTTTGTTCAGACCTGGAAGGATATTTTGGTACATTTCCCACAGCCATATCTTCCCAATATTCATATATTCGTCATAGGGAAACTACACTCAAGAGGAGGAGGAGGAGGAGGCGGAGGAGGAGAAAACTATATTTAACAGTGAAATTGAGCTGATTAGTGGGCCGGGTCCTCAGTCCAGGACAAGACAGTAGGAGTGATTTTCTTCAATTCATAGAACACCATCCTGAGTAGACCAGGATTGGTTCTTTACGCCTGGAAGGGTTGGAAAGCAATAAAGAGCTGCTTGGAAATACTCGTCGGTTTCGATTCTTGTAATACATGCACGCATACTATTTATTGCGTTCGTTATAAAGCCTTCCGTAATCACGTCATAACTGTTCGGGTTGAGTCAGTTCGTTATAATAACGAGGGTTACGATAGAAATTCGGAGCACTAAAGCCGCCTTCGAGTATACTCTGGACAACGCTGTTTGGGGCGCGATCGCGGTGGCGTAGCATAAAACTTCTGTTTGTATTTACATGTGAATAAACAACGCACGCTGCGAATATGCACCTTCTTCCACGCAGCCATAACTAAAGCCAATTTGTGAAGAAGGGAACGTATACGCCATACAGCAAAATATCCACACGATCTTTGTGAGCCTCCCGAACATCCGCAAACCTACTAATAAGACATTTGAGACGGTGCAGAAAAATTAATGCGTTGGGCACACACACGCACACAAAAACGTTCATCTGATAAAAGTCAACAACAACGAAAGAAATAGAAGACAGCCGCTTTATTTCCTCCTGTGCGATACGCGTGTAGGGGCCCGCTGCTTGGAACGTAGCATTAGACTGTTAAGTCTTCATAAGAGCATCTAAAAAACACTTGAAGGAAGCCTACGCAGTTTGAATACTTTCGAGGAGATCTGAGCGCTGAACCTCTCGAATAAGCTAGAAAGGATGAGTTACACACGATCTTCTGACCAATGCTTTGAAGAAAGTTGTTCTCTCTCTCCTCGTGTGTTGCTAACATGTGGGGGATACAGCTTGAGATTATTCAGATGTGTCGGAAGCTGGCCAAAACAACTGAATTACCAGAAACACGCTTTGTAATGCACTAAACCATCAAAGCGGCCGATTTATAGCACAGGCACTGCTGCCCCTCACAAGCGGTGTGTAGCAGACGACAGCGGCGCGAGTCCCTAAGCTGACGTCACAGCCAGGAAGCGCCACTCAAACATCTCACCGCCAATAGGCCAACGGGTTCGGGTAGGTATTTGTTTTAAGTTGCCTCCATGCCTTGGCTTGAGCAGCGTTGAGTGTGCGGTGGGCGGCTGGGAATTCACACCTGTTGTGTTTGTAGTAATTTGTTATCTCTTGAGACCCGTCACGGTGGCTCAATGACTGAGGCGTTGTGCAGCTGAGCCTAGCGACGCGGGTTCGATTCCCGGCCGCGGCGGCCCGCTTTTGTGATCGAGGCGGAAAGCCAAAACGCGCGTGTGTCGAGATTTCGGCGCACGTTAAAAATCCCCAGGTGGTCGAAATTAATCCGGAGGCCTCAACTACAGCGCACCTCATAGCCCAGGTGTGGCTTCGGCGTGTTCAACACCATAATCGATCAATCAAGGGGAGGCTCAGAGGAAAGAGGTCGGTAGGCTGGGCCGTGAGCACACCCGATGATAGCATGCATCATTCTTAAAAGCAAGGTTGTGCCTTCACTAATGGAACACTAACAAGTTACTTGTCCCAGTATACACTAGGCACTTAGTAACTGGAGGCAGTAAATGCAGCACTAGTCAAGGTCACTAAGTGGAGCAGGCAGTAAGCACCACTATACCTTCAATAGTAAAGTCCTGGTGATAGCACCCTTCTGAGCTAAATGCGTTTACTATCTGGCCATGCATATATCATAAGCACGACCTTAGTCTATAGTGTGTACTGCTTCCTACACCCAGTTAATTTCCTAACCATGCAGTTGCTAGTGGCACAGCCTACGTACAGTTCTGCGGGGTAGTACGGTTTGTAAGGAGTTATACTCGGTGACAACTTAAAGGGCTGGTGAAGTGGTTTTGAAAGTGGGTAAATGTTTGTTTTTTACAATTAGTATGTTGGATAGTTTATGACTGTCAAAAATTTTTCGTCATATCTCGCTTGGGGACTGAGATATTCGTCGATAAAGTTGACCCGACGCCCCGCCCACCGCTCGCGGCTGTGCCGCCGGAAGAGCGAGAAAGCGAGAGGCAGCGACCGGAAGTAGTGTCATATTCGGAAGACGGCCAGCGGCGTGCGCCGCCGCTTCGCTGTGTCCCAGTTTTCTCAGCGAAGTTCCGAATTAAGCAGATGTGCAATGTGCCCTTTATTAATCTCAATTGTGTAGAGTTGCTACCGCGTCGATTTTCAACCGTAATGCTACTGTGTGCTTCCCTAAAGCGACTCCTAGATACCAGAGATTTCCTACCCGAGCACCCGTGGCTACTACATTTCCTTCACGAGTAGTCGCAGGGCCGGCCGTGTCGTCGGGCGCTCTGTGCTTCATACGCGAAGAGACTGGCTCGAACAAATATGCAGGTACCCCTAGTTCCTGACCCATTATTATAAGGGGATTAAAAAATTCGTGGGACCGCAGCGCTCAGGGCTTCGCGAACTTCTTGCTCGTTTTGCCGATCGACGTTGTTGGCTGTGACGGAAACTGAGCTGAGTAGCTAGATTTTAAGAAATCAAGCAAGCTGAAAGCATGAAGCGTTTTCTGCGCGCGGAAGCGCTCCGCACACTCGCCGGTCGTGCATTCCCGTACGCGCACGAAACGGCTCGCACGCACCACACATGCCGCGGCAGCGACCGCTCTTCGCTGCCGGCCAGAATCAAGGCCGTCGCCAAAAGCAAGTGAACGTGCGAGAGAGTGGATGAATAGTGTGGTGAAAAATTGTGCTAGGGATTGTCATCCAAGGTGATTTTGAAAGAGGTGATCGAATTTGTATCGCGATGCGGAGCGCCGACCGGTCGCGCAGCGCGTCGTCGGCAGCAACCTGCCCGAGCACGAGATGCGGCGAGAGGCCGACGGATGGCGTTACCTGCGCGCAAGAATGAACATAGCACCGATGGCTAGAATGACTATCAACGAACGTGAAAATAAGGTTCGCACGCGAGAAATGGGATGATAGTGCGGTGAAAAACTGTTTTAAGGATAGTCATTCGCGATTGTAGAGGTAGCAGTGACCAAATATCGGTCTCGGTGCTAAGCATAAAGTTCCCAACCTCCGAGGCGATCCGTGCAACCGAAGCTCGCTGGAGCTGTTCGGGAAGGTGTTTTTCAAAAGTTCGTCGGCGACAAGTGTGCTGCGTTTTGGTTCCGCTACCTTTCGGGTGACCAAACAGTTCGGTTCTCCTATTCTAAAACTGCGTTTGTGCAGCACTGGCACGTTCCGCTGACCGGCCGCGCAGCGATCCGGCACCAGCACCTCCGCGCGACCGGCCGCTCGCTAGCTGCTGCTTGTACGCATCGCAGGCCGCTGCACACAGCTTGTTGTACCGCCTGCCCGAATGCAAAAACAGTCACACATGCGAAGAAGGGGATGATGGTGTGTCGAAAAAATATGCCAGGAGTTGTGACTAGCGCTGGTGGTAAAAGCGGCGAACCAATATCTGCACAACTTCCCTGCACCCGAGAAGCATAAGTCGGCCATGAGTCGTTGGGGGAGAACCTCTTTATCAAGCTCGCCGCGAGCGAACTTGTTGCGCTTATACTTCCCTCAGGCTCTCATATTCTAAGGAAAGATTGTGTGAACCCTCCATTCACCAGAGGTCCTTCTGGCCCGTATCTGAACGGGAACAGAATGGGATCGATGAGATCTTCAGGCCGAGCGGTCACGGCAGCGCCGGCATTTCCGAATATGACGTCATCTGCAGCCGGCCAATCCTGAAAGGCAGCCAGCGCTCTGACCGCGCCGCCGGGCAGGCGTCGTTTATTTTGACGAAAAAAGATGGTTTGGGTGTATTTACACATAAAATAAACATGTTTTTCGAATTCAGCGTCAAGAAAACCATAAAGTAATGCCCCCAACAAAATTTTTTTGAAAAGCTCTTCACCAGCCCTTTAAGAACGGCACCGGAAGTTGGCGCTGTGCCTTATCACCGTAGCCGGATGTTTCTCCGCGCGGCGCAAGTAGGGCGTTACTGGGAATATTTTGAACATGGCGTGAGCCGTTCCGTGATTTTTTGGACTTAATATGCTTATAACCGACTCCAGTGACGACGAACAAACTGCGTGAGACAAGGCAGACGATATCACGTATTCATAGCAAAGCCCTTTCAAAACGCGCGCAATGACATCACGGGTCCGGCGCTTTGGCGGAGTGATACACTACATGAGGTGGTGCCGTTCTTGAGTTGTAACCGAGTATAGTAAATACGGCCGTTACAACCCGTTCACGACGTTTTTTATTAAGTGTGTGGGTTAGAGTGCCTGGAGAACTAATTTTACATGCTGCGGGTTATTGGATTGGATATAGGTGGCGTAGCCGGGCGTGGCGAGGGAAAGTGTTCGTGTGAATTTGTAGGAGGGTAATTTCCTAGTGTTTGAGTAAGATATATGTTATAGATGTGTTACTCGAATCCACTGTTCAACAAGAACAGAACGAGGTCGTTGTGCAATCATGTTCATTGGTTGTAGGTTTTGTTGGCGGCCGACAAATAACACAAACTAGTTTTTATGACGCTATCAGTAATAGAAAGGGGAGGTCGAGTAGATGTCATTCTTCCACCGGAACTCCTTATTTTTAACAGCGGAGCTGTTGTACAAGCCCTAATTTCGCCGTTGCAGGAAAAAAAAAATACCAAGAAAATGCTGAGCGCTCATGAGCGCATGCCTCGCGGCGACTGCCGAGCGTTCCCGGCACGCGCCGTGGCTTTAGCAAAAAAAAAAAAGAAGAAAAGCTGGCAAGAGCCACGAAGAACGGGACAATGCCGAGCGTTCGTTAGCGCGTGCCTCGCCGTGGCCGTCGAGTACTCGGCTCGTCGACTGGCTTTAGAAAAAATAAATAAAAAGAACAAAACACTCCAGCGCAGTCGTCAAGAGCTACCGTATGCTTGGAATGAGGAACACGGCGATATTGATGCATATGGCGATGACTACTACTAGCACAGTGCAAAGCAACGACGGAACATGTAAATAAACAATTTCAAACTTCTACAAATGCGTGGTGATGTTTCCAGTGTCCTTCAGTGCTCACGTATAGAGAAATACTACATCTTCGCTATGTTTCAAGCCTTGCGCGACTTAGTGCAAGCTTCGCCAGTTGACCTGGTGGAAGTCTAGAATGCTGAGTATGACTTTGCATCCACCACTCGCCGCGAAGACGACTACCTCTTCGATGCATATGACGACGATTGCTAGCACCGAAACTATGCAAATAAACTATGATACTGAAACTTAACCATGTGGCCGGCAACTCTCACCAACAACAGCTTCACCATTCGAGTCTTGCACGTGAGTGCGAACTTCGTTGAATTCTTTTTAACTTAATTGTTCCAGTTTGGGTTTAATGAGCGTGATTACTGGTTTGACGTGATAACTTTTCGTGTGAGTCAAACTTGCATTTTGTCCTCATGCTAACCTCATGTGATTTTGACCCGTTCTATAACCAGCCAGATTTGCTTCGCATCTATAGGGTGCTCGTCACAAAGACGCCTTCAGTTTTCTTACCCAGTTTTATTAGCAACCGTCTTGATTTTCGCCCATTAATTTCATTGCCGTCGCATTTCTTTGTCATTTTGCTACGATTATTTAAATTGGCCACCTATAATCAAGCGCTGTACTATTTTCATTTCGCTCGGGATGGCCACGACAACGGGGTAACGATAGAAACTCTGCCGCATTTCTAAGCCGCCTGAAGCCAAAGGCATGGAAGAAGCATGATGGCCCTACTTTTAGTGTACAAAAATGCAATCGTCCTCCTCCCCTCTTGTCCCCGCCTTTTTTTCGTGGGTATCTGTTTGTCATACATGAACCAAATAGCAAGCAACTGAGTCCTATAGTTGGGTGGGACATTGTCTTGCCATTCAGTCTACAGCGGCTGTAGAACGGCTGTATACCCAAGGGGCAGCACAGCAAGACCACAAAGTGCTACCAATCTCTTGGCCCGGACAAACCGCCACTGAAAATTACACAGTGCTACGTTCAACGTTCGAACAGTTTCGAACGAAGGTAGTTGACCCGTTTTACAGTGAAACTGTGTATACGTAGGCGAAACGTCGCCTGGAGGCCTTTCGCGGGAGCCAGTGTGCACGCGCGAAAGAAATGAACTGAGTTGGAGATGAATGAGCGGATGAATGAATGAATGAATGAATGAATGAATGAATGAATGAATGAATGAATGAATGAATGAATGAATGATCTCGGTTGCTCAACTTTTACTGGGGTGAGAACCGTAAGGTTTTAAAGGTCAGGGAGGAAATGAGAGCTTTAGCAGCACATGTGAATAGCAGGTCATCGTCATCATTAGGGCCCCTGAAATGCGGCTTCCAAAATGGCTCCACGGGCTTCCGAAATTCCAGACGAGTACGAATACCAACCACTACAGCTCGATGGCTCCAGCTGACTAAATGATGACCCAGTGAATACGTTATGGCCTTTAACCGAGAAAGTTGTGTTGGAGACATATACGCTGAGGCCTACATGGACAGTCTGAGCATGCTAATTACAGAAGTGGAAATTAGGCAAGTGGCAAAATACGTTCCGGGTAAGTGCGCTCTTTGCATAACAATGCCAAGAAGGGGATGTCCCGAGTCGTATCAACCGAGATAAGAAGAAGAGGACGCAAAGAGAAAGGATGATTATGATATAATAAGAGCGTGCATTGGACAAATCCAAACTAAAGCTTTCTCAGTCACTGCATTATAAGCCGTACCTGGGTGTTTTCAGAATTTTTTTTCCGGAAACTTGAGAGGCGGAAACACAATCTTTCGCGGCATTATGGAAAAACGTATCTGTAGTGTTTAGGAAAACGTAAGTGTACCTTTTCCCGACAGCAATTAGCACAGTCAGAATCTAGCCTTGTTTAAGCTGTTAGGGATGGTAATTTTTGACTTCCCTTGTTACTGAAGTGCCTGACTTTAGTTACTTCCCCGACAACACTTCTTGGCGTGTCCCGACTCAACAGTTCACAGTCAAAGAGCTGTGCTCATTACTCTCATTCAGTAGCGTTCATTATCCCCGAACACGGTGCCGTTACATGTTGGAACTGAACCCTTTCGGACGTAAGAGAATCCATGCTCAGGTATAAAGCTGCCGTTCCCCGCTACGCTCACTGTTAGGGCGTGCCTGCTTCTTTGCGCCTCGTGCTCCGGAGTTAGCAAAATGACGCGCCTAATCTCGCTGGATCACGCTCTTGCTACTGAAGCAGCTTAGCCCCCCACCCTTCGAGGACTGATTTGCAATGGGAAATATATCATTAGCGCCATCGGATTTCGCCACGGGGACTGCACACACGTGCGTGCCTGGTGAAAGGATTGCCACTCAGTCAAAGAATCAGCAAAATCGAAAAAAAAAAAGTCGCTATGTGAGGAACCCTTAGGGAAAGCTCATTCGGGAGGAATCTCGGTATAACGAGACGAAATTGAGCCGGCAAGTAACGAGAAACTAATCTTCTTGTTTTGCCCTGGTCCGGAGCTAAGGACTTCCCGTTCCTGCAAAAGTTTCAGCCGGCAGCGACCCGGTGTGATCGTGGGCTATAACAAGTTCGAAGCGGAACCGGGACGTATTAGCGCTGATCTTTTGCGTCTGGCAACCCGTGCCGGATCGGAAAGGAACGTACTTCAGCGCAGACTTGTGACATCCGCTTTGACGATACATTTGATTATAATATAGACGGTCAAAAGGACCTGCCGAGGGCTTGGGAAGGGGAGGGGGGGACGTTTAAAGGAAATTAGTACTTATCGCTCATTATGTACTTTGTTAACAGTGAACCCGTGCTGTACTCCTGATTACGCTAATTATAGACGTTTCGTCTGCTCGTTTAACTATATGTATACAGTAAAATAATAAACAAAACCTGAAAGGACCGGGAACACCTTTTCTTGATTGAAGACAAAAGGAACAAAACTGTGACATTTCTTGAGCATACATTCGCGGACATGCCAACTTAAATCACTTGCAGTCGTCGAGCGCCTTAAAAAGAGCGATTTTTCTTTTTTTGGGGGGGGGGAGGGGGGGGGGGGTAACGTGGTTTATGGCGGTTGGGGAATGAATATTCTTTCTTCGGTCAGAAAAAAAAAAAAAAAAACCTGGAGGTTCGCAGCACCATTACTGCCTGGTGAGCGTTCACAGAGGGCTGGGCTGTTTCTCTATCTGGAGTGCTGGACACGTTGTTCCGTTTAGTAGGAATATTTTTCCATCGTGTAAATACGAACCGAAATAGCTACGAAGCAATCGTTCCGTTTACTGAGATCCTGTTTTATATGAAGCTCCGGCTCTTGTTGTTCTTGTTGTTCTGCTTTCGGTTGTTGTTCCTTGCTGCTGCTGCAATGTTTCAGCTGCTTGATGCTTCTTGATTTTTTTTTGTTGCTCCTTGTTGCCGCTGTTTACTGTTTTACTGTTTACTGTTTTACTGTTTACTGTTTTACTGTTTACTGTTTTATGCTGGCGCAGCTTGTTGATGGTAGACCATGCTGCTGGTTGTTACTAGTTAAAGATTATTGCTGCCTTAAAGGGACAGACAACCGATTTTTGTCGAGTATATATTCTCTATCCCAAATGAAAGGGCATCACTTAAAGCACCTTGACGAGAAACGGTTTTGCTGATAACGCTCTAGAACTTTTTAAATCGAATTTTTTGATCTACGAGCCGTATGTGTCCCTCCCAAAACTAATGCTGGCAACCATGACATAGAGTAGCTCGACAACATACTTTTGTTTGTATGCGAAATAAAAAACGATATTTAAAAACTTGTTCCCAGCTAAAAAAGTTTGAATCGCAGGCTTTCCTGTTCCTTTATGTGTTTTTTTTTTTTAATGCAAGGGTCTATTTTGCACGAATGCGCCATCTGTTGGGATAGACGATAGGTAGAATCTGGCTTCACGTTGTGGAGGCGGGAAGTTCGATTCTCCCCGGGCGCGACGTTTTTCTTTTTTTTTTAAGCTGCCGTTGGCGTATTTGGAGTCTGAAATAAAATATTTTAGCAGAACAAACGCCCCTGACTCAGACAGAATCGTCAAAGCTCCTTCACTGGGTCTGTTTGCTGAACGCTATCGTTGATTCTGGGCATGGTGGCTCAGTTAGCCACACCGAGAGCAACCCAGCGGCGGCGGGCGGCGTGTCTTTATAATTTTCAAAGTAATGTTTAGAAATACATATACTATTTAAATTTGTACAAATACTTGTGTTAAAAGGTTTTCAATACGTAAATAAACGTTTCAGCAGTTACAGTAGCTGGTAGGTTTGCAGGTCACATGACAGGGACACATATTGTAGTGTCAAGTTTCGACACTACGAACCGCCACCCTTCCGATTTCAGGAAGTTTGCTGCCAAATTAAAATTATTTCCGCCAGTTTGTTTAAAAATTGCTTGTGGTTACCGGGCTGTATAAAACGCTGGCTTTCATATGAGCTAGTGAACATATACGCGAAAAAAATCGGTTGTCTGTCCCTTTAAACAAAGAAGGCAGTAAGCCTCATTGCTCATCAAAAAAGAAGCAATAATTACATCTTTGTGAGAACGCCTAGACCCATCAAGAACAACAACAAAAAAACTTTTGCAAGGTCTAGAACAATTTTTTGGACGGGTTTCGTGGTTCTCTCCGTGTGTTTTCGAATAGTATACATGTATAAAAATTCAGCACTTTTTTGCTCTTATCTCACGGTTTTTTTAAACAGCTCTCGCAATCAAGCTACCCACAGAATTACAAAACTGCCGGACAGCACTCCTAGAGAAAACCGGACAATATGTCGGACCTATGTCAAATTTGAGGTGAAACGAAACCGTTTCGTTTCACGAGGTTTCATTGCAATCAGGTGATTTTTTTCACCCACATTTTCCAGTCCCGCCAAACATGTCATAGCGCGTGGCTCTGCCCCCAATCGGAACACGAGGGGACGAGCGCTTCAGCAACATTTCATTAACTAAAAGCTTGTATGCTCATCGACAGTACCAATTCTAGCTACGTTTTAGAGTTTCAACTGCTTCAATCATGGGAATGAAGGGAACCGACTGCCAGGTCAACGGTGACAACTCCATTTCAGCACCACCACTACTTTCATCGGCCCTACCATCTGTATTTCTAATCTTAAACTGTGAAAGAAAAACAACAAAAATCATTCGGATACAGACGAGCGACCGGCGAAGCACGAAAGATCATTTTTTATGCCGCAAAAGTGTGCGATAGACTCACGCACGCAGCGCACCGCAAACGTTGCTGGATGTCACACCTAAGGGGAACCCTTAAATCACGGCTCGTGAGGGGCGTGTGTCGCACATCGCTACGGCTGTAATTAACGGCATCCAGAACGGGATCTACACCACCCCTATCCAGCGTCGTTTTCAAGTCCGCACACAAAATAAAAGAAGAAACACACCGAGCCGTGTGTCCAGGGAACGAAAAAATACGTACGAAAACAGTCAAATCAATTAAAGTGGGAGGCGGCCGCGGCAACTATGATGGATCTCTCTGCTGATTGGACAAGCGCACGTAGGATCAGCAGCGTCATGCACGAGTGATTTGGCAGCGACGTGCGTGGCAGACGACAGACGGCACGCCGCCACTCGCGACGTGGCTCTGCCGCTGCGGCGACTTCGGGGTGAACAGACCCAAATGGACAGCGCTCTCGTTTCCGATGTCACCCGGTGTAGAAACGACGGAACGTTCACTTTGCCGATGACCACGTGATGCTGTACAGAGTTGTGAGAGTGTGATTCTTCTTTTTTTGTTGCGCCATTTTGCCGCTTGGCATTCTCGTTGTGGCTCGGGAAAAGATTGCGCAATGAATGCGGTGTTTTCGACCTGTTCAGCGGGACGAAAGGACAAGGGTCAAGGCTGGGAGGAATTGGAGGGCTACAGCGTTCGATTAAACGACTCCTCTTCCCTCACTCTCTCAAGAAAGCTCTAATATGTAGTTCTAAACGGATTCTAAGGGAATTTACACGGCACAGCTAAGTGCATGCAATGCAAACCGCATATAAGCTAGAGTCGGTAGCGAAAACTGCAACTTGGGTTGCTAGCGTCCCAGAGGGATGCGCCGTATCGTTTTTGCTCCAGTAGTAAGTGTTCCTAATTTATTCGGAGGAAAGCAGGTGTTAGGTCCATGGCCGAGGTTACTAGGAGTTGTGCGCAGAGGGTGTGGAGAAAGGGACGAGCTGCCAAGACCTGTTCTGATGACACTTTAATGACACATGCTTATCATGATGGTGATAGGCACGCGGGAGGCGAGGCGTCATCTTTTTCAACATCAAAAATGTAAAAATAGAGACGAGCCGCCAAGACCCGTTCCGATGAGGGCTTTAATGGAACATGGTCATGATGATAATAATAATAATAATAATAATAATAATAATAATGATGATGATGATGATGATGATGATGATGATGGTGATGATGATGATGATGAGCACGAGGAAGGCGAGGCATCTTCTTTTTCTTTCAACAGAGGTAGCACGGCACACAGGAGAGAGAGAGAGAGAGAGAGAGAGAGAGAGAGAGAGAGAGAGAGAGAGAGAGAGAGAGAGAGAGAGAGAGAGAGAATAAAATATTTTTATTTCTCCAGCAGAGGCTGATGTGTGCGCCTCGCCCCGTAGAAGGCGTCCCTAGTCCGGGATGCCTTGACTTCGGCTGGCCGTCCGTGCTCGGTTCACCAACTTAAGCTGGATATCCGGGTCCGGGCTGGCCAGGGAAGCCCTCCACTGCTCGAAGGTGGGGTTAGAAAGGGGGGGGGGGGCAAGTCTGGAGTTCGTTGGCACTCCCATATGATGTGGTAGAGGGTGCCAGGCTGGGGACAGTAAGCGCAGAGGGAAGGTTTTTGGGTGGGGAAGATGAGGTGGAGGCAGGTGGGATGTGGGTAGGTATTTGTCTGGAGACGCCGCCAAGTTGTAACTTCCTCTCTGGAGAGGCGCCAGTGGGGTGGTGGGAGGCTGCGGCGAGTTTGCTTGTAATGGGAGAGTATCCCTGTGTAGCCGCTCAGTGGGTGCGGTTTATCTTGAGGGTGTAGACATTGGCCACCATCGGCAATGGCTCGGTGTATCAAATCGCGAGCCGCGGCGTGAGCCGCTTTATTGCCGGGGATGGCGGCGGGTCCAGGAGCCCAGACGATGAAGACATCAGGGGTTGTTGAGCAGTTTTGGAGGATGAATAGGGCTGATAATGAAATAGGGCCAATCTGGTAGTTTTGGCAGGCTGTCTGTGAATTGGTGAGGATAGTAACTGGTTCAGGGCGGGAAGCGGCGGCCAGGGCAATGGCTATTTCTTCAGCGACATCGATTGAGGTTGCTGTAGTAGTAGCAGCATTGAGGTGAATAGCAGGCGATGCAGGACATGAGTTGTTGCCTAGGAACGGGAAAGAAGCGGTGCTTCATACGCTGACCATTAGGACAAGAAGGGCAACGTCCTCCCTTAGCTATTTACAGCTGAACACACCCGAGTGAAGGCTTGCGTTTCGAGTATATGACCGCTGTGGATTTCGGCCGCAACGCACCCAATTACGGCGTACGCGCTTCGCTCAACCGCTGCCGCTCGATTTCCATCGAGCGGCCGTGGCTCAACCCCCCGGTCGTTTCCCAGCGTACAGCTCGTGGCAGACGTTTCATCCCCTGTGCTCAAGCTGCATAAATCGTAGGTGGGCTTGGTACACCAGCTCGCTGGATGGCTTCCGTGCCGTGGAGGAAATGTTTCCCGGCCCCGCGTTTCTTCCTACCGCAACGTTACGTCCACTGTGGACTACTGCCGTTCAAAGCCTTCGGTTGTTGCCACACACACACACACACACACACACACACACACACACACACACACACACACACACACACACACACACACACACACACACACACACACACACACACACACACACACACACACACACACACACACACACACACACACACACACACACACACACACACGCACACGCACACGCACGCACACGCACACACGCACACACGCACACGCACACGCACACGCACACGCACACACACACACACACACACACACACACACACACACACACACACACACACACACACACACACACACACACACCACAGCAGACGCAATCGTTAAAGCCAGTTGCGGCCGCAAGTTTAGCAGGTCTCGAGCTAACTATGAAACAATTGCAGCCTTACAGCCTTGCAGATAGCGGTGCTGAAGAACACATCGGTGCCCTACGGGTGACAGTGCTCAACGGTTCTTGTTGGAAGTATATAACAGGCCCCGCAGGAAGGAGTTTCGCCGTGTAGATATTCGCCAGAAGCTGACGTCCTATAGTTACCTCGTGTTCAAACTCAGCTGCTGTACCACTCCAATGTATTTGTGCACTATCATGTAACTAATAAACTTTGATTTGATTTGATTTGAATGCCGCATGCTGTCTCCAGCCATCTTGGCGCGGCACTTAGAACTGAGGCCTATCACTTCAAAGTAGCACATCCAGAGCAGCCTTCAGAACGATGTCACTGATAAACGCAAACTCGTACAATTTAGTCCTCCCAATTAACATATGCCTGAAGCAATGGCTATCTAAAATCGCAACAGGACTGTCGCAAAAACCTAACAAGAATTCCTGCCGTACGACAAAAAACTTTGTTGTGACAACAGAAGTCCTTTTGTTGCGACAAAGCCATCTGTTGTTACGACACACATTTCTGTCGTAACGAAAAAGTCAATTTTCTCAACGACAAACATTCCTGTAGTGACAACAGAACTGCCATTTACGCTACTTTTCAGAATGGGCAAGAACGTTCAAACCATGCGCAACTACTGAAGGAACATCAGTATCTCGACAAGACAGAACTTCGGCGTGACGGAACATCAAAATTAGGACATGAATGCGACACACGACAAAAGATAAAAATCTCCCCACGTCAAGAATACGACTCGATGATTCTATGACACCCAAAAATACGACAAACAGCAGAGATTTTTCTTGTCATTTTCGACTGGGTGATACTCGAATGGAAAAGCTTCCGCTCGATGCATGTGACAGAGAATGTAAGGGCTGCTTCATCTGCAGTGCAAGACGGCGATGACGGATTAGGCACAGGACGCAGAATTGGCTCCGAGGAAACCACGAACACTACACGAGGAGCTCCAGCGTGAGAAGTAGGAGTAAGCGATGCGATGACGTTGCGCGCAGGTCCTTGCACCATTGCGAAAAAAAAGGCCAGTGAAATTAAGCGAGCCTCGGGCGGCACAAGGTAAGAAAGGGTGGGTCACAAAGGCGATTGCGCTTATGTGTAGCGTGGATCGGAGCGACCGATACGTCCCTCCGGGGGACGGTATCCGTGAAGCCGAAGCTCCGTGCGTACGTTGTAAATACACATGCGCACACACGAGGCCACGTTCGGAGGGACGTCAGCGCCAGCAACAGCGCGGGTTTCGGTCGAAATGGGGTGAGACCTCATGTTGAATCAAGGTTCCTCAATGCAAGCGAGCTTCTAGCGTTGACGAGCCTCACGATCTTCTGTGGTCCCTTCATAGGTCGGAGGGCTCACTTACGAGTGCAGTCACGCACCCCCACTCACCACTGATGAGTGAGTGGTGAGTGAACCTCGCCATCGTTTTGGAGTGGCGAGTGTGAGTGCGAGCCCCACGCGTAGTGATCCCCGCTCACAACTCGCGAGTGCGAACGCCACTGGCGGCGAGCCCCTCACCACTCGTGAGTGCGAGAGCAACTCGCGGGGAGCCCCGCTGACCACTCGCGAGTGCACTCGCGCTATTCGCGCCATCTGCGGGGCTTACCGCGGCGATCGCCACTATTGCGCTTGTACTCGCTGTGGGCTATTCGTCGCAGGAACCGCTTGCTGACGGGATTGCTTTTAGCTTCGGAAATGTGTCGTCACTGACCTGCTCCGGGTGACGTGTTGATTTATGAATATGGTTGGGTAGGCATCTGACGCCGTAACGCACTAATACTGTTCGGTTCCATGACTCATTGGGGGCCTGCTGCACACACTCGCGTCCGAGGGGAGACGGCGAGTGGTGAGCGCGAGCGCGAGTGAGTGCGAGTAATGAGGGTGGCTCGTGAGCGTGAGTGTGAGTAAGTGCGCGAGGAATAATACATTTTTCTGTGTGAGTGTTAGTGAGTGGCGCCCAGTTTTTCCGGGGTATGGGTCCCTTGCACGCACAGATTTCAGCGTGCTCGCAAGCAGCTGCTTCAGCTCTGTGGAAAAAGGCCTTTTACTGGCCCGCCTACAATCTGTGTTACAATCTTTGTTACGAATCGACCATGTGTGTGTGCGTGGGTTGAGGCGGTGAACGGGCTTCGACAGCGCACAGCGCGACAGTGCGCCTATAGATACGTTCTTGGATAGCACTGATGTTCGGAGGAGAAGACTACTTGCTTTGGTCACGCGGTTTCGAAAATACGGCGCGGCCAGAACCCTCTCGAGCAGCTAATGGCGGAGGCGACTGACTCGTCGCTTCTCCGGCTCTGCAAGAGTGCTATTGTTTGTGTGTATTTGGCTCTGGCGTCCGTTGGAGCCCTCCTGTTTCCCTCTCTGCTTCTCAGCGTACGGCGGGCCTTATCACGGGACTTGTGGATTGCGTTTTGTATACTTGTACTTTTGTGCAATGTGCAGTGCGTTGGAAGGTTGTGGAGCGTTAGGACTCCTGGTTATAAAAAGTATCTCTCGACGAGCACCCAGTAGTTCGTATAACGGGCTCGACTGAGAGCGTTGCTCTGCCCGTTTGACTCAAGCGTTGCAAGAACGTCAGGCGGCCGCCACCTGTATTATCGCTGCTCTTTTCGAGCCATGCATTACACCCGTTAAGTATTGCGCTGGGCTCTGCATCATCGGAACGGAGGCAACTCCCCTGCTAACCGCTCGCCCACCACTCTTCCACGACATTGACGGAGGTCGGTTATGGGACGCCTTCGCCTATTAACACCTTCCTGCGTGCCCAAGTTTTTGAATCCTTTCTAGAAAGTTTTATTATTATTGTTTCGGAGCACGGAAAATCATTCAATACGATGTAATCTTTACCGGGTTTTAGGTCAACGCTGGAGTTAGTTAGTGGCAACCGATTATCAGGTTATAGACCTGGGTCGCCGAGTAACTGTAAAAATTGACCTTATATTATCGCACTAAAACGAAGGTGGTGATTTATGAACGAATAGTCAGTCATTGCTAAATGTGTGAGAGATTGACAACAAATATTACAGGCCACTTTTAGGGTTAAACAATGCCTTTTGTCCTCACGGCTATGTTCTAGAATGTCCAGGACGATGCTCGCTTCGTCTAAATGAACACTCCCCCAGAGTTGAAACGCGCGCTTGGATCTGGATGGTATTATCACGGCAGCCAGAGTAACTGTTATTCAATAAACTCCCGCAGTCATCGTCCACTGAAGAGGGGATCATAATGATCTAGGACTTCACCACACGAAAATAGTTACTCTTTTTTGTAAAACACGGAGCAGGCGTAAACGTGACGGGCGCTCAATTACCCCTAATGGACTCGCGTCATGCGGATGCAAGGCCAAAAGGTGCGCCTAGGTAATGTACAGGGATAGCTCCGAGCTCGCGTGACCACTTTTCGATTACGAACACCTCGTTGCTTGCGAAAGAGCGCGTTTCATGAGGATGGAGTATGTGCCATAGATAAAGGCCGCGTGCAACCCGTTTACAATAGCTGCGCTTCATGACAGTGAAGACGCAAAACAGGGGAATAATACTGAGACAAATAGCAACAACAACATCATAAAAACTAACAATGGCAACAAAAAAATTACACCATCTTCCCACGTGGGAACCCTGAGGGGATGCAAAGTCGTGGAGTAGTAGCGTGTTAATTGGTTGTTAGAGTAAAGACACGTGTAGTAGCGTATTAAATGTCTTCTTTATTTATCGAGTAGTGGGGAACGTTTTGCGGCTTCTCGTTCTCGAAGCGAGGAATCCGCTGTTCGACGCTGGCGTTTTGAAGCGTTGTCACGTTGCCGAACGCCATCTGGATCAGCTACTCGCCGCTGGCGTTCCAAAGCGGCTTCTCGTTCTCGAAGCGAGGAATCCGCTGCTCGACGCTGCCGTTTACGTTCGGCGTCGCGAGCTCTCCTCTGTGCAGCCTTGTCTTCGGAGGTGCTCGCGGTTCTGACAGTGTGCTGGCTGGCGCTAGTTGAAGGTGTGCCAGCCAGTTCGCTGACGGAATCGTTGGCGTCCATTTCCAGTCATCGGACGGCGCAGTACCGAAAAAGCAACTGAGCGGAGCGCGGACCTGGTTTATTTGCAGAACAGAGGGAGTGGAGAGGAGGAGCAGCGCGCATGCGCGTGATTGGACAGCTGGTGTGGAGAAGAGGAGCAGCGCGCGTAGCGCACAGGTGGTGGGGAAAGGAGAAGGGGAAAGAGTGGTGTGGAAAGGAGTAGAGGTGCGGACGCCGGATGACGGAGGGTCGACTAAGAGATGCTTTGCATCTAAAATAATAACGGGCAGGGAAAGAAGGAAAAGGAAAATTAATTTTAGGAAAGGTTATTGGCGACAACGAACAAATTTCCTCGCTTATTTGACGGCTACGTGACAAGGTATGGGCCAGGTGATGATCGCCCACATCTTTGTCTTTTCCTTCAGCGCGACGACACACCCAAAAAGCACACTGATAGTAACCGAAGATTGGATGGAAATCAAGGATCTAAAGAAAGTAGGACGGAAGAAACAGGAAAGAAAGAGGAGGTATCAAAAAGAAAAGAAAAAGGAACTAGCATGCCGATTCAGCTCTATACATTCTCCCTCTCTCTCTCTCTCTGTCCGTTTTTCTTTCAGTAGCTACTTATGAGAGGACCATACGTGGTCGGGCGCCTTAAGGGTCGAACACATGGGCGGAAAATCACGCGTGCGCCGAGAACCAGTTTGGGTGCCGGATGGCCCGCCGCGTCACCCTCTACCGCGCGCATACAACCTGCTAGATGTTTTCACGCGCCGCGTCGGAAACCGGATTGCTCGGACAGACACAAGTCCCCCGCTTTACACCGTGCTCTCAACTAAGAACTCCCTGTAAAGTATGCTTCAGCGTAAGTTAATTCATGATGAGAGAAAGCGAACTTCACGAAGAAGTACCCAGGGGGGTTAGCTGTAAATCGCTAGAACCTTTTACAACAACCTTGCAGGCGCTCAAACCGTCGGCCCACACCCTAACAGAGTATTTGCCTACATGAGTGTAACGGTAACTAAGATAACGTTCTCTACGAGGATTTAAATAAAAGAACACGTTCCGTACGAAAAAGATTTGACCCTTAAACAAGGTGGGGTGTGGCTGTGCACGTCGGGCCACCTTGGATGCGAATACGAGCTGTCGATGGAGTTCACATTTACTAGATGCTTTTATATTTCGGCAAAGTCCGTCCGTACGTCCTCGGTATTCATCTAACTGTTTTCATTTATATTTTAATAAAAAAAAGCGTGG
Source organism: Haemaphysalis longicornis (assembly GCF_048455015.1). Lineage (NCBI taxonomy): Eukaryota > Metazoa > Arthropoda > Arachnida > Ixodida > Ixodidae > Haemaphysalis > Haemaphysalis longicornis. The sequence goes on along the minus strand of NW_027526295.1, from coordinate 186,183,301 downwards.
TGTTTTTGTAGCATATTGCACACTAGGAACAAGAATTTAAATTAGAGATTTAACGAGCCAAAGTATATACGCTTGGGGTATACCGCGTGGGCGGGCTGAGGTTGGAGGGTTACACTTTTAACTTGCGCAGAAACTTAGTATCCAAACTGTCGCTTTTTATAAATTTCGTCTTCATTCGAGAAATACATGCCACACCCCACCGCCTGGAGTTGCATCATGCAGTGTGGACACGCCTTATATGCGGCTCCCATAAGAGGGTGTGTGGGCAACATTACAACGCTTTCCTGTGGTCATGTGCTTAAATGCAGCTCCAATGTGCAAAAATTATGCACATTACGTTATCGTTTCGCGTCGTCACAAAGTAAAAGAAGACATTAAGTAATGTGGGAGCCCTCCGGAGAGGGGGGGGGGGGGGGCTAAAAATTACTCCCAACTCCCCTCGCGGGAACCCCTGTGTAGATGTGACGCATAGGGGGTTCCGTTGTTGTTTCCGTTAGGTTGGTTCTCCCATCGCGTGAAACGTGCCGTGAACCCCTTGCTGCGGCTATGACGCAACACAATCCACTTTAATCCAATCCAATCCAATCCAAATCCAAGCCAAGCCAAGCCAAGCCAAGCCAATCGAATCCAATCCAATGCCCCTCGCGAGAGAGTGTTCGCTATCGGAGAGGAGAGGGGGTGAGCGGCGGAGAGCGCAGCTCGCGCGGCGAGGAGAATGGGGGAGGGGTGTGGACGGACAACAACAACGCCGTATGGAGGGACAAGGCGAGTGAATGAGATGCCGTCGCATCCAAAATTAATGCAACTGAAACACTTAAATTATGACATCCAGCATTTATATCCGGACATTGGTCACTGCTATAAAATAGTGGCGCTCAGTGAATAGACACCGATGGAACTCTTTTCTGGTAACGCTTTCAGTCAGCAGCGATGCAGTCGTCCTGTGCAGAGCCATGAACCATCATCAGCGAATGTCTTATGCGTTTTCCCGATGTGGGTCGGTTCCAAAGTTGTATATTTGTTTCGGTTTTTGTTTTGAGAGCCTTCGTGGCCCGTGGTATTTAATATAAGCAATAGAAAACATTCGAAACAGGAAATGGTGGCTAGATGGTGAAATATAACAGAGTGCTAGTGATTCGACGTTCTAAAATTTCAAACATTCAAACAATCACAACTCTAATTGCCTAATTTTAGAGCCGGCGGTTTCACCCCGAAAAGACGTCACTGCGTGCAACTTTACTACGCCTACCTGGCTTAGGGATAGGTTAAAACAGTTCCCGCCTGTTTCGTAGGATCTTCTAGGGATAGGTTAAAACAGCTGCTTCGTAGGATCTTCATGTAGCGGAACCGCTACACCGCTAACGTGCGCGGAGCTACAATGACACATCGCTACACACTAAACATCACATATCATTGATCATCGTGCATCATTCTCATATATACCTCATGTATTTCACAGCATTACAACTTTTGCAAAAGCTCCCCCAGGCAGAGCAGTGTGCAGCGTTCCGCAATGCTAGTCCCGCCTATTTTTCAAACGACGCATAACAAGCAACCATGAAGTAAGTCTTTGTGTAACGAACGAACAAGGGAAATTTCGAGATGATGAACTAAACAGAAAAGTACCCATCTCGATAATAAAAATTGAAATTACGAACGAAATAATTTAAAGACCAATTACCAATTCCACTAACGAGCCATTGAGCCAACAAACTACCTAATTGGCGAACTTACAGATTTTATTACTGCCTTGTTTATTAGCAAACAAAAGGTGCCTTACGCTTAGTAAAGCCTAAAAACATGGGTAGCTTTTTTTGTATGACCATATCGATAACGCAGCTCCCTGGTCTGGAATCTGGACAGAGCAATTAACTTTTTAACAGCGGAGCGGTTATAGGACTGCGCCTGACGACAGTCTGTCCTGGCATAGCGTCACGCTCCCTCCGCAGCAGGCTTCTCCCCATCGAAAAAACTGGGCAGCAGTATAAATTTTTTTAAAGATAGTAAGAAAATGCCCTAAAGCCTACTTTTTTTATATATACAAAACGACTTATACTGCCCCTCAAAAATTGTCGTTTCAGCATTGCATTTGTGTTGCGATGTGAAGCCGACTTTAAAAATTGGCGTAAGCCTGGTTTTTGAAAGCTGGCTTCTCCACAGTGCCTGTTCCGCAGTGAAGCTTGGCCATTGATGGAGTAAATGAATGAATTTATTGTCAAGGAAAAGGAAAGGAAAGACCACCAGCAGGCGTAAATTGTCACACCTAAGGGTGGACACCATAACGCCTGCTGGTGTGGGTGTTGGGGCAGAGGATGACAGATTCATAGAGAGGACGCCCTTTCGATGGTCGCCCTCCAGCTGCCGCCAGTTGGGTCTCCGCAGGGTGACCAGCGGCAGCGCGTACATCAGTAGCCCCACGGCCGAGGCGCTGTACAGCCGCCGGGCTGTCTGCTGGGAGCAGCCTTTGTCTCGGGCGACCATCTTCTGCACGGCCTAGGTGGCCAGTTGTGTATGATTGCAGAAAACGACTGTAACTATTTTGTTATCAAAATTATTGCGAAACAGATAAGTGACAATTAGCCGCTAAAACTACTCCACCAGTATGCCGAGTTTTATTTGCTTCTCATAATTAGTTCACAGGGAAGTTGTAAACGGTACAGAATTACTTGTCTGCTGTCACCACACGACCTTCCAAGGAGGGAGTGTGGTTACAGAAAACGTTTGTAACTGCTGGTTTGCAGGAAATAACCGAATGCTGGAAACAAATTATATGATAATTAGCCGCTGAAACTACTCTAACATCATACGCACACACACAAAAAAGCCGAAGCTAACAGGAATATTTGTAAAGACAACCGGAGCTTTGCTGTTTCAACAGATTTCACACTGGGCTTATAAAAGGTTTAATTCTTTTTCGCTCTCTTTTTAAAACCACCATTGCAATTTCTTCACCCCAGCGCCCAGTCAAAGAAAGCAATGAACACGGGGTGGTTAATCGATTCATCTCTGTCCTGTTCCACTCGCAGAAGAGTATTGTAACTTCAATCACGAAACAAACAGACGCTCGTAAACTTGCCTCCTGTCCAAATCGACAAGCAGGAGCTGCTGAACGAAAAGCACGCGCCTCTCTCCCGCTCACAGCCGGGTTCAAACAATGGTCGGCTCGTTTCTAATTAGCAAATTGCACGCAGCCGTCCGCGGCGGACTCAGATAGCACCGAAAGCCCTGACGCACGCTCCCATTCGATGGCGCACAATCCGCCGGTCGCCGCTGCCTAATCTCTGCAGCCCACTGTGCGGTCATTTCTCTCGGCTTCTTCCCAGCAGACGTCCCCCTCTCCCGCTGTGCTCCCACTGTAGTCCCAGTTCATTTCTGATCTCCTTTCCTTCACTTATTTATCACGAACCGCGTTGAGGCCGCGCAACCTCCATGCGTGTTCGCTGGCGTTTAGGTACTCGTGTACGTGGTGGAGTGCAAAAGGCACGCCGGCCTGCAGCCCTCTTCACTGCGACGCACGGACCACAGATCCGGGCTGCAGCTAAATTATGGACCGGATATAGCGTAGGGCTAGTAGAATAGAGGAAAGGATTGTGTGAAAAGGAAAATTTGCGCGCTTTTATTTTCACAGTGATTTGATTTCACGGGAATCGTTGATGACTGCACCTGATAATGGCGTCCAAATTCCTGTCGACTCACTGCTGCGCTACCTCCGAATAGCATGCAGCCCTGTCTGGCCGTGGTCACATGGCATCCATTCGGATAACGAGATTAGGAGCAGAAGGAAGTTAGGGAGACAGGCATTTATACACACCCCCTAACAACCCCCCCCCCCCCCAACACCCCTTCCAGATTCCAGAAGTATTTCGACAGCCCCCAAAAAGGGGCACCCTGCCCAACACCCCCATCATCCCCCTAGGAGGATTTCGACACCGCCCCCCCCCCCCCCCCCCCCAAATCAAAACTCTGGATAAACACATGGGAGGGGCCAGCTTTAAGTTCCTGGCAATGGACCTCTCCCTGTATGTGTGACGTCACGTGCGCGACGGGTGGTACCTGCTGGCGGCCGCAAAGGTGGTTGCAGCAGGGATTCATACACACACCCCTAACATTCCCCCCCCCCCCCCCCAGAAGGTCGTCGACACCCCCCAAAAGATTCAACATCCCATAGCAAGCACCCTGCCCAGGGGTTTATACGTAGCCCCTAACATCCCCCAAACACCGCCTGCCCTTGGAGGACTTCGACACCGCCCCAAAATGGCAATTATGGATAAATGCATTCAGGGAGAGACCCGCCTCGTGCACTGGGCATCAGTAGGTTAGTAGGTTGATGATGCTGATGATATCCTGACATACATACATCTACAGGTGAGGATCCTTGGATCCTTGCAGGATCCCTGTATCCTTACAGGAAATAAATCTTGTAGTACGTGGGCGTCTGGGTGTGCCTTTTACCCGACAGTGTACGCATACGTCAATCTACGTCAATTACCTTTTATTTATCTATGCTGAAGCTCTAAACAGCTTAGTGTCAGTGCTGTGTCCAGATATATTTCCGGCTTGTTTGACCTTGCCACCCCCCCCCCCCCACCAAAAAATAAAATAAAATAAAAACAGCTGTTTTATCCTCAGCCGTACGAGAAAAGTATCAAGTAAAAACCACGCTCCGCGGCGCAAAGAAATGTCGATGGTGCGCACATGCTGAGGTATACTTATTTCTAACCACAGCTCCTGTACGTTTACATGCGAATAGAAACTGTTCTCGGTCCCTTTATATCACAAAGTACACTGGCCTCAACGCTCATTGAAATTCATAAAGTGGAAATTTAGAAGAAAACGAAACTTCCCAATTATTCAATGCGGCCCTTTAAACACAGAGAGTGAGTATAGCGCCAGATGATATATTGCATGCACATCTACTTCGAATGTACAGTCCGGCTAGATAGCAACAAAAAATACATGCTCAGGACAGATACAGCGGTTTTCTTGTACCTAGACCATAGTGTGCGTGCCCAAATATGTTTTTGTGACCCACAAAACAGGTAGTTCATATGAGCCTTTATTCTAATTAAATATATTGCGCAGGGAAAAAAAAAAAAAAAAACGAGCCCGGAATAAAAGCGGCGCTGTTGCAGTATAGCCTCGCCCCCAGTAAGCCGGAGCGTGCCTCGAAGGGCGCCATGACGGCGTCACGCACCTGCGGCTCTTATTAATTTTGTCGTGGCAGCGGAGGTCGTTTAATTGATAACGTTTTTCCGGCCGTGTGTGGTCACCGGGGCCAACAAGCTGCTCGTTTTCGCCTCGACCCGTAGCAACCCACGCAAGATACGGGCGCTGGAGGTGCATAAACGAAATAAAATACGGACAATGACGAGGAACACAAAAAGGGAGTTAGAGGGAGAGGTGAAAAAAAAAAAAAAAGGCGTTAGGGCCATATTGCCTCGCGCAGAAAAAAGACCGTCGATCTTCGGCTGAAAAGTACGTGCTCAAATGCGTCAGAAGCACGAGGCGGTCAGAAGTTAGCAAAAAAAAGGAGGGAAAAGAACACACGCAGTGCACGCAGTGTATTCGTGCAACAAAGAAACATACGGCCGCCGTGGCTGAGTGGGTAAGCGTTGTGCCGCTGAGCCCAAGAATGCGGGTTGGAATCCGGCCACGGTGGCTGCTTTTCACATGGAGACGAAAAGCGAAAACTCCCACGTGTCGAGATTTCGTCACACCCATCATTAAAGAGACCCTAAAACACTTTTTCCAACTTTTTTTTTTTTTGAAATCTTCAATGTTTGCAGAACGTAGTCACCCGATAGACAAGTACTCAGATTAGGGGGTCGCAAAGTACCTCAGCCAAAAATTACTGCCCATCAGATAACTTGGAAACTCGCTCAAAAGATTTTTGTTTCTTTCCCAGTTTTGGCGTTCATAAATGGCGCGAATTACGTCACTATGGCCATGTAGCTGCTGTTGGCCGGTTTTCTTTCAGTTGCAGCAATGAACGCATCCGATAGCAACTTTACAAATAAAGCCACAAAAACAAAGCAGAAATGGAAGGCGTATCTGCTGCGACGAGCAAATCGCGCCGGACCACTCCGTGCTAGCGATAACTATAGCTTTCGCAGTGCGTCCAGACGCGAAGGAAAGAGGGAAGGCGTTTATCGGAAGTGTTGCAGGGTCCCTTTAATACGGTGCGCCTCATAGCCCGGGTGTGGCTTCGGCGAGTTAGACACGCAAATTTCTGAACAAAGCGACAGCAGCAGCAGTAGAGGATTATCTGACCAGTCCTCGAAAGTGGCGCGAGAAAACGCCGGAATGCGAGAGAAAAAGCGAGATTCGTCGAGAAAAATGGGAAGGGGGTGGCAGGTTAGGGTTTACTCGGGTACAACTTAAGAACGGCAACGCAAGTTGCCGCTGTGTCTTATCACCGCAGCCGGATGTTACTCCGTGCGGCGCAAGTTGTGCGTTACAGGGAATATTTTGAACATGGCGTGAGCCGTTTCCGTGATTTTTTGTACTGAATATGCTTAGAAATTACTGCAGCGACGACAAACAAACTGTGTCAGAAAAGGCAGGTGATATCACGCCTTCATAGCAATCTCATTTCAAAACGCGCGCGCCCGTTGACATCCGGGTCCGTCGCTTAGGCGGAGTGATACCGTACATGAGTTATTACCGTTCTTAACTTGTTCTCGAGTATAGCGGAAGACGAGGCAGTGTAGGTTGCTTCAACGCCGAGGTCATGGCGATACACTGCGGCTGCTTCATTGACAATTTCTCTGTTCTGATTGTTTGAAGTAACGAAGTAGGGAAGTCATCACATACAAAACGGTAACGGGTCGGTAAGCCTAACGGCGTTGAGAGACGAGTATGCGGTACACGGGGAGAGAAGGATGCGCCAAAGGCCCTGTCTGCATCTCGGTGGTGACGCCGGGCAGGAGCGAGTCTAAAAGAGGCGAAAGCGTTGGGAGGGGGGGGGGGGGTGGAGGAGGAGAGGTAGGTTTAGATAATCTTGGTTCGATTTATCCACTTCCCGGCTAACTCGCTCCCCGCGCTCTCCACGAGAAGGCGAGGCGCCTCAAATCAAACAGCGCTAAGCGGTCGGGTGCCAAAGTGAAAGGGACGAGAAGGGGATCGAAGCATCGGAAATTCGTGCGCGCACACGAACAAAAATCCCCCTGCAGAGAGACAAAAGCAAGTTTCTTTTAGTCACAAATAAGTAAATAAAGAAGCGATGTGTCGCGGGAGCGGCGCATCAGCAAAGAAAAAACAAGGGAAATGAAAAACAAGAATGAAAACCAACGTGGCGCACCCGCCATAGTTAACGCGAACACGCGCACGGTCACCAGCAGCGGCTCGACTCCCGAGCACCGGCAGCCAGAGGCCGCGATCAAAGGGAGCGTCGCCGAAAAGGAAAAAATAATAATAATAACGCGGGCGCGCCCTCGCTCAAACGCTCCGTGACGTCACGCGCTGGAGGGTCGCTGACTGGCGCGAGGGGCACGTCACGGGGCGCCGCCGATTGGGCAATTACGGCGAGCCAATAAGGGCACGTGCGCGACGGGCGCGCGCTTTTTTCCCGAGATTTTCCCGTTTTTCTTGCCCCACCTCCTCCTCCCTTTCGGAGCTGCGTCTTCCTTCTCTCCCGAAAACGGGAGGAGGAGGGAGGGCGGAGGAGGCCCGGGGTGTCGGCGACCGGTGGCAAAATCGCTCGGCCTCGCGCGCCACTTTGAACGGTGTGAAAAATCGTCGGACGCTCGGTGGCGGCTGCGCGCCGTACGCTTTGTTTTTTCCTTTACTGCACCGGGTTTTTTTCTTTTCTTTTTGTCCAGCGCACGAGTTCGGCCTCGGGTCTGTTGTGCTCGCTCGCTGGCTCTGCACCGGTCGTCGGAGCAGCCACGTCATGCTGCACGAGGTACCGACCATGCGCGATGCGCCGGGAGAAGTCAAGGGGGCCCCTTCGTCCAAGGGCGCCGAGAGGCGCCTCCTGCACGCCTACTCCATCGACGCCATCCTGGGACTTGACAGGTCTCCGTGCGGTGACGAGCGCCGAAGATCGCCCTGTCCGTCGTCCGCGGCGGCCGCGGTGGTCTACCAGGCCGGAACGCGGTGCACGTCGCCGGCGTGCACGGACAGCGGATCCGAGACGGCCAGCAACGGTACGTGATCCTTTCTTGCACTGAACTTCTTTCGCTGCCTTTCTCTATCTCTCTTTCTCTGTGAGTGTTAGACAAGCGCGAAGTCGGGCTATGAGTGTCGGATACATTGTTAAGTATATGGGATAAAAAAAAAAAGAACTGCATTAAAAGCTTCATGCTTAATAGCATCCCGGTAAGCTTAGCATCCCAGTTGTCTGCTAAGGCTGTGCAATGGCAGCGTTTGCTAAGTACGGGAAAAATGCGAACTAAGCGCACTATCCTAAAGAGTTTTATCTTTCAAGATATTCTTCTCTGAGTGCCTACGCACTCGGTCAACCTAGCATGCAGTTTTCATCACAAAGGCAGGAATCGACAAGTGCAGCGAATAGTGTTGGCAGAGTTGGTGGCGCACATTTATCGGGTGAAAATTTTCTTCTGCCGAGACATATTTTTGAGTAAGTAGACAACGAAAGATCTAAGGAGCCAAATCTAGAGAATATGGGACCAAGGAATCAGTTGAAAACCAAATTCATGAACTTTCCGGTGGTCGATTTGTGAGACGACGTGTTGTTTTCGTGAAGGAGTACTTTCTCGTGCGCATGGATGGGCCGTCATTTTATTTGCCGCACTTTCATGCACTGCAATAACAATGCGTTATTTTCTTGTTAATGTTGCGACTATTTGGATGTAGTCGGTAAAAAATATTATTTGCAAAAGAAAAAAAAATAACAAAAGCCCGATCTATCCTAGCCGTTAAAATGGTTTGGTTTCTTTGGGACATACTACTCTCCTGAGGCTGTCAATTCCTTCGTCTGCCGTTTCGACGCAGGGTTGTAGAGTTAAATGCATGTTTCTCCCATGGTCCCGTATGAACGCAAGAGGTCCTGCGGGTTGCAATTAAACACTGCGAGGAAATGAACTTTTGCTTGCGCTTTTGGTCACAATCGACTGTCGCGGCACACAAATGCACACAAATTTCTCATCTACAATTCGACGTGCAGGAGTTTGCGTCCTCTTTCACTTGAGATGTCAACGGTGTGAGCAATATCGCGCGCCGTTAATCAATGGTACTGCATGAAATGTTTTTATAAATCAGTTTCACGATGCATCTCTAGTGATGGACTCAACTGGGCGTATAGCGAAACCTTAATTTCGAGTTTGTGTCCGGGTCTGTTTGATATCATTCGTCCAAACATAAACAGCCTTCAGCGGTGGCGTAGCCAGAAATATTTTTCGGAGGTGGTTTTACGCCGGCCGTAAAAATTACGAATAAAAAGGCGAGGCACCTGTGCCAAAACAATGTCTTAGTCATTTTTCTCCCTTGATAAATCCAATCTATTAAATGCCTCGTCCGCTGTAATATCTACATAAAAAGTGCACACTGGACTCGCAGGAACCATTTATCAGCAAATTTATTTATTTATTTATTTATTTATTTATTTATTTATTTATTTATTTATTTATTTATTTATTTATTTATTTATTTATTTATTTATTTATTTATTTATTTATTTATTTATTTATTCAAAAACGCCCCTAGAAGCCCTCACTGGGAGGGTATTACATAGGGGGCGGTATACAGGATACATTGAAAACGAACAAAGCAAGGAGTACTAACAGCAGGTTAATGGGCAAACAAGTAAATACAAGCGGGTTCGAGGCAAAAAAGAAAAAAAGAAAGAAGGAAAACAAACGAAAAATCTGAAAAGGACTCATGAACAAATCTACGAAAGCACTTTTCAGTGAAGTTGACATACAAAGTAAGTGTGTAAAAGTTCTTGGAATTCGGTCGGATCGGTTACAGTTACAATGTAAGATGGTAGGGCATTCCAATCCACAGTTGTGCGAGGTATGAAGGATTGTGAATATCTAGCAGTGTGGCATTTCAGACGTGTCACTTTTAAGGCATGGTCTCGTCGGGGAAAGATGGTCGGTGGCGAAGAAAAGAATGAAGTGAAAAGGGATGGAACAGTTTACGAAACAATGATAAACGTGATAGTTTACGTTGATGTGATAGGATAGGTAAATTGACACTGTTCTTATCCAACGTTTTCAGGCTTAATATATCTATTCGAAGTGTAAATATCATGGGAAATGCAAGGATGAGAAGGGGGGGGGGGGGGAGCGGCACTGAGAAAATTTCGGGAGGAGGGAGGGGGGAGGAGTTATGGCACCGAAACGCCACCCCCCCCCCCCCCCCCCCCTGACGGCGCCACTCGCCTTCAGGGCTTCTTCACAGTTCCCGTGAACACCATGTAACTCGAGCTGTATCTGCATGCATGGCCAACCGAGTTCTTCAGCCAACAATGTTTTATAACTATAAAGAACTTCCTTCTTTACGCTTGTGTTGCAAGTGCTGGCAAGTGCGTTTTAAACGTATAGCAATTAACCCCTTGTTATAACAATGTCACTCTATTCAAAGTCACGCTCTCTTCGGAGTGTTTCGTGGTTCCCACATCTTACCCGCGTTTAACAAAGCAACTTTAATAACGAAGTCAGATTCTTGTACCGAAGACTTCGTTATTGCGAGAGTTTACTGTGTCCGAAGGAAATAGAGCCCCATTTGTCGATAATATATCACCGCAGCTAGACTGGGCGATCATACTCGCACGCCATGACATCCCCACCAGTATAATGGATCTTTCCTATTGAAATGTAGCAAACTTATCACAATACATTCGTGCTATTGAACCAGAGGGATTGAACCGAGCACGAGACGTGTGCAAGCCTTCTGCGTTTGCTAACGCGTTCTGTACCGTTCCGTGGTTCATAAAAAGAAAAAAAAATACTGGAACGGTCAAAGAGAAGCGATCGATAAAGTTGAAACAGCTGTGTCAATGAGGCATTGGTGAATTCTGCAGCATAAATGAACGAGCGAATCCGTAGTGCTAGTTTTATACGTCAACGAAGTCCTAGGATTTATGCAGTGTTCTTGGACGAACAAAAAGTTCATTTACTTTTTTTTAGCAGCAAGAAACAAACTTGCTAAACGATTTTTTCCCGCATACGGTGTCGTTGATGGGTGAATGAAAGTTTAGTTTCTGTTAAAAAAACAGATACATAAAAAGAAAATAGAAGAATATTAGTTTTGAGCACGCGCATTGCACACTATACTCGCAAAAATCAATTCGGGTGCGCTAGCTGGCACAATGCCTCCATAATGGCGACGTTGCCTCAAAACGCGCTGCAGGAAAGCGAACTTTCTTTGACCATGATGATGATCATGGGTGAAGTAAAAGTTTGTTCTAACGCGGACCTTTACTGGTCGAAAGCCAATGCCTTCAAAGTCCAAAGTAAAAGTTCAAAATGCGAACCATTACGCCCAAAACGTAGTGCAGGAAAGCCATCTTACACAATTGGTTTCAACAAAGGCACATCGAGCGCCTGAAGAAAAAAAAAACTACAATAAAAACCTCTTCCTGTGAACCTCAGCCCCTCGAATCTGGATCCCTGTGGTATGACGCCGATGTATATCCGATTGCGATATTCTGACACGGTCGAAACAGTTTGGATTTTGGACTTTGACATTGACTATAGTCGCAGTGGAAGAAAGCTTCTAGTTTTAACCATCTTTCTCTTAAGGAAGAGACTTTGATTTTTATTTTACTCGCTTCTCCTCTGCCCTCACAATCATGTCTCCGCGTGCATATGTGGCTGTAAAAACAATGAAAGAAAAAGTAAACGTCCAACTTGGGGTTTTAGGCACCAAAGCAGCAACCCCTGGGTGGTCTACAGAATAATTCTTTGATGAGAGAAATATTGTTTATCGGACATTTGAGTTTCTTGGCTGTCAAAGCGGTTTCTTTGCACCAAGGCGAGTACCACAGGCATAGCACCTGTATGCGGTGCCGATTACCGCTCCAGCCTCAAGGGTTTCCTGGTCGATTATTGCGAACGAAACGCAAGTGGGGAAGCGGAAGTAGAGGGTAGGATATGGACATCTTGAAAATAAACTGTTCAAGTTGAAACTGGTTGGCTCCGTACGAAGGCGGAAATGTCGGGAAGAGGGCAGGCTTCGGGCCAACGTGTGAAGCGGTCAACACAGGTCAGGATGTACCGGTAACCTTGGCAAGGGGGTAGGGGGCCAACGCGGTCAATGTGAACGACAGAAAAGCGTTCATCGGGCCTAAGGAATGGCTTGGCAGGGGGAATGGAATGCCGTTGGACTTTTGAATGCTGGCACGGCGTGCAGGCTCGTACCCAGTCTCGAATGTCAGCGTTCATACGTGGCCAAACGTAGCGGGACGCAATGAGTTTTTGAGATGCCCGAATGCCGGGGTGGGCCATGTTGTGGATGGCGTCAAACATGCGGTGACGATGTGAGGCAGGCAGGAAAGGGTCGGGGAACACCTGTGGACGTGTCGCAGACGAGGTGATGTGATTGTGCTGTAATACTTCAGAATATTTATACCTCACATGGTGAGGGTATTATTTTATATGCTTTGCGCTATTGCGCTTTTTGTATTTGTTTTTTTTTCGGCCCTTCGCGTTCGGTATTGTCTCTCATTTGATGTATGGGATTATTTAAATTTTGTTTTTAAGAACGAAGCTCTTTAGCAAATGGTAATTTTTCTTTCCCCAATTAAAAATACCAAGAAATTGCCTAACGCGCGCACGTGAGCGCGGGCCTCACGGTTACCGCCCAGTGTCCCCTGCGCACGTTTGTCAAGCCACGCATACCCACTTAAGGAGATTGGCCAAGATTGCGGCGACCGCCCGGCAGTTAAAGAAACCAAGAAATTGCCGAGCGCTCGTGTGTGCGTGGGTTGCGGTGACCCCGCCATTGTCACGGGTGCATGTTTGAAAGCCAAACTTGGGAGATTGGCTAAGATTGGCAAAAAAGAAAAAAAAACTCCAGCGTTCGCCGTAATCGTGGCTACACTTGGTCGGAACGAGAAAGAAACGTCATAGCGTATGCCTCTCCAAGGTAATGTCCAATGAATATTACTTCCAAAAAATGAGGGAAGCTCACACTTATAGCAACAATGATTGTCGCTGAGGCAGCGAAGAAGGAGCTAATCGGCTTCAGTCCTGGACTTAAACCATCGTGATTGTCGTGAAGGTTGCGTACAGCTTCGCTACCTCCAAGTATTACGCGTTAGTGTAAGCTTAAATCACTTTTTTCCTTTGAAACGAGATAATGCAGATCACGTCATAGCTAAGTACACGACGAGCTTTTTATTCTCAACTGGTGTATCTTACCACTTTTACTCTAATTTCACTCCCATCAAATACGTGCATAACGATTTTTTTTGGGGGGGGGGAGGGAGAAAAAGTTATCAAGTCTCAACTTTGTACTGGGATTCTGCCACAGGGCTCTTTGCCGTGCGTTGCACTCATTCATTCTAGAATCAGGACGTCTGCCGTGTTAGCTATCATTTGGCCCTGCTGGATTCCCCTGTCAATCGTATACGCGCGCCTAGCTCACTGCTTCGGCTGTACCACATTCTCTCTTCGTTATACTTAACTCTATTTTTCATGTATTTTTTATCTTTTTTACTTCTGTCTATTATCTCCTAACTTTCTCTAGTGATCCACTGCTAATTCATTCTAATATTTAAGTGTTTCTTTTCCCCCCAAAACTACATAGTTTGTTTTCGGTAAACCACCCCTTTCCTGGCCAATCCTCCTGAGTGGGTGTGAGCCATCTTTCTGGTACCACCACCACCACCATGTACTTCTTCCTTTCTTGAGTTTCAATTTCTGCCAATATGTAGCTGCTAGCAGGGTCAGAGATAAACAAAAAAGACAGTCATAAACATGGCCTAACTACATTATCAGATTAAGGTGGGGGATAAGTAGCCATGTTTCTGAGTTCTTTTTCCAGATTACGCACATTTATAAATGGTAAGAACGTGTATACGAAAAACCCGCTTACCTCGCAAAATCCTTCTAGCCGATATGGTCCGGCGTCTGGGACTATCCAGTGGTAAGTCCATTTTGAAACAGTAGACGGATTTTGAGCACGTTTGACTTGTATAAACTATGCGAGAATAGTTTAACTTTGACACACATTGTTGAAGTTAACCTTTACACAGATAACTCAAACTTTGAACAGTAAGATAGCATTATAAAAACACTGAAAACAGGCGTGTGACGTCATTGAGGGGGTTCGTATGGGGTCCTCGAAGGGTGCACGGTGGTTCTTTTCCTTTCGAGCTTGACAATTAAACTAAAGATGTATACTTACATGAAATAGAGCAATTAGTTTTTACAAGGACGCAACCACACGGCTCAGCTACCAATCAGTTTCACGAAATCATTCCGGAGGCGTCTACGAAGAATCACAGAAATTGAGGGGCCGTTCGCATAAAACATCCTCCTCCTTTTCTTGATTGTGGGGTTTAACGCGCCGACGCAACGCAGGCGATGAGGCGCGCCGTAGTGGAGGGCTCCGGATTAATTTTGACCACCTGGGGATCTTTATCGTGCGCCGAAATCTCGTACACACGGGCGTTTTTGCTTTTCGCCTCCATCAGAAAAGCGGCCGCCGCGGCCGGGAATCGAACCCGCGACCTCGTGCTCCTCCTCCTTTTCTTTCATCAAACTATCGCAATGGTTGGTTGATTGATTGATTGATTGATTGATTGATTGATTGATTGATTGATTGATTGATTGATTGATTGATTGATTGATTGTGCCCTCCCCCCTCCCTTTGCATCTGGTGATGGCGCGTGTCATTTCACCAAAAAAAGCTAATGTTCTATGCTGGGCTATTCTTTTATTTAAGTGCTGCGATTAGCGACAGGCTCAAATTAAATCTTGTCTGTAACATGAAACAGCTGTTTTACGACATATCAGAGCAATATTTTTTAGCCACCTCTGCAGCCTCGTAGTTCACCTTTTTCGTATCACCTTTAGGACCTCCGTACCTTTAGGGCCTCGGGAAGGCGAATGTTTCCCTCATACGAATTCAGCTGGATACGATCACCATCCGACGAAATGTGCTGAATAGTTTCTGTTTTCTTTCTGCAGAACACACGTGCCCCATCATTTTGTGTGTACTCCCCCACAAAAACATTCGTTTTCAAGCAATGTACCTGCTCTATAGCCTCGAAATTCAATGTAGTGTCCTTGAAGTTATACAAAGTTTTCTCTCTGTTCCAGATTTTCTCTTCCCTGTACATTTCTAACGTTTTCTATTTCATTATTCCCTCCATATATTTGTCTCTGTCTGCTTTGACCCTTCTTTGGTTATCTTGGCTGTCTTGGCTTCTACAATGACCTTCACATATTTCATACCTTCTGGTCGTTCTTATCTACTGCATGTTCACGCTTTCTATGTTGTGGTATTTAAATGCTCAAGTGGGTCCATTGTTTATAACTTATCCTAAAAGCATATTGTACTGTGAGTTTCGCCGTCCTCATCAACAATCCCACCCATATCTCCCAGCAACGCTTCGTTAATTTTATTATGCGAACCTAAAACAGAACAGCCTACCGTTTTCTGGTGCACCTCTTGACGTGACAGCGCGTCTGATTCAGAGCACAGTGTTCGCAAATGTCAGGCTCGGGATCATTACACATTTCTAAATTACATGCACCACATCGCACTGGTTATAACTGCACCCAATGTTTTACGCTTCGCAATAGCGACATTTCGCTTCCCTTTGATTTTAAATTTCGCCTCGTGACTTCTAAAGTAGCTTTAAGGCGAAGCTTCACTTTCCTCGCTGATGGCGACCGTACGCGAAATAAATCCAACTCTGCACAATTGGAGGGCACTTGATGATGGTCGGTTTCCACAAAGACACATCAAGCGCCTCAACAGAAACGCAGTTGTCTAGAGTTCCCGTCCGACGGCGCAGCTGATCGCTGCAGGCATGGCTAGAGTGCCGTCCGACGACATTCGAATATTTAAGACTAAGCTAGCACCGGCCAAAACATCTGTCGTTGTAGTGTAGAGGATCTGTCTTAGCTTCTTGATCCCAAGGTCGGTGGTTCGGGACCGGCTCTTGCGTCGTTTTTCTTTAAGTTTAAATTGAACTATAATTTTTATGTCTTAGGTTAGTTTTGGGGTCTTAAATTATTTCTTTGTGTGCGTTAGGTTTCCTTATGTCATGTTAGGTTAAGCTGCCTAGCATTACGTTATCTAGAGCGATGTAGTGCCAGACGCGACAATTTTGTCACAAATTGCCGGTGGACGTCGATATAGTGGAGTGCTTATAATGCCGTCGGACGGCACTCTAGACACGGCCTAACAGGAACAAAAAAAAAACCGATTGCGCCATTCCGATATATACAGTCGAAGTAGTTTGGATTCTTTGACTCAGGTTGCAAGGGAGCCGGAGCGTTTGAACAACCTTTCTGTTAAGAAAGGTGCTTTTTTTTTATCCACACTCCCAAATACTTGCATCCCTTCTCCCTGGGTATTTCTGCCATGCTGGATTAATACTGCGTTGGTGAAACTGTCGTTAAAAACCATAATTACAGACTTTATAGGGTTAAAATTCAACCGGAGGTATGTGACTTTATAATCAGCAATATTTATGAGAAGTTATCAGCTTTCGGGTTATCAGGTGTAATAACAATTAGCGCCATCTGCGAAAAGCGTTCCCGTAATACGATCTTCTACCACTCTGCCTTGCCGTATATGTGTCAAGTGTAATTCAAAATGGCCTGTTTCCAGTTTCTTTTCTAACAGTGAAATGGGAAGCGCAGAACAGTACGGGGTTAAGAAGAAATGCCTGTTTGAATCGTCGATAGGTGTTTACCAGGTGTGTGAATTCCAGCCCTTCCTGTGTCAGGGGCACCCTATTATCTTGGTAAATTCCCCACAGGAACTGTATTACCTCGTCATATAAGACCTACAGTTTGAGTATGCCTCACAGCAATTCTCGATTTACTTTGGCATGCGCACTTTTATATTCCAAGAATATTATCCATAATGACCGATCGTTCACCTTTCGATATTAAAATGCAATGTGTTAGCATCAGGGGCGGACTAAGAAATTTCGGAGCAGGGGGGGTTAACTTCGTCCTCGGGGCCCTAATGGTTACGACGGCGATAATGAAGATGACGACTATGTTAAGAGGCTGAATTTTTTTAAAGCCAACATGATAAGTGATGTGATAAGCGCGCTGATAAGTGATAAATATACGTCATTTTATGTTCCCGGAAATTGGTTTCCTGGGCTGATTTTTAACACTTTCAAACGGTTTTTCAAACTTTTTCAAACTTTTTAACATTATTTTAACAAACTTTTTAATATTTATCAAACTTTTTAACATTATCAAACCTGACGTACACTTTGGCCAGTTTTAATCGCTGATCGATTGTAGGGTTTCACACGCCGACGAGACGAAGGCGATGAGGCGCGCCGCAGTGTAGGGCTCCGGATTAATTTTGACCACCTGGGTATCTTTATCGTGCGCCGAAATCTCGTACACACGGGAGTTTTTGCTTTTCGCCTGCATCAGAAAAACCGCCGGCGTGGCCGGGAATCGAGCCCACGTCAGTTTTAATCGTGAGCCCATCACAAGTTCCCAATTGGAATAGTGCGTCGGATATGCCTTGCATGTCAATGAACAGAGGAGCATTTCCTTTTAAAACAAGAAATATAATATTAAGCCTTCTAGCTTAATAATATACTTTAAACGCATCGAACGTACAGTCCCAACCTTTGAAGATGGAATTAGCCATAACAATTATGTACAAATATTTCCCTTATAAATGAATGTTTCTACAATACAATAAAAAGCGATCATGTCGGACTCAAACTCCACCATTCATAATAAAATGAGAACAAAGAATGACTTCATTCACGCTGTGCACAGGCATTAAACAAAAACAAGAAAATGAGAGGAATTGGTATTAATCCGAAAGCCCGAACAGACATAACATTTTAAAGTGGCATCTTGCGGCCTTTCAAACTCGAAAATTCCTATATTGCGTCACGAAAACAAATACCCCACAGCAAGTCATTTCGATCGACATGGTGGCTAAAGAATTCAACTGCCTCACGCCGACAGTGTAGCGCATGATACATTTTATTAAGGAAAGTTATGAAAAGGAACGCTCGCTCTTGCAGTTTGTTGCAGGGATAAAGCATGCATGTTTGGGAAAACGCATACCCTATCTCTTTGCTTGAACATTTTAAGCAGACCACTTGCGTTTCTATCTTGTCAGCAAGAACTAGACCAATTCAGCAGAAAAAGTCGAGTCGAGGTCGCTATTGTGCATTTCCAGTTATCTACTAGCTTGACTGATGACCGATAGACATCCATAGAAAACGCTATAAATATAGACTGAAAATTCTGGCAGAGACGGTTGCACGCAGATTTCCGAGCCTGTAACGCCGTACTTAAGTTGTACATACATACATACATACATACATGCATGCATACATACATACATACATACATACATACATACATACATACATACATACATACATACATACATACATACATACATACATACATACATACATACATACATACATACATACATACATACATACATACATACATACATGTATTGCGAAGCATGAGTGTGCGCTTGCGCATATGCAAAAATACTCCGGGTACTTATCATTGTTATATGTTCTTAGTTATTAGTGTAGGAATAGTTAGCCAGATTGTTGGGTATTTTGTTGTTCCGTCTCTCTCTTTTACCTTCTCTACCTTCTCTCTTTTCTGCGATGTATTTGTGACCGGTCTCAGAACACATTCTTTTAGCTTTATACAGTCGCCACATCATACAGGAACCCCGAATCGCGGCATCTTCAAATCTAGGCCGGAAAATGTGCACCCATATTGCTTATATTGCTTCGGGTGCAGGCTGGTTCTTTTCTTCCGTCACGCCATCGCATCGTCGGGACCGAACATGGACTGACATATACGCTAGCGGAAGATGTTTTGGTTCCGGTACCGCGCCTGCCGGTTCCGTCTGCGTAATCCGGCGTGAAGGGTATGGACGCAATCCAAACCAAGCGCAGCCGCCACAGAAGCAGAACGAGGGGTGTTTTTCTGCATTGCGAGCCGCGCAACCGGCTAAGCCTAATCGTGAGTGACGTTGAGGAGTCAATGCGGAAAGAAATCCGCGTCGGTTGCTGCCGCCGCGAGGCCTAATTTGAAGTGGTCCGGATTTACGCAGCCACCGGATAGTCTCCTAAGCCAATTACTGCTGTCAAACATGGCAGCCGGCCCTCTGCTGTCTAAACATTTAACCGCGCGGTCGCAAGCAGATATTTCGTGGACGTTTCCTTTTGTAGCTGCTGCAGATGGAATGGCGCTCAGACCAGCTCATCAGGCATTTGGCGCCAAATGCAAAAAAGATGTTTCTCCAGTAAGCACATTGCTAATACATATATAACAGTAATGCTGTTCCCGGAATCTTGGAATGCGTGTGCCCCTTTTTCACAACGTGACGTCACAAAAATGAGTTGCCGCTGGCGTCGCTGAGAGTTTGTTTGTTTGTTTGTTTATCTTTCTTCCAAATTTTGGAGATTTAATGCGCCAAAGCTGCACCCGGGCTTTGAGGCGCGCCGTGGTGGGGGGCTCCGGATAACTTTTGACCACCTGGGGATCATTAAGGTGAGCCGAAATCTCTACATACGATCTTTATCGCTTTTCGCCTCCATGTGCACTGAAAGCTTCGGTAGCGATATTTAGGTCTGGCTTCTGATCGCGCATACAGTTGAACCTCGTTATAATGAACACGGATATAGCTAATTATCGGCTATAGTGATCTAAACACAAACTTTGGTTGGTCACGCTTCATTCTATTGATGACACTTCTTCCGTTAGAACGAAACTGAAACCGTGAGAGCCGCGTGCGATATCGGATATAACGAAGAAATATTTTACCAGGAGTCTGAAAAGCTACATGAAAATAAAAACCGTCATCCGAAACTGCAGCAGTAAAAGCCCTTTTGTTCGTGGACACTCGGGAAAACTTCATCCTGCTCAGTGCTGTGAGTAGCCTCCAGACTAAGATCACATCCTTCATCAAATTAATAAGGACGCAGGCTTGTTTTGTCAACTGAACTTTGTTCTGTCGTAATTTCACGTACTCATGTTCCGGTTCACTGATGTTGAAACGCAACAAGGAGAAAGGTAAGGATTACCTTGTGTATAGTGGATTCGAAGCCTCAAAAAATGCGTTCTTGTATAGAGTAATTTTGCGCGAGCCAGATTTTCGATTTGTTAGAGCCTATCTCTACCTCTACTGTTACAACGAATGTCGGATATAACGAACTAATTTGCTGTCCCGATACTACTTCGTTATAATGAGTTTCGACTGTATCACCATTCTATCACGACTATGTTAGGGATGTATTACTCCTGCTCTCCCACCCCGTTCTTTTTTTCTTTGGCTCTTTTATCTCACTCTGTTCACCCCCATCTGCAGTAGCAAGCCCTACCATTAGTAGAGTAGACATCTTCAGTTTTCCTTGAAGCTTTCTCTCTAAGCATACATATTTTACTCCGACCTCCTCTAACAACGGTAACGTCGTCTGAAAGACGCAACGCTACAGCAAAATACTGACCGGACCCACAACAAACGATAAGATTCATTTCTTATCGTTTAACTTCACGCAAGAAAAAAAAAAATGTTAGAGTTGTGAAGTGGAAGTGCTCCCTCAAAAACAGCGTTGCCCATCCCCTCCTCACCTCTTCTAAAAAATCAACAGGAAATAATAGACAAGGACAGCGAACAAGAACAACGTGGCTTCGACAACAGTGAAGTCTGTTCAGTCATCTGCAGGAAATTGAGGCAACTATGAATGTTTCTTTGATGGGGCAGAACAAATATTCGCTCGCTTCGTACTTTTTGGTTTCCACCCGCCGCTTTAAATGCTCCTGCTCACGGTGCAAAGGCGGCTTGCAGGCATGCAGGGCGTGCGACAACCAACAGTTCCTCGAGGACCCCACCCCGCAGGCGGCATCTCTTTACCGTCGCCCACGGCCGGCCCTCCCAAGTCGTTTCGTCTATCTACAACGAGGAGGCGGTGACAGCCCCGATAAACTTTTCCTCCCTCCAAGCGTTACGTTCCTGATATTTTCCACTATACAACGGCAAAAAGAAGAAAAAAAAAAGAATAAGAGAACAAACTCGACGCACACATACGATCAAAAAAGGAAGTAGCGTGAAGAGGAAAGGGAGGACTTCTGTGAAAATTAAAAAAAAGAAAGTGACGGAAGCAGCTTTTGACGATTTCATAATAGAAAGGCGCTCGTCTCGTTTGAATGACCGAGCGCATTGCGCGGATGACGCAAAGGCGCGCGTCCGCGCCCCTCCTTCCCAGTCAAGACGCACCTGCATCACAAACGTACATGTGAAGGCAAACGGTCGTTCAGTCAAGTACAGACGCAAGCACAAGCGTGTGGAACGTTTCGCGAAGCGGAGCGAGACGGTGAGAGTGAGTCAGGCGACTCTGCGCAAAGAGCGCCAGCTTCCACACCCTGACGGGAGAGAAGTCTAATCTGAACCATACGTCGACGTAGGGGAGGGGGGAGCAGCGGAAAGGAAGGAGGAGTAGGAGAAGGCGCCGAAAGCGGTAGCCCCAGCCGTGGTCCTGTAGCCGCACTGAAATTTGATGCATTCGCGGGAACTGTCGTCGGACTGCAGTCACGCGCGGTTGCTGGCGGCGTCTCAAGTTGCACAAGAGAAATAAATGGCGATGCAGTATGGGATCGACGGTACGGCGCCTGCATTCAAGAAAGACGGAATGCTGGAAGGAAATCCGCTACGTTTGAGTTGAATGAATGGTCGCATTCATTTACTGTCGCTACTGTTCCTTTCTACGTGAAGGTGGTGAGCAGGGAGAATTCCAGTGGGAATTGTCGAATAGTCCACTCTGCTCTACAACGACCCTTTTCGAAGTGCATTTCTGGAGGACATTTTTCTAGGGACAATAAGGAGTTTGATATCAAGGTATGATGGTCCTGGGACATTTTAATGAATGGCTTAATGAGACCAATTGTATCCCTATGAAACGCTATGCACTTAGTTCCTTAGAAGTCGGCTTCACTACTATAGTCAAGTGCACTACAAAGGACAGTATTTTTAGGGGCCATACAAGGTGTTTGATATGGAGGTAGGAAGGGTTCAGCGGCTTTTATTGAATACCTTTGAAGAACCCATGCGGCGCTATACTATACGTCCAGCCGTTTTGAAGATTTGCCTCCCTGCTATACAGAAACGTATTGTTGGGAAGACATCCTTTATGGGCAGAACAAGCGGTCTTTCGTAAAACAATGAAGACCCAGCATTCTTTTAAGCTGAGAAAGTGTGACACGTCTACCGTTTAGAGACGGGCAGGCGCGTCACCTCTTCGAGTACACATAGAAGTGCTTATGCGTTCCTAAGGGGGGTAGATATTGGGGCCTAAGTTAGGGGTAGATGATACTTGCTTGATTTTATCATCAGACGGACCCTGTTACCCGGCTTTGCGCGTATTTCTTAAATGGAAAAACAAGTGAGTGAGATACATGCATCTGAGCATTACGAAAAGGAAAAATAAAAGGGTGTTTGCTCCTCTCCCCGTGCACCCGTTCTACTCACGTGCCGTCGCGGTCACTTTTCACGCGGTACGCATGCAAGGTAATTCTGTTCCCTCATCTGGCAGGGTGCCAAGTGGTAACGCATCGGGCGCCTTCTCTGGAGGCCCGGGTTAGAATTCCACTTGTACCTAACTGTGTTTTAGCGGCGAAGCCCCTTCGGCGCTGGTGATGGGGCTGTTGGCGTCTCCTGTTGTCGTCGAAGTCATCGTAATCATCGTCCCATGTAGTCGCGGTACCAAAACAGCGGGAAACTCGTTTATGTCTCGCGCTAGAACGTAACGCGCTAAAAAAAAAAAAGGACATTTGTTTACGCCTCGCACTGGAGCGCTTCGTAATCCTTACTGAAAAAACATCGAAACGCTCGTTTACCCCTCGCGCTAGAGAGCTTCGTGCTTCAAAGACGAGACTTTTACAGCAAAAGCTGTACACCTGTACCCCCCTAACTGTTTCGTCTCCGTTGGCAAAAAACCCAAGGTTCTAAGAATACACTTATACACTGCATGCTTCGCTTCTCCCCAGGTTTCACGTTATTTGTTTGTTTCTTTTTCGCACCGGCGGCCATTTTGGTACCATTCGTGGTACCCAAATGGTATTATCTAATCTCTTCGCCGTAATAAACTAAAGTGACTTCACCTATCCGATTCAGTTTCCAAACGGGCGCATCATATACTCTACACACACAGTGCAAGCTTTTGATGACGGGTCCTCTCGGTGACGTCATTGCGGCCGTACATAGAAAGCTGCTCTATTTAAACAGGCGTATATAGCGCGCCTCGGGGGTAAGCGGCGGCCGAGTGCAGCGCACGGCCCTCGAGCGTATTCGGGCGACTCGGCCCCTCGGCTTGCGCGGAGGTTAAACACGGGGTTCGGCGAGAAGAGCTCGTCGAGCTCTTCTCGCGGGATCCGCGTGCCTCGGCGGCATAAGCCTCGTGGGGAGGTGTCGACGCCGCCGCAGCAAGCCGGGGGATTCGGCCCCGTAAAGCCACCAGCCCGAGGCCCCGTTCGCGGGCTAAAGAGCAAAGAGGGCATCCCCGGCCCTCTCATGAACGCCGCCGTCAAAACAGGTCTCCATCGTTGCCGACCGGTCGGGATGTCAAGGGTCATGGGAACGCAAACATTTTCCACAAGTACAGTCCCTCGGCGGGGGAGTTCGGGGCGCGCATGCGTGGCGCCCTTCGTCCACTTTTATGCGCATGGTACATATACGTATTCATTGACGGCGATGGCGTCCCTTTGCCGCCCACGAGATCGGTACGGGCGTCATTCCCCTCGGTGTTTGGTTTCAGTTCGACGCGTGACCTTTTTAAGCCCATTATTGCTTTTTGTTTCTTTTTTTTTTGCATTTAAACCTTACTGTTGAAAGTGATGAGTCGTCCAATAAACCTATTGTAAAGGCTGCGATAGATTTCGCTGCTAAACGCCATAGGAGATGAAGCGATACAGGGGCTCCGATGGCACATGCGGGGCTTGCTCCTTCTTGTTTCGCGGTTGGTAAAGCATTGAGGCAACGTGGCGTATGAATGAGGGCGAAAGGTGTGGGAAAATTGCAATGCATTGCGATTGAAGTTCTGAGAAAATCACGCCAGATTACTCGGTGGATAATAAAGTCACGGGAATGAAATGAAACAGCGTAGTCCTATATTATTCTGCATACTGTTTCTCTTCGTAGTAAAAACAAAAACAGAACAAGAACACCAATTCGAGACGTGTCAGAGCTGAAGATTTAAGTTCTCAGTCATCTTCTTCGCCCTTTTGTTGCCGCTTTCCTTGTATCGTGAATCAATGAATGAATTTATTACCAGACTTTGTGAGTGTGTGTGTGTGTGTGGGTGTGTGTTAACTTGTAAATATGCCCCTATCGTGATGCCTAATTTTTTTTCCTGCATTCTATGCGTTACACGGCGCGATCGTCAACTCGCAGACTTGCGTCGTATACTCGTAATTCGTGAGAGCTCATCATTAACCAATGGCTTGCTTCATTACACTGCTCGGCCGCCCTGTGGTGGAGCTTACTTTAAATGCGAAAATTGTCAATCAGAAAGGTGGTTTCTACTTGTAGCAAGGTTCTGAATGTAACAGCAACTTGTACGCAGGATCAATAAATGGTATGTGAAAACCCCTAACGATATTCATGTAAACACGGGTGTCCGTTGTGTGCACATTGTAGTGCATCCTTTTTGTTGTTTCTATTTTGCTGATCGAAGAGAAATAAGGAACGTTCCTGTATCAGCCGCTTTCGTCCCAGCGTTAGCGCTGAGAGAAGTACGAAAACAAAAGCGAAAATAAATTCCTAGCTACAGAGCACAAAGAAACGGAAACGGGATTCAGAAGAGGGCTGAATTCGAACGCCAAAGAAAGCAAGGGCTGGCGGACTCTCGGGGCGGTCGCAATTAAAGTTCCCGCTTCTCCGGAAGCCCTGCGCTCGGCGACCGGGTGGGCCGAAACGTTTGCCGTGCAGCTTAAACGAGCGCGTGCCGGGCGGAGAAGCACATCTCCCCGCGGGCGCTGCGTACACGCGTCTCCATTAAGGAAAAAGGACCCGTCGCCTTTGCTTTATGAAAGCGCGAGGCGCTCTCTCGCCCGCCAATAATCCGTGGGTACTTCTTTATGTCTGTCGGTGCACTTCGATCTATTTGTTTCAACCTCCCGCTTGTCAGCCCAGCAGCGAGGACCTCGAGTACGTCAGGCTCGTCAAACGGTCAATGTCCGTTCGTGCACAGCGCGTGTGTGAACGCAGTGCTGTAGACCTTCGTTACAAGAAAATCGCTTTAATAAAAATCTCGCCTCATTCGAAGTGTTTTGTGGTTAACTATGCAGTTCAATGACAGCACATGTACACATGCTTTTAACGGATTATTGCTTATAACGAAGCCAGTTTTTCTGTCCCTATGCCCCTGCCCAGAAACCCATACTCTTACGTTTATGTGTTTGTCTGCCGGTATGTGATTACTATATATCGATCATCAGCTAGTATTTGGGTTAGTTTTTACTTGGGTTAGGGACAGACAACCGTTTTATTGTCGAGTATATTTTCTCTATCCCAAATGAAATGAGGTATTAATCGGCTAATTGATAGATTAATCGGTTGTGTTGGTTTCTGAAGAAAAATGATTGAAGGTAATATTTTAATGAAAATGATTATATATTCAAATGTCAATATGCTCTTAGGCCTATTGACAGACACTCAAGATGAGGTAAGGAGATCATCATCATGGCGTTGATGTGATCGGGACCCTCATAACTGCGTTCCTCCCTCGCACTATATCTAGAATTAGAAACATCGGCACTCGCCATAATTGCAATTGGCACCGATTAATCGGGGTTTACTTTCGCCATAGTTAGTTTATACAACGGTCAAACAATATAAATCCCCGCTCCTGTTTTTCTGTGGTGCATTTTTATTTCAAGAGTAGCCGTTTTTCTGTCTGTCTTACTATCAGCTTGTGGTTTTAATCAATATCATCTATGATCATACTTTCATCGTTTTCTATTATGATGTATGGTGGGTTATTTGAACACGAGCATTATTCTCGACATGCTTGCGCGCGATTTTAACACGATCCTCCTAGCTGTTTCATTTTGTCCACATGACTTCAACCGATTAACCGGTTAAAAAATTAGCCGCGACTAATTAATTAATCGATAAATAATTGTAAGGTTAATCGATCCACCGCCCACCCCTAATAATGACCTTGCATTCGGCATAGTGTGCCCGTGTGGAATGTGTGCGCTTGTTCACCATATAGGCCGGCTTCGGGAAACTCTGCGCTCAGTTTTTTGCTATACGCCCCCTTCAACAATGCGTCCATGGTAAGCTCTCTCATGTCGCTCCATATTGCTTGGTTGACTCGAATCCCACTTTGTACGTTCTCAGTCCCTCATTGTTCTGGCCAAGTAACTTGGAACCTTGATTACCTTTATCACTGGCTTCCAATTTTTGCTTTCTTTTAACTGCTTCACTGCCTTTCTTTTCGTAGTTTAAATCACGGGAGGATTTCCCGAACGCATAAACTCTTCTAAAGCCGTACAGCTGACGTGTTTGGAAACGCACACAGCTGAATTTAACATAATACAAACGAGTAAGCACGCATAAAAACGCTAAAAAGTACGCAGTTAACTTTTAGTGCACTGTGCGCATTGATTTCAACAAAGCGCGCGCGGGGGTTGAGGCAGCCTGTTTAGACAGGGCACACGAAAGGACGCGCGGCCCGTCAACGCCACGCGCGGGCTTTCTGCTCGCGGCACGTGCTGGCCGCACGTGCCGCAGAAAGGGTCCCAAGCCACGGCACGAGGTTAATCCCGCCTGATTGGCCGTGTGCGCCCACGTGGAACTTGGCCCGAGTTCACGCCGGTCTGCCGCGCCCCCGTCCCCCCTTTCCAGCACTCGTGATTAACTTGGTCGCCTCTGTGCGGCGCACGTATATATGCCCTTCGGAAATATGGGCTCACGGTGCCATATTTCACACTTAAGTCGCGCACATGTTCGTCTCACGCTTTTGTAATCCTTGTACAGCCGATATGGCGCTAGGTCATCGGCTTATATTTTGTTCGCGACGAAGGGGCAGGATATACCTTACGGCGTGAGGACATGTGCGAGATAACTGGCAGGTGTTACCTGTATACTTAACGGAATTGATTGGGATTTAAGGGGAGGAAATTCGTCACTGATGAAAAGCGTTGTACGTTTCCGACGATTATTAAAGCGAAGCTTTCTATGTCTGCCTGAAGTCGTCCGTGCGCACCGCGAAATGCGCGCTGCAGGAAAGCCAACTTTCACTGGCGTGGATGATGATCGCCAACCGTCGGAATCGAATATGGGTCCCTCGCGTTATGAAGCCGGCGTCTATCAGATCGCGCCAATTGGACAGGGCCGAAGCAGTTTGGATTTGGAGAAGAGTACACGGACGAAAAAATTAGACAAAAATCATACACACCTCCGTCTAACGACGACGATGTTTGAACGCGATGCTTTCTCCGTGCGAAGTCAAATGGGGAAGGGTCAAAGTCAAAGCTACGGCGATGAAAAATGCTAACTGCGTGCTAGTCAAAGTCAAAGGCCAAAGAGTCGAGATCCCAACCGTCGGCGAGACAGACGACGACCAAAAAATCCCTCAAGAGAAAGCTTCACGTTCGATTATTGTCATCGTTCGACGGATGGGTGCATGATTTTTTTTACCACCATGAGTAAAAAAAAAAAAATGTTCGTAGCGATACATCTACACATTTATTCCGAAAAGGCGAAATGATCAAAAGGGGAATGATATGGTCGGAAAAGAAGTGCAGGTTGCAGTATTGTGTTGAATATGGACGAAAATCTAGTTATGTGAAATATCGGTGCTTCACTTCTCTCGCGTTAGCTTTTACTGTCTAATGAAAATCCTGAATGCTGGCTGCTAACAGTTGCATTGCACGCACATCCATATTTTGCCGAGTGACAATGAACACGTTGGGCAACGTTGGGAACCAATAACCTTGCACTGCACCATGTTTGAAACCACTGGCGTATGCATAAGAGAAGAGAAGAATAAATGAGGCCACTGACTTAACCAGCTTTCAAATAACTACTATTGATCTTTTTGTTTTTCTGCCACAGGCTACCCCCGCACCAAGATTTCGCAGTCTAGGCCTCTGCTCTCACCACCCCGATCCCCTTATTCGGCAGTGCCACTTAACAAAAACAAAGGAGCAATCGAAAGGTTGAATAGAGTATACACCCACCGCATGCCACCGTTTACGTGGTTAAAACGAAATGTTTTTCTTTTTACAGTAGAGCGATGGTAGGCTGTCCCACATTTTTTGCGTCCGTAATACAAAAAAAGCCCCTCGATCCCTTATCTCCCGTGCCGATGTTCTCTTTTGCCGTAGCTGGCCGAACGTCTTTTCCTCTGGCGCTGTGTACTAATATGCACACCATCGCCCTTAACCCACCTATTCACCTCCGGACCTTCTTATTTTTACAATTATTGACATCTGCTGCGCCCCCCCCCCCCCCCCCAAAAAAAAATGTCTTTCTAGCAATGCATTTATGCCTAGTAGGGAAGCAGACTTTAAAAAATACCGGTGTAATCTTGGTTTTTGTAAGCTTTCTCACATTATGTGTTGCACAGTGAAGTCTAGCTACGCACAATATCGCCGAACACTTCCCCAGTGCGACGGCCCTGTTTCAACGTGTGTTTGCGGCCAACCAATAACTCACCAACAGCTCCGCACCTTTTCGGAGTTGAAAGGCGCTGAATTTTTTTAACTTTATTTGCTCGCCAAACGTTCTCGCTCTCCTTTTTTGTTGTATGTAAACACTTATACATACAATCATTCATGCGTATATGCACACATATGCCCATACATGCATGCATTCATATACACACATTCACGTATGCATGCATATATACATACATACATGCATGCATACATACATACATACATACATACATACATACATACATACATACATACATACATACATACATACATACATACATACATACATACATACATACATACATACATACATACATACATACATACATACATACATACATACATACATACATACATACATACGTACGTACATACATACATACGTGCATACATACGAATGTACCCACGTTCGTGATCTGGCAACTTCAACTCACTTTTAGTCCCCGTTCCTAAATGAGGCAGATGGAGACAAGAAAATTTGTAGAGCGCAAGCGGTGTGTGGTAGCACTATGTTTGGATTGTCCCCGTCCTCGTGAGGATACAACTGCGCATGTGCGATGGCGCAGGTGCGCTCCTAAAGGCCGCTACCAATTGAGTTGGGCATCCGTTGCGGCGAGTTGAAACACGACGAGTGACGTCGTGAGAAAATGCGCCGGACACAGGGGCGGCGGTTTTCTTTGTTGTAGTGTTGTATCGACTGGAGGGCGGATGGAAACTTTGCAGCAGGAGCGGCAAGCTCTGCAACTACCAGACATACTACGGGGAGCAGAGAACACAGCGAAGTGAGACCGCGTTCACTCTTATTTTCAAAAATGGTTCCATTGGGGCCATTGTCCGCCATTCTGACATTGTTCCCTGCTTAAGCTCTCACTACTTGTTCCAGTCGTAATGTCTGTTTAGTTTACAGCTTGCGCTGTTAACCACTGCGTTTTACGCAAAGTTCAAATAAATGGTAATCGATTTTTGTTTTCTTAAGCTACATTTGCAGTTTCTTATTGTATTCGCCGATGCATTCGCTGATTACTTCAAGAGCGCTGCCTTGCACATTATGAAAACTTGCACAAACCATATCTGTTCCTCTCTCGCACTGCGTACTGTGGCGAGCTTCAAACGGCAGTTTGCCATCCACCCGCGGAGATCGTCACTACGTCATCCCCATTAGTTATATATGCACTCGTGAAATGGGCCTACAGGTCACCCCCTTCCCCTGTACCGTCCGCGCGCTCAAGTTTTGTTCGGTGAGTTCAAATTCCAGCCGCTGCCAGCACCGGCACAACCTGCACGTACACTAAACGGTCGCTGATGGCTGCGCGAGCTGCGTTTCGTCTTTTTTTTCCACCACCGTGTCCGGTCTTTTCACATCATCCCGCATTAGTAACGTAAACCGGATGATTACCCTCACTTATCTTATCCGTCCGTTCCCCAAGTAACTGCCAAATCACTCGCTTCTCTGCCCAACTGCATCCCCGCCTTGTTGCAGTCTCCCCTTCACTTTCCAGTGGGGGAGGAGGAGGAGGAGTGCTAAGCGGCGGCAACAAGCGGGCACCCATAGACTCCCGTGGTGCCCAGCTTCGCGGGGAGCTAATTTTTATGCACGTAAACGCGCCGTTTGTCTGTTCCCTTAGCTATTTTTGCCCTCCATCCTTCTTTCTTCTCTTTCAGCGCGCACGCCTAGCGATCTAGCTGCTCCCCCTTTCCGGCCGTCGTGTTATTCTATGCTCGTCTAATCTCTTTGAGCAGCCTTATCGACGTCCCCATTGTCGACAAGAGCTGCGTCCCGCGACACAAGCGCGCGGTTATGAGCGAGTACAAAAACAGGTTATTGTTGTGACTGCGGGGCCTACCTCGTACGGGAAGAGGATGGGTGAACGAAGATGGGCCCGAAGCGGGCGCGCGGGTCCGAAAGGAGGACGCGCGGTGCCACTTTGGCTCTTTGTCCGTCCAGCGGGGTAAACGGTAAAGGGAAAAGGGGAGGCGGCTGCGCGACAGGCTGGAGCCAGACGGAACTTAAGTGCACCTATGGTTATGTGCGTCCCCCTCCAATCTCCGGCCTATCGACCCTCGCGGAGCCCCCCTCGCACGCCAGTCCTCACGGGCAGTGAAGTACGGGTAAATGCTTTGATGGCGCCTGTTTGCGGATACATGTTGCGGCCCCTAGCGCGCGAGGACGTATCGTAATCGCCCCCAACGCCGCCTCCAACGCCGCCTTGGAGCGAGAGCTTTGAGACCGTTTGAGACCCTTGCACTGTGTCCTGGCACTGTGGGGATGAGAAATGGATCTGGTTTCTGAACTCAGTGGCTGACATTACAAATGCCTGTCAGGGGAATGAATGGTTTTGTTCTTTTAGTTGTACCCGCAACAGATAAGAGACACGCGAAAAAAGAGGGAAGGACATCGGGAAGGAAGGGATCCACAAGGACACCGAGGAAATCTGAGTTATGCAGCGTTTAATATATGCAGGAGTCTGTGGGGTATGCTACTGCTTTCTGGGGCCCATACTAATTTTTGATGTTGAAGTATAGCTTCGATATCAGTGCTTCAATTGTATTTCTATGCACTCAGCTGCTCCAGTGTGCCGTGGGCCGATCACAAATTCGATTACTTCTTTAGGGTATGGGCTTACAGAGTTTATACGTCAGTTTGACCACATAGAAACTATAGTGTAAATACTCAACCTCAGGTCTTTATTTCATACCCCCAAACTATGCTTGGGTTACGGGACGCTGTTATAGACAGCCTTGTATTAAGGCTGCCCTAAGCTTTGCCGACTCTCACTGCGTAAAACTTTAAATTTGCACCTAACGACTGTACTTGTATACACACAACGGTGATATATTTAGAGAAGCATCAAGCTAACAGCGGTTGAAGTCAACCGACTAGGTTAGGCTTCGCCAAATGAGATGCACGCGTCCGTCACATCTAGAAACATTCCAGAACTAGCCAGCAGCCCCTTGAAGGCGACCGCAGTCCCACTTCTATACAAAAGTTAAATAACGTTAAACAGTTGCGAAATATGCCTCCCTCCAGCATTCACGTACTGATACCAGGGCATCAAATCATGGGCGACGACAATACAGCCGCCAAATTTTACAAGCCAACCAAACTAGTAGACAAAAGAAAACACACCACTTGCAAAATGTTGCAGCGAACTTGAGGCGAGACTACAACTGGAGTTCTTTAAGCTACAGTACCATGGACATGGGCGTCCCTGGGATAGAAGAAAAATCCAATAAGAGGGGGGTGGGGGGGGGGGGTGGGGGGGAAGGCAGGACCATTTTACGGGGTGCGGCTGATATGGCGATGTAGTTGTTAATGATGTTGATGTGGAGGCGAGTTGAACATGAAGATTGCTTTGATAAAGGAAGGTTGGCTTCTCAGTGCTCAACATACAGTAAAAGCTCGTTAATTCGAACTCGAAGGGGACCATGAAATTGTTCGAATTAAGCGGAGTTCGAATTAGCGGGAGGGCGCTAGAACGAATGGACATCACTTCACACTGCGCGGGCAGGACACAATGAAACCACCTCTGGACTTGTTATCGCAAATTAGGCGCTACTACACGTTTGTGGCAGGTGATTTCGTAAGTAATGTTCATGGAGGTTGAACAGCGAACGCAATTATCGATCAGTCAGTTATACGCCCGAAACAGGCACTGACATTGCATTCGTGTGAGCAGTGAGCCGTAATGTCGAAATAATAACGCTGTTTATGCACGAAAACAACTTTGTTTACTAGGTGGGGTCGAGGCAATCAAAATTAAAAGTAATCGTTAATACGCATGTGCTTGCGTTTCTGCTGCCCCGACTCTATGAGAATCGCTTGGAGCTTGCGGAACAGCTTCAGCGCAGCGTCAGAATTGTCATCTGCTGAGAAATAACGTGCTGCAACATCCAGCCTCGACACTGCATGCATCTCTGGCAAATTTGGTTAGGTTTGGATTTGCTACACATTGTAATCACTCTGGGCCGACTTCTTCTGCGAGGGCGATGGAAACCAGTGAATCCCAGTTCGAATTAAGCGTTGTGGATACCGACACGTTCGAATTATGGGGAGTTTTGAACCCCTATCGAAATATACAGGGCTGTGCCGGGACCAGGGCGTCAGTTCGAATTACCCGAAATTTCGAAATAACCGAGTTCGAATTAACGATCTTTTACTGTAATTCATTTCCCTATTCATGTAACATGGCGCCACGCCTTGGCTATCGTATCAGCCGTTCGATTTATCGAGCATTCTTACTCGAAAGAAAAAGAAGAGCCGGTACGCGCCCATAAATTCAAGTTTCAAGAAATTTATTATGAAAGCTTTTCGGGAGGCTCTGCGATGTGTGCGTGTAAGGGAACTAACGAACATCCCTTGGCTTAGGATCAAGTTTGTCTCCCGATGGTTCCACGCTGAGTAAATATCTGGATCTTGTTCGCGATAAACCCAAATTTTCAGTTTCAGTTTCACTTTCAGTTTATTATTCATTCCAAAAAAGTAGTACAGTAATATTATTATACAGACGAGGGTCCCAAAGTTAAAAACTGTAACGGGACCCTCGATGCATTACAGCAATCAATAAGTTAGATAAAGTAAACAAGCAATGAGTGAATGGCAATCAATTATACAATATAATTGGGTGAGTAATCATTATAAGCTAAGTGACACATCAGGCAACGAAAAGCAACGCAAATAAGGAAAGAAGAAAAGAAGAAGAAGAAAAAACGAAAAAAAAATTACATCAAGTTTAATGGCGGACATTGTCAATCAAAATACAATTATCTAAATTGCATAACCAAAAACCCAATGCCTCCAAAAAGCCCATAAACAGGCAGCTAATAATTTAACAGAAAACTTTTAAGCGACTTTTTGAATGATGACAATGTAGGCATCGTTTTAACAGAAAGAGGCGTGTCATTCCATAAAGTAATGACCGCAAAGGCACAGGTCATTTTCCCATAATTTGTGCGCGACGCGGGTAGCAAAAAGTTAAGGTTCATTGCAAATCGCAGACGTTTTCCAAATCGCAGACCCCCCGCACATTTAAGTCAAAAGTTGTTTGGGATGGACGCAAGCGCTTGCCATTGCTCTTGAGAGGACTAGAAACGCAACCGAAGTAGACAAATGGACTTTTAAGGAGACTTGTACGGAATGTTTTGGCAACGAACAAGAAAGGTGACAGAAGGATGTCTAAGCATCAAACTTTGAGCATCACTGGCACTGTAGCCTCTAAGAACAAGTTGTTTGCCCATAAAAAATGCCACGACTTTTGCTTTTCATCAGATCTCTGTTTTTTTCCGCAGCAGAAATACGCATATTTCGTTACTGTGAATTTCGTCTTACGACTGCCCAAAACATGTTTGCACATCATTTTCCCTTCAAAGGAATTCAATTTGGTCCTCTCATGTTGCTGCGGGGCTTGCATTCTGCAATAACTGTGAAAAAAAAAAAAAAAATCGCAGAAACAGACAGGGGAAATAACATTTGTAAAATTTCAAATTTCAGGGCTGTGGATTCATCTTTCTGAGCTTTGTGCCAGCTCGTTTCAGAGAGAGAATGGTGGCAGTGGCTTGTAAGGTTATTAGGTTGGCCTTAGTAATAAGGTTCTTGCATATGTAATAATGACTGAAACGATAGATAGGCCCTTGATGGCAGTTTATGCGAGAATCAGTTCCAGTCAATTCCAAATTTTCAGAAACATAAAAAGTGCACAAAAACTGCCTGAATGGGGACACGGGTGGATACGGAATTTCTTTTGGTCAGTTACTCAGTAGGGCCATCAGCATTTAAGAAAAAAAGTACGTCCTGAATAAAACGCACGAACCGCGACCTACATTCACGCGCACTTACGGACCGCTGAACCGGCGCTAACACCACTCGTGCCGGATCCACTACAAGCGGGCACAATTAAGTGAAAAGCAGCGCCATCTGCGGACATTCACACGAATCAAATTTCCGACCAATGTAGGCACACCGATCAGGGCCCCTCGCTGTCCCGCGTCCCCTGTGCAGCAGCGCGCGTGCGCCTCCTGTTGGGGCCTCCTTTTGGAAAGCTCTCTATCGTGCAAAGCGGGGTTAATTTAGTTCCCCAACGGGCCTATTTAGCACAAAAAGGGAGGGGAGTCGGGCGTCACAGGGAGGGGGTGAGCGGGGAGCCGAAGAAAGGGCACCGCAAAATTAGCGGTTGTGAACGCCGGGTCCCTTTGTGCGTAGGGAGCACGGGCTGGTGTGAACGCGGGAGGGGACAGAGCGAGCCCCTGCGGGCCGCCACTACGCGCCGTTTAGCAGAAGCAGACGGCGACAGACACCCTGTCGCCGGTTGCGCTTGTCGTCCGCTTCACAGAGCACGGGGTTCCAGTCGAACTCAGGAGACCGGGCACGGCTGCCAGGAACCCGGCTGCGCGCCCGAGAAGGGGCGGACGGGAGCTTCTACAAACATTTGTGTAGCGCTAGCTCCGAGCCCGCCTCCTTCATCGCTCCCCCGCTTTTTTATTCGCTTTTTGTGTGGCTGTTTTTACTGGAGACACTCTTAGTTATTTCTTCCTCGCTCTTTCCAACCCCCCCCCCCCCCCGCGCGCTTTGTGCATCTTTTCTCCGGGCATAAGGGAAAAGATAACATATCGCGGACGAAGCAAAGCGACTAAGGGGATGGTGGCGGCATCGTGCAAGTCCGGTTATAAGGAGGCCGGGCGGAGGGAAGACGCCGGCGGAGGCTTTTTTGTCAGAGCTCTAGGTGCATCGCCGCCGGCCCTTCTCCCATCGCTTCCCCATTGCCTCTCTTCCGAGCTGCCGCGCGCGTTTTCATGCGAATGCCCGCGTGTCTGCTGCGTTCGTCTCGGCGTGTGTACTATATACAATCGAGAGCAGGGAGCGCTGCTTCGGGGCACTGGAGACACGCGCGTGTGTGTGTTTGAAAAGCCGCCGCCGACGACGTCGTCGTACTACCGGCTCCCCCGCCTCTTCGAGCCGCGTTTTCTGCGCATTGTGAGCCACTGAATGCGCCCTACAAAAAAGGTTGTTTTTAAGAGTAGCCATTTGAAGTAGCTTAAGCCTTTGAGCGGAGCCGTTCGAACACGACGAACAAGAACGAGAGTGGCATCGCGAGGCTAATCTGAAGCGCGCACCCAGAAGCGACAACAAGGCGCCGGATGTGCGTCTCCGCGAAGCCCTTTAGAGGGGAGGCGATGGACGACCCGATTCTTTCGGGGGCCAGCTTTCGTATCAACCGCTGGTTTTCAAAAGATTTAAAGTGCCTGATAGCCATCTCTTTCGGGTTTCCGCTTCATCGAGTGGCTCTCTGCAACGTTCGATCTAGACTTCATTACATTAAACAAATTGAATTTGTCATGCAACCTCAATTACGAAGCTTTCTGGACGAAAGCAGAGTGGGGAATATCAGGAGTTAAATTCAACCGCTAACGTCGTAGCTCAACACCTAAAACGTTAGGCCACTGATCACGAGGTTGCAGGTTCGATCGACGGGCGTGGGGACTATTTTTCTGACGGATACGGAAAGCAAGCACGTTCGTGGGTCGGGATTTCGGCGCATGTTAAAGAACTCGAAGTGTTCCAAATTATCTACAGCTTTACACAATGGCGCATCCAAGAGGTCAGGCGTGCCATTGCGAGAGTGTGGTTGGAACGGGGTCCGAAAGACGTGCGATAAATGCCGCGTTGTGGACTTCTGAAGCTGGAGCTTGACATGCGTATCGCGTCGTAGGTCAAGTTTGCGAGAGACAGGACGGAATGCTCACGCATTCCTAAGATTCACCAATCAGGCACGTAGCCATGGGGTTTCGGGGTCAGAACATCCCCTGAAATTTTTTGATTGGTGCTTTCCTTCGCATTGCGGCTGTTTCTCTCGCCCGCGCTGTTCACATTCCTCATGGGTATAATAATATGTAAAAATAAAAATAAGAAAAGGTGATAAGAAAATGAAATTAAATAATATTTTCTCGCAGGATATCTTTCCTTTTAGTTTTTTTTGTTGTGTGCTGGCGGCGTGTAGCACCCCCCGAAAAAATATTTCTGGCTACGCCACTGAAACCAACGGATCGTCAACTTTTTTGCAAAAGGCCGTGGAAAATCTAAACAGAAATTATTTGCAACAGCACCGTCCATTCAACAATCATAAGAAATGTGTCAATGGTGAGCCACAGTGAAAGACATTTTGTGTAAAGGCTCTTGCTGAAGACTTGCACCAGCCAATAAAAAAGAAGTACCGACATACGATCACGCTGTAGGGGGCTTACCAGACTTTTCTGCCCCTTAGTTCAGTTCCTTCGTGCCTGAAAAAAAAAAAAAAAAAAAAAGCGTGCCTGTAGCCTGCTGAGTAAACAACAGCTGTTTCAATGATAAATTATATTTTGATGATGACCTTTATATATTCATAACTTCTCAAACTGTTTAGTTGCCTTTCCACTAAGCTGCATTGCTGTATGTCCTGATGAGTGTGAGTTTGTAGGGGTCACTTAATATCTTAACGGGAAACTCGCATCTCAAGAATAACTACAGGATGTCAGCCACATCCCAGCGATCAGAAAACTTCCGTACTGTTCGCTGCAAAGTATATCTTATGCTGATAGATTAGACCTCAAATTAAAAAAAAAAATTTAATGCAGTTAGAGAATTACAGGTAAGCAGCATCTTCTTATTTCAAGTGAAATTAAATTATGTGCAGCAATGAACACAACAACCCTCTTACGCGTTATAGATAATAATGATGGGTTAAACTTTCGATTTAAATGTTGGAACACTGTGTACTCAGTCATAATTGGGTCATTTCATCCTCATTATCATCATCATTAACCGCTCATTCGGGTCTAAAGCAGGACGAGTGCCTCTCTCATTGAACTAAGCAAGCTTCTGTCTTGCGCTGTCCGAGTTCATTCTTGTCCTCCAATTTTTTTTATTTCATCTTTCCATCGAGTTAATGGCCTTCTCGTTCTTCTGGAACCATCTCTCAGTATTCACTCTTATCCTGGTGATTTCGTCTCACCACATGGCCAGCCCAAGTCCATTTCTTTTTATTAATTTGAACTATTCCCCCTCTTACGAGCAGTGGGTGGCCTGCCTGAAAAGTCCGCCATCTGGGACCTAGCGCATACTGGTGAAGAGGGCCTGGACTGTCAGCCAAGGCCAGGGCATCCCGGACTAGGGACGCCTCCCACCGGGCGGGTGCCCAAACAGCAGCACTAGCGCTCGTGGAATCAACATTTATTCCTCCTCCTCCACTCGTGTTCGCTCCCTGATGCAGGAAGCTCGTTTCCTATCCCTAAGCGCTACTCCTATCGCACTTCGTTCCATGGCCCGTTCAGCCGACCTAAGCTTGCTTTCCAGTTGTTTAGCAAAACACAGTTTCCGCTAATATGTCACCGCCGGTAGAACGAATTGGTTGTACACCATCCTTTTTAGTTACAGAGGTAGCTTACTTTCTATTAATTATTTCGGAGTGCTTGCCGAGTGCACACCAGCCCATTTCAATTAGGTGCCGGATTTTTTTCTCGAGGTTGGGATAGGCACTGACAACGTGCTCAAGTTAGTTATATTCTTCTGCGTCTTCTAACGTTTCATTAGCTATGTTGAAGAGAGTGCTTTCAGCATGTTTATTTATGATTAGTCTATTCATATTATTCTTCAGCCCCACGTACAAGCTTTCTGACTGCAGTTCTTCAAGCATTTATTTTGCAGATTTTCTGTTGCCTCGCCCAGCAAGGCTATGTTGTCTGCGAACCTCAAATGGCTCAAGTATTCCCCTTCATCTTTAATGCTGCATTTTCCCAGTCCAGCTTCCTAAATGCACTCTCTACACATGCTGTGAACAATTTTGGAGAGATGGTGTCTACCTGTAGTACTCCTCTTCGAATAGGGAACTTCTCGCTTTGCTTGTGACCTACGTTGTATATGTCGTCTAGGAGACTTATGTGGGTCTCCTCTATTCCCTAGTTTTTAATGCTTTCAGCAAAGCTTCGGTGTCTATTGAATCAAGCGCTTTTTCGTGGTTTATAAATGCGATGTAGAGGGGTTTATCAAGTGGATGTAAAATATTTGTAGGAATTAAAGAACAAAACAAGGCGCCGTACGCGGCGTATATACATCGGGACTATGATTCATAGGGTAGTGGAAGGCAATTAATTTATTCTGGCCCCGGGCTCCCCGTGCTTGAGTTACGCCAAGTGACGGCGAAGTCTTTGCGCCCAGTTTTCTTTATCTAACTGCTCCATGGCCTTCCGCCGTAATGAGAGTCTCCGCTATGCCACGGTCTTCAGCCGTGATGTGTGACTCAGTTGCGCAAGCTTAGTCGTACCGCCACAGTCCACCGTATAGTGCGACTCTCCGTCGTATATTCAGCCGTGCCGGGATCGTCCAGCGTAATGACACCTCCGCTGTCATCATCATCAGCCTATCTACGCCACTGCCGGGCAAAGGCCTCTCCCCTTAATCTCCACTGATTCTGGTCCTGCGCTAATTGCGACCAATTTATCTCCGCAAACTTCTTGATCTCATCTGCCCATCTAACTTTCTGCCACCCCCTGCAACGCTTGCCTTCTCTAGGGATCCACTCTGTTACCCTTAATGACCAGCGGTTATCTTGCGTGCGCATTACATGCCCTGCCCATGCCCATTTCTTCTTCCTAATTTCTACTAATATGTCCTTAACACGCGTATGTTCCCTGGCCCACTCCTCTCTCTAATTGTCCCCTAACGTTACACCTATCATCTTCCGTTACATTGCTCGCTGAGTCGTCCTCAATTTAAGTTGAACCCTCTTAGTGAGCCTCCAAGTTTCTGCCCCGTAGATGCAGCTGTCATAGACTTTCTTCTTCAGGGACAATGGTAGGCTGCCATTCATTATCTGAGAATGCCTGCCGAATGCACTCCACCCCATTCTTATCCTTCTGAATATCTCTGCCTCATGGTTGGGATCCGGGTCACAACTCCGCTCTCTTCTTGTCCCTTAAGTTACACCTGTCATCTTCCGTCCCATTGCTCCAGAGAGTTCCAGAGAGTTATAGCAGAACAAGCGACCGGGGCACTGCGCGTGCCCAGAGGCGGAAAAAATGGTTGTCAGCATGCGCACGTGCACTGGGTACCGTAACACGGACCGGTTGTCCGCTCTGCTATAACTCTCCGTTTTCTTCTCTCTCCAGACTAAAAATGGACCTGAACGAAACACTTCCCGTTCTCCCCAAAACTTGTTAGCTCGAATTGGCTCCGGGAGCGACTTTCTACGAAACCCCTTTCGTTTGGGTCCGTTGAAGACAACAGGGTTTTGCTTTAATGCGACCGTTCGCCGTAGTGACTCAAACAACAACGAAGACAACATCATAAACAGTGTGTATTCCCACTTTACCGCGCGCAGCCGGCCTGGAAGTGTCGAGTGGCCCGGAACTGTCTCCCGGAACCGGAAGTCGCGGCAGTCCCGGCCTCGAAGGCGGCTCGTCGCAGCTGTCAACGGACGCGGCGGCCGGCGGGTCCGGCTCTGTATCTTCGTCGCTGTCCCCCTCCGCAGCGGGCGGCAGCGGCAGCAGCAGCAGCGGAGGGGGCTCGAAGAAGAAGCACAGGCGCAACCGCACGACCTTCACCACTTTCCAGCTGCACGAACTCGAGCGAGCCTTCGAGAAGTCCCACTACCCGGACGTCTACAGCAGGGAGGAACTGGCCATGAAGGTCAACCTGCCGGAGGTCAGGGTGCAGGTGAGCGCCCCTTCCTCCCCCGTTCATTCATTCATTCATTCATCCAAGGACGCGAGTTCGATTCCCGGCCGTGGCGGCCGCTTTTCTGATGGAGGCGAAAAGCAAAAACGCCCGTGTGTACGAGATTTCGGCGCACGTTAAACACGTTAAAGATCCCCAGGTGGTCAAAATTAATCCGGAGCCCTTTACTACGGCGCGGTTCATCGCTTGCGTTGCGTCGGAGCGTTAAATCCTACAATCAATCAATCAATCAATCAATCAATCAATCAATCAATCAATCAATCAATCAATCAATCAATCAATCAATCAATCAATCAATCAATCAATCAATCAATCAATCAATCAGTCAATCAATCAATCAATCAATCAATCAATCAACCAATCAATCAATCAATCAATCAATCAATCAATCAATCAATCAATCAATCAATCAATCAATCAATCAATCAATCTTCATTCGTCACCCACCTTAACAGCCTCTTATTTCTTACGGTCACTAGGGCAGGTTTCGTAAGCCTAAGGTTAAAGTTGGTAATCCCAGTCCACCGGGGAGCGCAGCCAGTTTTTGACGATTGTTTGTGTGGTCGCTGTTGCGCGTCAGTTTGCACCACATACATAGCTAATGCATAATTAGAACGGCCGGTTTGCCTACTCTGGATATTATCAAACAATAACATTCATCGTTTAGTAGTTCAAACATGAAAAACCGTATTTTTTTTTGTTAACATGGGCCTGTATTTGTGAACGATTATAGAAAACTACTCGTCGTAAATGGATTAAGTTTGCTGCGCGCTTACTAGACATGCAAATTGATTTTCTGATGAAAGTATATTGGTTTCACCGTTTAGATGCTTTCACCTGACTGCTGTAGAAAGCAAGAAATTGGCGCAGCTTGCACTCATGGTGCAAGGCTGGAGAAACAGCACAGCTGACGGCCCCTCTCCCTTCATCGGAGATCTGGCTGTTGCGCCTCACGGGGAACTTGCCCTTGAAAGTTTTCTGTGACTGGCAGGCCCGGATAGTTTCATCCGCAGGAGGCTTTCACATCTCTCCCAAAGTGGACCGCATTAGCACCCGCTAGAAGCCGTGGTACCCGGCTTCGCGAACTCGGCGTCTGCGCTCCCCACTTCAGGCACGAAAGCACGTGAACTGGAGACTAGAAGAGCCCGCGAGAGATCACGCCACGAACACTGGGCGGAGGGT
The DNA here is from genome assembly GCF_048455015.1 of Haemaphysalis longicornis. Classification (NCBI taxonomy): domain Eukaryota; kingdom Metazoa; phylum Arthropoda; class Arachnida; order Ixodida; family Ixodidae; genus Haemaphysalis; species Haemaphysalis longicornis. The sequence goes on along the minus strand of NW_027526295.1, from coordinate 186,141,583 downwards.
TCTCGAACGTCGAGCTGGCCGAGCGCTCTTCATGAGAAACGCTCATGTGCTCTCGGTAATTTTTCATTGTATTTTTTTCTTGTAACGCTGGACGCCGGAACCAAGAGCTTATACAGCTGAGCTCTGCTGTTAAAAAATCGATATAAGTTGTTGTTGTTAACGGTGGTCATTAACGGGTGGTCTTGGACTTGCATGATGTGCCGGCAGTTGCTTCCTCTATCAGTACCTTTTACACGCTATGCGCGGGAGATCACAAAGGGTCACTTAGGCTCGCGTCCTTCAAACACTGCAGGATCATGGGCAAGACGTCTCTCTTTGTAATCCAATAACCGTTATGACGTCATCCAACGAGTCATGTGGGGCAGCTCTCCTTCGAGGTTCTTTAAAAAAAGCTGACCACTCCATCGCGAGGTGTCGGCATTCCATGAAAAAAATGTCCGACGCCACCTGTCACACCATACGTTGGACACAGAGGAGAGGAAACAAAGTTTAGCTTAAGAAGATACGCCGGTGTTCCCGCTGAATTTGACCGGATGCAGAACAGTAACGACGCCTCAGTCCTCTTAATTTATTTGGTAACATACGATTGGTGTTTTGGTCGCCAAAATGATCTAAAATGCTCTTCAATTACGATCTTTAAAATGCGCCGTTCATCCGAAACCACTTAAAAAAGTAAACGCAGTTCCACGAAGTGCTAAATCTGCTGAAACAGTGTAGCTGTGGGTTGTCTTTAGGAAGATTCTTTCGAGCTTTGGCTTCTTTCTTGTGCGTAATGTTAAAGTCGTCTTAGCGGCTAACAGTCCTACAATTTTTTTACGGATAGTTCCGGTAAAACAGCAGCTACAGACGTTTTCTGTAAACATACGCCTCCGTAAATGGCTACACTAATTTTTTAACGCCTACAACTTCACTGTGAGCTAATACATAATGACAAGTAAATGAAACTCAGCGTAATGGTGGAATGGTAGTAGCCGCTAGTTGTCATATAATTTGTTTTGGAATACTTGTGGTAACACAACAGTTCAAACAGTTTCTGTAATCATACTCCCTCCGCAGATGGTCATGCTTCACTGCGCAGCATGCAACGTGAGAAAGCCAGCGTCAAAAACCAAGCTTGCAGCGATTTTTTTTAAAAGTCAGCTTCATCTCTAAACACAAAAGCATTGCTGGGGAGGTATTTTTCAGAGAAAATATAAGCCGTCTTATATATATATCTATATCTATATATAGATATCAATATATATATATATATATACGTCAGAAGATGATGCAATTGGCCCAGTGAAAATACCGTAGAGCGAACAGACGTACGGGTAACAAACAAACTTTATTGACGTTTCGGCCTGGGACGTCAGAATGGCGTTGTGAACTTAAACCTATGGACTTAACCTGTCGACTTAACTTTGATCACCCTGTATGTATATATATATATATATATATATATATATATATATATATATATATATATATATATATATATATATATATATCAAAGTTAAGTCGACAGGTTTTTTTAAAAATAGGCACTTAGATTTACGCGAAGACCACCTCTACAGTGAGGTTATGCGCCCAGGGGGACACATAATAAGGAGGTAATTATTGATGTAGGTGGCTTAATTAATTAAAATTGATTAAGTAACTTTTTCGTGGCTACAGTAACCAGACATGTTTGTATTGGAAGGTTAGACGCAATCGTGTTTCTACGCAGTTTCAATTGACAGAATTCTTCTAGTTCATCCGTAGTCCGGGATATCAAATGGCGAAGTTTAATTGCCGATCGCATGATTACGCATGCAAGACAGTCTGCACCGGCGCATAGCTCCTCCCTTTTGTTCTGTGTTTCCATAGCGGTTCCGAGTGCTGTAGATTGCGATAACGCCAGGCAAGAATGAATGGGTGCCAGTTATCACTTTTTCCTGTGCCTCCACCCCTCTGTCGAACTAAACACCGTGCACAGCAGGCACGTCACAGAAGCGAGGAACTTTGCGCCGGTGCAGACTGTCTTGCATGCGTAATCATGCGAACGGCACTTAAACTTCGCCATTTGATATCTCGGACTACGGATGAACTAGAATTCTTTCAATTGAAACTGCGTAGAAACACGATTGCGTCTAACCTTCACATACAAACATGCCTGGTTACTGTAGCCACTAAAAAGTTCATTAATCAATTTTAGTAATTAAGCCTCCGAAATCAATAACTACCTTCTATTTATATATGTCCCCCTGGGCGCATAACCTCCCTTTAGAGGTGGCCTTCGCGTAAATCTAAGCGCTTATTTTAAAAAAAAACCTGTCGACTTAACTTTGATCACCCTGTATATAAACTGTGGTTGATTCCTCTGTCATAGGAATCGGTGAAACACGAAAGTGAAATGTGCCGCGAAACCGGCAGCTGAGCATGATTAGCGGGTCGGCGGCTGTCTTGTTGGTGGGCTTGGGGAGCGACGTCCTGCTGGCGGGTCGCTTCGGCAAAGGTGTACTGGCGTTATACGGCGTCAGTGAAATCTTGGTGTACCCCGGCATAAAACACTTTCGTGTTAAAATATAAAACTCGAAAATGAACAACCCGAAGTATAACGTACTCAATGTGCAGGGGTGCACCCTTTACAGGCCGCTTGCTTTGTTTTACTGGCGTCATATCTGTGACGGATACGACGTCATGAAATCGTGGAGTATCCAGGAATAAAACACTTTCGTGTTAATATACTGGGAAGCGGTTTTCGCGGGGTGGAGAAGTCTGCTCCGGAGGGAGCGTGACACGATACCAGCAGCTACCGTCGTCAAGGCAATCGCTAGAACAGCTCCGCTGTTAAAAACGAGTCTGCGATATCGCTCCACGGGAAATCTTGTCTGCTCCTTCGTTGCATAGCCCTCCTACGTGTGAAGGGAGCCACTGGAAGCGAACGCTAAGGCCGTTTTCTTTTAGCTGCGGAACGAGACGCAAAGAGCGTTTGCAAGCTCTGTGTGCGGGAACTCCATGTTGCAGAAGTTGTAGGGCTGACTTGTAGTCCCTTAGAATTTCCGCACTCTACACGCGAAGCGATTTAATTTTTTCACGGCCGCCATTGTGGATGACATCATACGATCAATGCGAGCTGTCCAAAAAACCTTCATGCCGGGAATCACAAAGGCCGCTGCGCTGGTCTTTAATCCTCTGTCGACAGAGCCGTCCGTAAACATGCGAACACAGTCTCCCTACATCCGGTCCAAGTGTTCAAGTACCAAAACCTTCCCTTCGGCCACTGCGGTAAGTCTCTTCGAGCGAATGCCCTAGATTGCGAGCCGGCACTCGAAACTCTCGAAAGACCGCGGGGGTTCCAAATTATGTTGATTCTTCTACCATTGTGGGTAGATAACGCTCAGAAGGTTCAATGCCGCGTGAATCAGAGATTACTCCCTTATTCGAAGACGCCTGAGCAACGCCTTTCCGGCATGGGACTCTCCCAGCTGGACGAGCTATAAGATCAGCCGCCGTAACGCTATACAGCGTAGCTGTGGAAACTGGGACTCGTAAAGGACCCTTTTATTTGCCGCCGCTTAGGTGAACTCCGAGAGATATCTTCTTTCTTTTTCGCTGAAGAGCTTCCAGACGAGCATACTTGGACTGCGAGGGAAAAATACAGGTAGTTAGTAAAGAGCCCGGCTCAAGGTGAGCGCCGAATGTATCCAAAGCACAGATTACGGGTGACTTGCTAATAAGCTGCAGCAATTCATCGAAGCACATTTAAACGGGGTTCCAAAGACGGGATGAGAGATTCCAGGGTCTGCCTCCAGAATAGCTTATAGTCGATGGTGATGCCGAGAAACTCAACGCGATTAGCTTACCGGATTGTCAAGCCACGTAATGTGAGCTTCAGGTGCGAAGCTTCCCGTTTCCTTCGAGGGAACAAAATAAAACAAGATTTTTTCGCGGATACAGTTAGTCCCACCGACCAAAGATAGGCTTCTACCGGATGGACGACTCCTTGAGCAATCACAGCCAACTGTTCATGCTGATACCCCAAGATACAGATGCACATCTTGGGTGCGTATATTGATAAATTCACTGACTTGCAACCCTGTTTTAGTGGCCCAGGAAGGCCGGCCGTGGCCGCATTGAAGATTATAGAGGACAAAGCACTTCCCTGAGGCACAGCTCAAGATACACTTTTTGTGGTACTTAGAATGTTCCCCGACCGCACCTGCATGGATCAACCCGTAATGAATGCGTCCACAAAACGGAGATTTCCCATTACTCCTATTTCTTGTAGCTTTGTAATGATGTAGCTTTGTAAGACATTGTCGTAGGCTTAAGAAACGTAGAAAAAAAAACAAAAAAACGTCGAGGACTCTGTCTTGCGCGCACAAGCGTTGCCTGAAACCAGTCATGCGCGACGAAAGCCTTTTCTTAGTTTCGAGCCACCACATGAGCCTGGGAGAATACACTAACAGATAACATTTACATGGCCCAATGAAAATAAATTATATTTTGTGTACACGCCGGTAACACATGTATTTTCCTAAATGGTGACTGCATTTCGTTGAGAACTTCTTTAGTTATTAAAGCGAAGTTTTCAATGCTTTACTGATGGCGTCCGGTGCACAGCAAAGATCTGGGAGCAGTGGGTTCCACGAGATACGTCAATCATATCATACACACACACACACACAATTGAACAACGGGGAGCAAAGGCCTACAATGTCCATATAGCATGGTTCCGTCAATGAACGGAACCGTTCCTGCATAGATCTGACGTTTGCAAACGAGCTGTGTCGCGTCACGATGGCAGAACCCCTAACCATCTACTACAGCGTTCCATACTGTGCAAGTGTAAAGCCGTCGATGCAAGTGGGAACGTGTAAATGATAAAAATTACCGAATCAATAAAGGCAATACAGTTAATAGTGTATCCATTAAACTAAGCGATTAAGTGCTACCCTGAGTGATTATTACCCTATGTTAATTCTTGTTTTGACTTTAGCACGTTGCCATGTGGATCGCGAGCAAGATAGCCTCGCATTTTAACCATCGTCGTCCTTAAACGGACGGGTGTTATAATGTTTTAGTTCTAAATATGTCAGTCTAAACCTATACGCAGGAAAGAATTACAGTTCAACATATGGGACCATTCATGTGTGCTTATTGCCATATCAGCCAGGGCTTACATGTGCAGTAGTGTGCCGCTGAGATGGTTGGGTTGGAAGACTTCCTGTCCTCTTCTTTCAACTTTTATAAGCAATGTACTTTGGTGCAGTAAGTAAGCCTGCTTTAGAAGAGCTTAGGGCACTGTACAGTATTTCAAATCAAATAAAATCAAACTTTATTTTCCTTGAGCATACAAGGAGGGCGCAGTCACAAAAAGCTGCACGACATGGTAGCTTGGCGAGGCAACTGTCCCTACATTCTACAGCACCTGGCGACACGAGTTTGTCGTGCCAAAAAAAGAACACTTACAAGATCGGTGTACAGGTCGGATTGGAAAATACAATAGGAATTGGGAGTGTTCAAAAAAAGTCTAGGAAAAGGGAGGGAGAAAAAAAAAACGAAACAAACAAAGAAAAACACACGTACGGGATATTAGTACCGCAATCGTAAAGTTCTTTTATAGGGATACATAAAACTTTATGGAGGTACTTAGTATAAGGCCCTAGGGCTGTCGAATTCTCTTACGCGCAGTTATGTTGTCCCTAAAGATGTCTTTCTAGCTATGCATTTGTGTAGAGTTGTGAAGCCGAATTTGAAAGGGCTGGTGGGTTGAGCTTTGTAGTGATACGTAGCGTCTTTGAACGGGTATAATCCCAGGTACTAGGCCCTTACTAGTTTGATCATTTTATGTGGTTGTTAAGAGTGTCTCCATAGCATTAAATTTGTCTACAGTAGGGAAGCCAAACCTAAATGGGCCAGGCATGTAGAAGGAGTTGTACGAAGGTATTTATTGGAAGGCTCTAGGGCTCTCTTCGGTGTCAGACCGCTTATATGGCTCATAAAAAAGTATTCCTACAAATGCACTATGTGCGTAGTGAAGCCGACTTTAGAAAGGCTTGGCGCATTCGTGAATAGGAAAGTGGCTTACGCATTTATCCGACAGTTCTCACTTGCGAGTTCCTGCAATGTTTTTGTTGTTGGAGTTCCCGACCAGGTACGAGTTTAGAAAGGATAACCTCAGTGAGCGGGGCAGTCATTCACGCTTTCCTGTCATACGATGCAAGAATAATTCACACTGCCAGCCTCTAAATGCGCTCCATTTTATTTGATATCGGCAATGTTACTCCAATATCACAGCAACGGATTCTGAGGCCTTACAATAGTTTTGTACGCTTCTCATTTAGCTTCATAGGTTTAACCTATACGTCTTAGTGAACAAAATTTACATCTTATCTGGTGAAAATAGATTCTTAATTTGAGCGCCCGCAGCAAGGTGTTTAATCTGTTCACGACTATAATCTAATTCGCCCGCAAGGTAACAACTATTGTGCTTTACCATGCACTTAGAAACACGGAGCCATGTTAGGTCGTATGTGTGGTACATTTTCGTAATTATCGTCCCAAGCACAGAAAACTTCGCCTCTCATTTGCGATTTTTTTTAGCCTGCGAAGCGGGAGGTACAAACAGGCCTCGTCACATTTGCGGACCAAAACACCGTTTTTTTCTCTCTAGCCTTCTCCTTTTTGTTTGTCGTGTCCTCTCATTAAAATAGGCGCTGCGTAAACTGCCCCACGAAAATTGTGGCGCGATCACGGGTCAAGAGGTGTAACGATGAAATGAGCGGGCCCTGCAAATTAGCGCCCCCCACGTGCGCGTTTACCGCGAAACTGCTTGCCGAAACACACGGCCACCTTTTAATTGGACTCGTGGGCTACCACGTGCGCTTGGACGGAGGCCGCCACCACCCCTGCCGCTACCTCGTCAGTCTTCGTGGCTTACGAAGCTGCCGTTTCCCTACAAAAAAAACGTGAAGGTGTGGAAGAAGTGGGTGGTGGGGAGAAGTCCGTCGGACGATCGCAATTAACTCTGGTAGAACCCACTTTTTCACTCGGTTGATCCCCAATTCGCCTCTCGCACGTCCCGCAGTATAACCCCTGGAGTGAAAATGGGGCTGCGCTCCCGCGAGGCGGCAGCGTTAATTAGACTCGCCTATTTTCCCCAAATAAAGCGGAAAGGAACCCCTCACGCCCTTGGTCTCGCCCCTCTTTCTCTCTGCGCGAACGCATAGATACACACCCGCTCTTTCTAGAGCTGGCGACGCCTGACGGCCAGCTGGGGTACTGGTGAACTCGCCCCCCCCCCCCCCCCGCCTTCCCCCAAATCCCCCTCCTCAAACGTCACCTCAATAAGAAGCCCACACACATGAAGGGCACCGTCTTATCAACATCGCGCCATTGGTGAGACATGCCTTATTTTTTCTTTTCATCGGATGTGTTCTAGCGCTTCATGTACCGTTAGCCACACGCGCCAGCTTGGTATGGCCTATGAGTGAAAACTTTGCAAGTAGGCTTTGCCTGCGTCTAGGAGGTGTTTCTCCGCCCCGCGAGGCTGCTGGCGGGGCCGCGTTCTCACGACAGCCGCCCACTGACGAGTTTCCTCAGTGCGCCCTCGTCCACAAAGACAAAAAAGGATAACAAGAAAACAAAAGGGGAACATAACAAACAATTCGCGACAGATTCATTTTACGGTTGGCTGCTTCCCACGCAGTCAACGCTATACGCCCATACATACTGGACAGCCTTTTCTTACCTCTTTTTATGTTTGACTATCTCTTGTATATGGGTCTCCGAAAAATGAGGGTGGGCGTGACGCTTGCGTAGTTTACCCCCGAAATGGCTATGTTTTCCTTCTCACTATGTAGGGCATACTCGACAATTTCAGACGCGTGGACCTTTTTTAGTAGGATAGCTGCTGAATCAGATTGATTTGATTGATTGTAGGGTTTAACGCGCCGACGCAACGCAAGCGATGAGGCGCGCCGTAGTGGAGGGCTCCGGATTAATTTTGACCACCTGGGGATCTTTAACGTGCGCCGAAATCTCGTGCACACGGGCGTTTTTGCTTTTCGCCTCCATCAGAAAAGCGGCCGCCGCGGCCGGGAATCGAACCCGCGACCTCGTGCTCAGCAGCGCAACACCTTAGCCACTGAGCCACCGCGGCGGGTGCCGCTGAATCAGGACACACCGTGGATATGTCAGGCATGCGTTGGTGTTAGGATAGATAGTTGGACTTCCAGGTTGAAAGTGTTTCGGTTCATTCCAACTCTAAAAAGATCATCAGGTGGCAGAGGACCAGTGGCGGTCCCAAGGGGGGGGGGGGGGGGGGGGGGCGAAGGGGGCGATCGCCCTCCCCAAAAAGGTCATCAGCTTCTTATTTTTTTGTTTTTTTCGAAGCATTCCACTTGCGCGAGGTTAAATCCCACTTGTGTGAGGTCGCAAACGTGTGGCGACCGTCAAAAATGCGGGCTCGAGTCAGCCGTAGCACCGCCTACGGGGAGTCAAAAACCACTGTGTCGCTTAGTGATTTGTGCGCAAGCGGGTTACACCACATACGCGCACACGCCGGCATGGTTATCTCCTCCGCAGAACTGGCGCAAGGAGGGGAGCGGTTCCTATTCACCCCACACACACAAAAAAAATCGCCCCCCCCCCCCAAAAAAAAAAAAAAAAAAAATTCCCCCCCCCCCCCCCCCCTAAAACCAATCCCTGGGACCGCTACTGCAGAGGACCCATGTAACCAAACCATGCAACCCAACTCCGGCTCAGAGCGCAAATATCGAACGATGGACAATGTTGCGTTGTTTTTGCAGCGCGGCTATTTTTAGACGGTCGCTAGCTTGCACGATCGTTGTGGTCACAACGCCGATAAACCCATCTTTTCACGTAGCCGGAGAAGTGGACAGACGGCCGCTGTCCATGGGGAACAAGCTCGACAAAGTTTGAAGAATGTGCTCCCGCCATTTACAGCGCCACTAACCACGTTATTGGAGGAAGAGCCAGCTTTGCGTTTGGAAAAGAGGTTCTCAGGAAGCGTGTGCGGCAGAGGCGACGGGAAGCGACGCCTCCACGGTTTAACGCACTGACGCAACACCGAATCTGCATTGCCTTGCTCACACTTGGAAGTCCATTTAGACTTACGCCAGTTTCACTGATGAGATCGCACACACTCCCTGAAATAGTAACACGATAACGTTACACTCACTGAGTGATTTTCTATGGGTGCTAGCCGTCCGGAGCAGCTGTGGCTATCAGACGTGCTCCTTAAGCAACTCTGGGAGGACGTCACCACCGCCATCCAGAAACGACTACGTAGAAGCCAAAAACAAGCAACAAGCCATAATGAAGCCGATATGGCGTTATTTTCAGTCGTCGCTGATGACGAATGCAATGGGATTCGGGGGGATTCGCCATCCCCTAGGCGAATTTCGTTGAACATAAAATGAGGCTGTCTGCGTGTAACAGCCAGCCTGTTCGCTTTACATTTCCCAAGCTTTCTTGAAGAGCGTCTCGTCTGGTTTTGTCTGTTTTGTTTTAACGGGAGCGGATGAGTTCAAATTTGGTCTCGACGTGCCAAAGTTGTTTCCGGCGGCTATGCGGTTTTATGGGGCAGAGGACTAGAGAATAAACTGGAGTCAATTGGGACTATTCGACGTGCGTTGAAATCGCGTACACTAGCGTTTTCGTTTTTTGCCTCAGCCACCATATAGATCCCGCGGCGTCGGGGTCATCAGCACGACTCCTTCAGAACTGAGTCACCGCCGAGATAAGTCGGTGACCAATTCAAATTTAAGTTGGTACTAGTGTAATCTTATCTAGCGACACTAGTTGGGACCAACCAGAGAGAGCTTTTGGTATTACGAAGAGTACACTTCAAGCGATTCAATAACACTGGACGCTTCAAATAAATGTACCGCGCATAATTCAAGGCTGGATTTCCGTAAAAGCAGCCAGGTGGGTTGTATATATTTTCATTGCTTCTGTATTAGGAGTGTCTGAAGAGCACTTTCAAACACCTGTAACAATAAAAAAAAACGTTCACAGCACCCCACAAATGTCATCCATACCCCTTCTTTTCCTTACATCCCAGGCCGTTACTTATCGTTCCCTCTCCGAGCACGGTCCGTGGATGGTAGCGCACAAGCGATACAGTCTCTAACTGCGGAGGGTGAGAGGCGTGGTTCGGGCAACAAAGGCGAACGGGGCAATCATGCATTCCGGTCACAAAACGCGGCCGTACACACTCGAGGTGTCGTTAGCATATTCATAGCTCTATTATCGGCGCCACGAGTTCTCCCCCTACCCAAACGTTTACGCGCCCAGATGTGTTGAACCGCGACCGTGTCATACGCAAACAGTGCGGCCAACGCTCGTTGCCCTGGGGGCACTCGGAAAGAAGTGAGAAGCATACACGAACTAGGATAGGAAAAATTAAGAAAATACAACTAAAACAACAGCCCTGGTCTCATGGGTCGTCGCATGGATACCGTGACTGCTGCAGCTGCCCCGGTTGATACGGGAACCTCTGAGGTTGGATCTCGGCGGAAACTAAACGGCCTAATAAAACGCTCTAATGCGTTACTCCATTTTACTTTGCGAAAACCCTCTCTGCGCGATGCGCATACACATAAATTAATGCCCCGGGCGCATGCATTAGACGTGTTGCTGCGGGTGCTTGGGATAACCAGCGGGACGCGGTGACCCGGCGACTTTGGAAGGTGCCGCACAGGTTCCCGTTGCGGCAGTCGTGGGAGCGAGAGTGTGGTACCGAAACACAGAGGCTTAGCGAGCACCACACCATGATGAAAATGCCTGTCGTAGTGCATGTAAGCTTAAGGTGCCCGGACACTCATATCTGGATGGACTAAAATTAACAACGATTATGACACGGCACAAGTAGTTCCGCAGATGGAAAAAAATAAAATATTGAGAAGTAAGGGTGGTTAATCGGCAGACATTCTTACCTGGGTCGTGTTGGCTTTAGCCACCTCGGTGCGGATACGTGAGTGTGGAACCTCTGAAGAGAGGCTGAACGAATGAATGAGGGCGAGGAGGCGTTGGCGACCCACCGTGACTCATCAGGTATGCGTGTCACTGTCGCCCTCGCTGAGATATCACACCGTGACACTCGCTTCCCGGCTGGCGTGCCGAGATTCGTTATTCCCTGGACGACTAAAACCCTTTTCTAATTCCCCTAAATTCCCCTCTACCCCTTACTCTTCTTTCTTCTTAATTTCTTTCTGTTTTGCAGCTACAGGATGGTTGGGTCACTGTCAGAGATGTTGAAGTGCTTTTTGTTCTTTTGGTTGCGGGGTCTTGCATTGTGTCAAACTAGCCGCACTCGACATTAATTAGGTCTAATGCATTCGAGTAATGCCGGCAAGTGACTCTACGGCGTGTCTTCTTCGTGTATAGTCGGCGAAACTGTCTCTTCGAATGACGGGGGACGAGATATTTTTGTGCCCTGTTGAATACGTGGCGACCAGGGGTTCTTTTGAAGGGATCATAGCTATATTCTCGGTCTGCATAATGGCAGAAGAAAAGTCGTTCAGCAGACCTTTTTTCTGGTAATCGAACACATAGAAACCGCCATTGGCTTGTTTTCTAACCCACCTCTTTGGAAATTCCGATTACGTGCTCGTCAAGAGAAAAACTTGTGTCTTCAACTACAAAAAAAAAAATACAGTATAAAATAGGCCTAGCATAAAATACGTAACATACATGAGTATTCGAAAGGGTGTCAAAGGCTAAAGTTGCCCAGCCCACTGGCGTAGCCCCGCCCCCATTGACCATTGTATACATATTGGACAGTTCGGTGAGTAATCAAATCAAATCAAATCAAATATTTTATTTCCAGAATGAATTCTGGACGGTTCCCTGACTAAAAGCTGTGAATCAGCTTGACGAAGGACAGGGAACAGTTCCATTACATAGCAGCCAGCGTAAATAAGGGAGTGTAGGTCAACCTTTGAAAAATAATGTGCTGTACCCATGTAAAATATGTAAAATCCCATGAACCCCAAGGGATAGCGTTTGCCATTAAAGAAAAAATCCTAGGGCATCTACGCTATTGCTTGGAGAGAGAGAACAAACCTTTTTAATTTCGAGCTCAATGGTACAGGATGGTGAGGCCACTGGCCCGGTGGGGGGCGTCCGCTATTCCGGGATGCTCTGCTCCTTGCTGTCTGCTCGTGCCCTCTCTATCAGCATGCGTTGGGTCGAGAGGTCCGCGCTGGACAGCAGGTCCAATCACTGCTCGTACGTGGGACAGGGATCGGGTGTGAAGGATGGGCATTGTTGGCATTCCCAGACTAGGTGGTACAGGGAGCTTGGCTGGGGGCAAAAAGTGGGAGGTATTATAACATTGGGTGGGATAGATATCGTGGAAGGGGGGTACAGCGCGGGTAGGAGTTGGTCTGTAGCCGGCGGAGTGAGGTCGCTTCGGCTCTGACATGTCAGTGTGCGGACCATATGATGAACAGCAAAAGCCAGCGACATGCTCGTTACTGGCGCATGGATAGAGACACAATGATTATTGACATGGGCGCCGCAGCAGTGTTCTAAAGGAACGGAAGCATGCGCTTGATATACCGGGAGAGGGCGGGAAGTAACAGTATTGCCCTTAAAAATAAATAAAGTAACAGTATAATGTTAAGGATTGCATTCCCTCTGGGGTGACTTCTCTTTCCTGCAATATTAACCCTTTCACTCAGAGTTTTTCTTATAGTTTATTTTCACCCCCTGCCGGGTTTTTCTTCCAGTTTCATTCGGTGAAATTTTAGGCTTGTAGTGAAGTACGATGCTCTACAGTACACGTAAATACTTTTTACAGGATCACCTTATCCAACAAGAGTACCAAAAATCAACACTAAATTATTACAAAGGTAATTACCTATTAATAAATGTGCCCATGTGTTTAGAAAAATTTTAAATTGGATATTTTTCACCCATTAAAAAAGGCATCCCGCTGCTAAAGTCGGGTTCAGGCTGTTGCCGCAACTGTCGTAATAACTTTAAAGAATGACGTCACTTCCCGTCTCAGCCAACCGAACTGCGTGACATGCCGTTTTTTTACGTGCATAGACCACAATATGGCTTTTGCGTCGGTATACTCTGAACACAGCCTAACAAGCAGATAGCGAGCCTCCCCTTTATCGCTTTGGTCGCATCGAACTCGCCCCGGCCAACGCCACCGTGTTGCAGATATAGAGATAAAGCGACGTGGAATGCGCTCCATCTGTTGTCTGGGCGCCACAGAGGAAACCATAGAGTCGACGGCCTTTCGCCAATTCAACCTATGGTCGAGAACAATTCCTAGAAATCGAACATGAGTAGCTTGGCGGATGGGGATGCCATTCAGTTCTATCCTGAGACGCGCAGACCGGCGTCGTACACCAGGAAATAGTACTGCGGAGAATTGCCGGTGTGACGTGGGGAAATCACCCAGCCTCTATGGTCAAGTTGCACGAAGCCTTGATCTTGAACCGCATGCTTTGTCAGCTGCCTCTCATATCGCCTTCAGAAACATAATACGAGCGGTTTGAATCCTTACACAGGAAAGGGCTTAGGCTGTCTCTTGATGTCCCTCAAGCAGCTGGAAACAACAAGATCCTCCATGAGGCGCAGTCAACACCCCTTCCTCTTCAGGCGTCTCAACGTTTGCTTATGCAAGTCCTGCGCCTTGGAGAAACAAGTGCTGGCTTAGCATTACTGCGGCATCTACGATTAAGGGTAGAGTCTCGTGCTCATGCAACACCAAACACTCTTGGAGTGCTGTGCCCCAAATGGCCTGGGAAAAGGGCTACTTCGGACGCGCCTTGGTCCCACGAGAGTGTGGATTGTGCATTGACCATCCCTCATATGCGCTCGAAGCGTTGTACACCTATTGCTGAAGCACGATCGCTGGTGCTGGAGCATTTGGAACGGGAATACGGGGACTCTCTGCACATATACACTGATGGATCGGTTGACCCAAAAAGTGGGGTGTGCGCGGCGGCTTTTTTCATACCCAGTTTGAATATTTCGTGGGCTGCCAGGGTGACGCCTTTGGTTTCATCTACAGCGAGTGAGTGTGTTGCCATAGAAGCTGCCTTGCGCCAACTGTCATCGTTTGAAAGGCAAAAAGTCACAATATTCAGCGATTCAAAGTCAGCCCTTCACCTGTTGCAGCGGGGTATACCTGTTGAAAAGACCTGTCAGCGATCCCTAGTTCTACTAAAGCGGCTTAAGCATGAAGGCTTCACCGTGCAATTCCAGTGGATCCCGTCGCACGTCGGTGTAGCAGGAAACGAACATGCTGACAGCTTAGCCAAGGACGCCTTATCTTCTACAAGAACGGTGCAAACGCGGTGCGATTTCCAACGCATACAGAAACAGACCGTTCGCGAGCACTTTAGGCAGCTGTGGCGACCAGTACATCAACCAGTCGTGACGAAGGGCCTGAAAAGAGCCGAAGCCTGTCTGCTCCACCGAGTAAGAACAGACTCAGCCCGTGCACCAGCTTGGCTACATAAAATCAACATTGTTTCATCCCCTTTGTGCCCCTCGTGCAGTGTGACTGGTGACATTGATCACTTCATTATGAACTGCTCCAAAACCAACCCTGAGCGGACGAACTTTTTTCGTGATCTCCAGAAGTTAGGAGTGCCCCATGCTACATCGGAGGACATTATTTTTCCTAAGGACCACTGGATTGTGCGAAGAGATGTGTCTCATCTCCTACTCGGATTCTTGCAGTCCACAGGACTAAGTGAGGTGTGGTGACATTGCGTGTCTGTTATTTTAGGACTAAGTGAGGTGTGATGACTTTGAGAGATTTGATATGGTATTGGGGACGATTAGGTGGAGCAATTGCCGGCAGCTATGCAAGGCTACGTCCGCCTTATTCAACAATACTTACTATTACTACTACTATCCATCTGTTGTCTAAAATTTACCCGACACTATTTACCCACTCACGTTACTTTCCAATAAATGATGTGACATGCCCACAGCAATTTCTTTTTACACGAGATGTCTCGGGAGTAGCAAAGATGCAACACCAGTATATTCGGGCGTGGCGGGGGGTGCAGGCGCGTGGTTGCCGGAGTTGGCTGAAGAGTAGCAGTGAAAGGGTGAACTGGAAACTAAGGTTCATTCCAGTTTCGGCCTGAGATCTAATGTGGGCGCTTGCATGGCTTCCGTCTGCGGATGCCTATCGGCAGGGACAGACGAACGGGGGACATGTCGGAAAAGTTTACTTTGCTTGAACATCTGCGCAAGCTTTAATGTTGGCTCAGGGGCGTGTCTTCAAATATTAATTTTGCATTTAAGTTTGTTCCCGCTGAAAAATCAGCTCTGCCGTAGAGAGAGCACGTTTTGTCTACGAGCACACAGTGCGATAATGACATTTCAAACAGCCTTTCCCGTAAAACGGCAGGTATTTCGCGTTGATTAGGAGCAAATACAGGAAAGAAACCTGCAGTCGGTCTCTGTACTACTTCAATAACGATAACACACACTCGCACGCACGCCTAGTGTGCTACCGTGTTGACACAAGCACAACACTGACGGGCGTACTCCGGGCGCCCCCCTTTCGCCCCTCCTGTTCCCTCCTACCCTCACAGGTGTGGTTCCAGAACCGCCGCGCCAAGTGGCGGCGCCAGGAGAAGATGGAATCTCAGAGCGCGCTGCAGCACCGACTCTCGGGCGGCGGGGGATCGCCTGGCCCCGGCGTGGGGCTGGGGGCGGCGGCCTGTCCGGGTGCACCACCCACCATCCCGCTCGATCCGTGGCTGGCGCCGCCGCTCCTGTCGGGCGCGCCCTTCCTGGCGGCGGCCGCGGCAGCGGCGGCCGCCACGCAGCCTTCCCACCACTACCACCACCACTTCCACCCCGGTGCGCCTCCGGGAGCGGCGGCCTTTCACCTGCAAGGGTGCGTGCGCGCAACGTTCTAAACACTCCTCCCTATACTGCGTTTCATACCGGGCGGGAAGGAACGCTCCGCGGAGTCCGAATGCCCGACCAGGCAAATTATCCGAGAAGGGGCATATCGGACTTGTCTTAGATATTTTTTGTTTCGTTGAGTTTCAGTCACTGTCAAATCTTCCATCTCAGTTTGCATGGCTGACATTTGACTGCGTGATAGTCGTTCCTCCTTTGCTTTGTTTCTACGATTGCAGAATACCTCGTTATTGTGGCATTACACTTTATGTAGACCCTCCCATTCCTACCTGATCTGATAATTTGATATATATATATATATATATATATATATATACGTACGTACATACATACATACAGAGATTGAGAGATAGAAGAAGGACGATAACTCGCTGTAGGGATAAGATAAACAAAATTGATGAAAAAGAATAGATTCAGGCAGTGCACCATTCCTGCAGTTGTGATTCAATGAGAGGGACCTTGATACATGCTGAGGGCTCATACAAAGCTTCCAAGAATTCGTGATTACCTGGTGTGATTTATGTATCACCAGGGGTGCGCAAATTACAATGCACGCTTCCCTCTCTACCCTTTACAACTATGAACTCGTTGCGTCGCGTGGAACAGATGGTGGTTTTCGCCACATTGATACTCATTTGGTGGGAAAGCCAGCTTTGAGTCATTGGCCGGTTTACGTCATCATACTGCCTTTCTCCACTGATTTGCCTCTAGAACATGAAATCGCCAAGCGAAAACTTATTGAATTCCTTTGCAACGTATTCTCTAACTTCGCCCCCTCGGCGTGAACAAAAGAACCTGGCGCTGGTGTCAGCTTCTGAGGGGAAACTAATCTTAAAGGAACGTCACCAGCGTCTGGTGAAACAGGTGATGGTGTAAAAGAGATGTCTAACCAAGGTTATCAATACTAGACGTCCCAAACGACATGTTGTGTTCTTCACTTCCAACCTCGAAGTTTCGGAAATACAGAGGGCACATCAAGGCCACCTTAATGAAGCTGTAAGGTCACTTGCTAGAACTCAGGTTGTTCGAAATCAGGAGCTTTAAGATTAAGCTTTAATGGTAGATGTGGTGCCGCAAAAGGGCGCAACATCAAGGCCGGAAGTTACTCCATCACTGATATCATGATTGCAAGTAATGTAATTTTCAGTTATGGCATAATGTATGCCTCCAGTGACGTCATCTCCCTTGTCCTCAATGCCGTGCAGTGCAGTGACGTGTTTGTTTTTCCATAACTACAAGTGTATCCAAACTCAATAAGTTCACAAACATCGTATCAAAAACTGCATGAGTGTATTTTTAGCCCCTTAATATCCATTAGGTTCAGATGCTATGAGAAATGGACACCACAGACCACACACAAACACACACACTGCACGAACAGCTTGGTACGAGGGTACGAGGATGACTAGATATTTTTGATAAAGTTTCATTACTGACTCAAAGAAAACTGAGTTCGGAGAAAAACATTAAAATAGGCTGAGGTAGGGTAATCGAAAACGGTTATTTTGTCTGAACAAGGAGCGGACATTTCAATACAGCGGTGTCAACTATGTACACGCAGAAGAACATTAAAACTATTCGACCAGTGTCCCGGTAGTGCTTCCAGCAATGATAATCAACTCTTTTATTCTATTTTTTATCAACTGTTCTATTTCAACACCTATAAATTATTAGAAATGAAATGCTCTAATATAGAGCCTGCCCTGCGTGTCAAGGTGCCTATCTTCGCTTTCGGGCCACTAAATGTATTAGGGTTGCAGCCCAGGAGATTTATTTTGTCAAACGGCTTTCTCACTTCCAAAGTGTCAGTATTTATGTATTTTAATAATCATTCCGTCAGCTGAGCGTTACAGACTTAAGGCCAGAAACTAACCACCCTTGGACGGCACATAATACGCGCTTTGTAGACGTGCTTAGATCCAACGCACTTGGCAGTGCATGCATGGGGTGCTTTGAAACTTAATGAGTGAAGGCAGTTAACGTTCAACGCAATGTTTGAATGCATGCTGTCTGCTCTTTGATCGTGTGCTTTTTTCTCATGCCACACGCAAAAGAACTACAAATGTTGCAGGTGGGGACTAACCTGACGACCAAGACGTTTTGGCTTCGCGCAGGATCGCAACTCCGAGCAGCTCGCCGTTGAACCTGACGCTGACGAACGAGCCGAAGCCGCAGCCGCAGCCACAGGAAGACGGCGGTGAAGAAGAGTCGGCTAGCTCGGGACGCACTTCGAGCATCGTCACACTTAGGCTACGGGCTCGCGAACACGTGCAGCTCTTGTGCAAGGGTGTGTGACGTCGGCTCTGGCCGGACGGCCTTGCAGGGCCGACCGTCCGATCGAGGCGGGAATCAGGATTCGCACGAGAGACGAGATAGTGTAAATAGAACGCTACGAGCTTATGCACCTTGTTGCGGCCGTCGTAACGGCTACGAATTCGCTTCCCCGCAAAACACAGCAACACCCACTCACAAAATCGTCGACCCACTCAAAAAGCAAAAGTACCAGGATTATTAAGAAATACTCAGTAAGCCTGCAATGATTCACGTATCAACAGCAACAGCTTTGTGGGATTTATTAAATCTATACGGGAAACAAATATATATATATATATATATATATATATATATATATATATATATATATATATATATATATATATATATATATATATAATATATATACGAATTGGAAAAAGATTGTGTGGGTCTTCTTTCGCGCAGTGCATCTGAAAGAACAATATCGGCGTCTAAGAGAGAGAACCTGACAGACGTATAGACTGACTCAAAAATGGGACCTGCGCTGTGATATCTTGCTACGCAACACCTCACCACCATGTCACAGACGAGGCTACAAAGTTCGAGTCAAATTGTATGCTGGCCAGGCCTCGACATTGATTTCTTTGCGCCTTTGACCGCATGAATCGGTCCTTGAGGTGCATTGCAGTGCAGAAAACCCACAAAATTTTAATGCACAACCAACACTTAAATTAGACACGTTAAGACGCTCATGCGCAGAGAAGGAAAATTTTAAATAGCGTTTTTATGTATGGGTTATTGCATAAACAAGACCTTTTAGAGTAAAAAAAGGAATGTGTACAAGCAAATAAAAAGCAGCGCGTGTTTCAAAGGCACGCTTTACCAACAGCCTTAAACCCGCCTCACCACAACTCACCTGAACATCTGATAGTGCCCACGAGAGGTGCCAGGTAGATCAATGAGGAAGCCCAGCAGGCGATTTCATTCAAATATGGTCTGTGGGTTAAGGAAGTTCAAGAATAACGTTTTGTGCTGCGGGGTGTCACATTCTTTGAGTCATATCACACGACCGGCGTCTTCATCCGTCGAGTTCGCCTCCCTTCGACGCCATGAATGGTCGTTCACGTGAAATATAACAAAATCAAACCCAGAAAAAGTATTTGGAGTGCTTGGCACTTGCAAGGCACTTGCAAGTCGTGATGGTTTGGTTGTTTTGCAAAAATAGTGGATGAGAAAAATTTCCTACTAATTTTCCTTCTTCTTTTCTTTTTCGAAGCATAATTGAAGCCTGTACTAAGGTGATGTGGAGCAAATAATTGGTTATTGTACTGAGTTCTGAGTCCGCGCTGAGTACAAATACAGGTAGGATACATTTCCAGATAGTGTAAGTAGCTTAGTTGGAATTCTTTAAAACTGACGAACACCAGGATGGTGGTGGTGGTGATGATGTTTATTGACGGGTGGACCTAGCCTTGCGTGGTATGCCGGCAATTGCTCACCCGATCAGCACCTTTTTACCGCTATGCGCGGGAATTCACCATGACTCGCTGAGGCTTGTGACACGTAAAAATTGCAGGATCAAACGAAAGATGTCCCTCCTCGTGATCCAATGGCCTTCCGGGAAAATTAAATCGTTCAAAGAGGCATGCGGAGCGGCCATCCTTCGCAGTTCTTTAAACAAAGCTAACCGTTCCTCCGCATGCTCTCGGCAGTCCATAATAAAATGACCGATGTCGCCTGTAGCACCACACGTTCCACACAGAGGTGAAGCGATAATGTTCAGCTTATGGAGCTACGCCGATGTCCGCGCTGAGTTGGTCCTGATCCGGAACAGTGAGGTTGCCTCTGTCCTCTTCATTCCTTTTGTGAGAAACATCTCACGGTTGTTATTTCGCATGCTTGTCGCTGAGCTCTTAACTTATATTAGCCTTCGGGAAGACTCTACTGGAATGAGCATGCCTTTGAATACAATACAAAACTAAATTTATCGCACAGGATACGACGAAAGCTTCCCCCTGTGGCTTTGTTCTTTCTCCTATGAATTGCAAGCGTGACTCAAGTGTTTGTACATAACATAGAACTGTTTGCTTTGAGTCTTCTGCAATATAAATATGTATAAAGAAAGAAAATAAAAATCTTTATGAATCAACTTTGAGGCACTGCTTGCACAGTTTGTATTCTTCGTTTTGAAAGCGGAGCTTTCTATGCCAAACCGAAGGCAACGTTGCCCCAAAACGCACTGTAGGAAAGTCACCTTTCTCTGTCGATAATGATGATCGCGAAAGATGTGAAGGGCAAGATGGTTGGAACGCAAAGATTTTTTTTTTTTTGATCGAAAGCCAATGTCTTCAAACTCGAAAGTCAAAGTCCGAAATCACAATGGTTACGCCCAGAAGGCACTGCAAGAAAGCCAGCTTACACAATGGGTTTCCACGAAGGCATATTAAGCGCATCAAACAAACAAACAAACAAACAAACAAACAAACAAACAAACAAACAAACAAACAGACAAACAAACAAACAAACAAACAAACAAACAAACAAACAAACAAACAAACAAACAAACAAACAAAGAACAAACAAACAAACAAGCAAGCAAGCAAGCAAACAAACAAATAAACAAACAAAAAACAAACAAACTATCAAAGAACAAACAAACAAACAACCAAGCAAACAAACAAATAAACAAACAAAAAACAAACAAACAAACAAAAAACAAACAAACAAACAAACAAACAAACAAAAAGCTTCTCTCGGGAAGAACCGAATCTTGGGAATACCAGGTGTTATGGAGCAAACGGCTAACCGAATGCGTCGTACCGACACGGTCGAATCAGTTCGGATTTTGGACTTAGACTCAGGCTGCACGGGAGAAAGCTTCGCTCTTCAACCATGTTTAAATTCCCTTAAGGTACGGGCTTTGATTTTTTTTTTTTTTTTGAAGACAGACTTTCGCGGGAATTCTAAAACGAGTATAATGGGTGCCCCATAACAAAACCTCAATTTCCAGCAAGGAACAATAATACGTAATGCGAACTAATGAAGTTGTTAGAGCTAGAGTTTATGCGTATCTTGTTTCTGACTAGCTTTTGGGCATGAAACGTCTCGAGTATAGCTTATCCCGTCTTTACAAAAATCACTATGTCTGTGAAGCTGGACGACCAGCGGAGCTATGAAGACTGACCAGTGGTATGTGTTTATATATATATATATATATATATATATATATATATATATATATATATATATATATATAAACACATAGAGAGAGAGAGAGAGAGAGAGAGAGAGAGAGAGAGAGAATAAGAGTGCGCCGCAGCTTTGAAACTAGCGTAGAACAGCTTCGCTGTAAAGATTGGCGTTTGCCGGTATTGATCCACGCATGCGCACGCTTACATGTTATCACGTAGAAAATACTCCTGAAGTGAGGGGATGGTTCCTGAAGTGGGGACATGCAGCAACTACTTTTCTGATACGAATAGATTTTTGTGTCCAGGCAATATTTGCCAATGGTCAACTGTCGGAGTTGCGATGGGCAGCAGTCAATAGCGGATGTGATCGTACAGCCTCACACTGGCTAAAGCTGGACGAATGTTAATGGCCCATCTACGTGGCTAGCAGTTGGCCCTCGATGTTGGGCCAAAACTTGGAGCCGATGATATGGCATTGTCATTACGTTAGGTTGTAATGCAAGCACAGCCTTACCATAGCCTCGTGTATAACGCCTTGTGCCTGCTCAGTGCCAGAAATTGCGACGTTCGCTCTGGTGGCGCCCTAATCCCAGGTTTTACTGTGTTGGCGAGGGCACGGTAAACATTTGTCTTCACACCTGGAAACAATGAGCGGTTAAAAAAAAAGTTGTCAAGGCCCTTTGCAAACAAAAATTTGTGTTCTATTAAGAAGATTCTGGCTCTAGCACTGGCGGGCAACTCCTTATTAAACAAAAAAGTATAAAAATTCATGGGGCCTTTCACGAAGCAGACAAATAAAACTTGACTGCGGTAATTACAGATGAAATGGTCTTTCTTGGGCTACCTTGTCCGTTCGTAAATAATTTAACGCAGAAGTTTTTTTTCTGCGTTCCACTCGATTCAGCCATGAATGTTACGGGTGAGTTCGGTAGTGGGTTTGCGACCCACTGGGAATTGATCGCTTATTCGGTATCTGATTGGTGAGGGAAGAATGAGTGTAGCGGGGAGAAGTATAGAGATAAACGAGCTTAGTGTGTGCTGAACAGGGTGTCGAACCGGAATTTTTTCGGGTTCGGTTCGGGTTCGGGTTCAAGCCGTTCTGGTCCGGTTCGGGTTCGGTTCCGGAGCACCATTCCGTTCCGGTTCGAACCGGTTCGAACCGATTCAAACGGGTTCGAACGGGTTCGGAGTAAAAAAAAAGCAGGCGTTTTTTTTCTGTTAATTTTTTGTGTGTTCGGTTTTCGTTTCCTTGTCAGGTTTCCTTGTCAAAAACGATGCCATAATGTAGGTTTCTTTGTGCAAACGTTTTGTTTTGGCCAAATTAAAGCAAGCCTGCAACACTTTTTTCAACTTTGTTCGAAATCTTGAATGCTTGCAGAAAGTAGTCAACCAACACGTCTAGTACTTAGACCAAGGAGTAGGAAAGTCCCTCAGACATAAAGTACTGCTCTGTCCCCATCAGATAACTTACAAACTTGCTTGAAATATTTCTCTTTTCCCCAGTCTTGGCGTTCTTCTACCGCTGGAATGGCGCCATTACAGTGATTTAGCGGCTATTTTCCAGCTTTCCTTAACTTGCGACATTAAAATGAAATCTACAAAAGCGAAGCAGAAACGGAAGGCGTATCTGCTGGGACGAGCAAATCCCGCACTGCTCCTCTGTGCTGGCAATAGCTATAACTTTCGCAGTGCCTTCAGATGCGAAGATAAGAGTGAAATCGTTGATCTAAAGTGTCGAAGAGTTCCTTTAACTTTAAAATGTACTACAAAATGTTTTCTATAGTAGGTCCACGATTACAACATTAACTGAAGTGAAATGAAAAATTCGCTCGGACACATAAGACTGCGTATTTGTATGAATTGGAAAGCCCTGCTGTAATGGCCACAAGTTTATTTTTATTGATTTATTTTCTTTCAATTTTGCAATTCAATTTATTTTATTCTTGAATCATAACACTGAAGTTTTATACCCCGAAGTTGTTTTCTTGAGGAAGAAAATGGCGGACGATTACGACACTCACTAATGCGAAATTTTAGTGCAGCGCGAACTGTAGTCCTCTCGGCGACGGCGCATAGATGATGTGTCTCAGGAAGTGATTGCACCCGCCGCGGTGGCTCAGTGGCTAAGGCGTTGCGCTGCTGAGCACGAGGTCGCGGGTTCGATTCCCGGCCGCGGCGGCCGCTTTTCTGATGGAGTCGAAAAGCAAAAACGCCCGTGTGTACGAGATTTCGGCGCACGTTAAAGATCCCCAGGTGGTCAAAATTAATCCGGAGCCCTCCACTACGGCGCGCCTCATCGCCTGCGTTGTGTCGGCGCGTTAAACCCCACAATCAATCAAATCAAAATCAAAATCAGGAAGTGATTGCGTCATCAGCTAATGCATGACGGCGCGCGGTATACTCTGTCATTATCTTGTTAGGCGTCGCCACTGTGAAGCACGCCTAGCGCGGTCGCGGAATTACGTCCTCCCCCTTACACTTTCATGCTTTCAACCTCCGTTTTCCTGCTAGCTCTATCTTCCGTGGCGTCTTCGTTCTCTCGTTTACAACGAGTCCGACGCTGAGGGACTACGCGAAACCACAGGAGCGGGTGCTTAAGGGCTGCGCTCTAACGCATGGCTCTACGTAGCCGCTGTGCAGCCATGTGATCCACTCCCATCGCCGACAAGTGACGGGCCGCACATCGTCTCCAAATAATGCGTTCTCGCCACAGTCTTCTGGAAGGCAAACAGGTAGCCTCCTGACCAGTGGGCAGCACACGGGTGCCTCCGACGCCTACCCCTCGGTGCATCTTCGCCAGAATCTTCTGGTAATGGGCAGCCTCCCTGCAGACTGCCTATTGCCCCGCCGTACTATAAGCAGACTGTTGAGGGTGGCCGAGCGGGTACGCCGAGGGACCGCCCCGGCAGAGCACGCAGCCCTGAGAGACACGTACAGACACGATGCTACCAGCAGGAACCTCACCCGCCCCGGCGGGGAGCTCGCTTTATTAGCGCACCTAGAATCCACTGATGATGATGGTCGCCGTGGCGCCATCTAGTCGAGACGCGACACACTACACAGACGACCCGTCCGTCCACAATCGTTTTAATGCGTAGCATCCCTTGCCGACAGCCAGGACCGTGTAACACCCTTCATTTCCACAAAAATGCAGATATAGCGAAAGTTCCACTTGTAATCGCTATAATAGCGTAAATGGAGATAACTGGTCGCACGAAATTTTTGAAAAACTAAAAGATAAAAAACTAATTACCGAAACTGGCGAACCGTGTGACACCATGCATTTTCGCAATAATGAAGATTTCGGGAAATTTCCACCTGTAATCGTTGTAATAGTGTAAATGGAGATATTTAGTCGAACAAAATTTAGAAATGTAAATAATAAGAAACATGTAAAATAATTGCGGAAACTGGCGAAACTGCGAACACCCTGCATTTTAACAATAAGGCAGATTTCGCGAGTTACAAACGTAATCGTTATAATAGCGTAAATGGAAAAATTACGCCCATCTTCCCGCGAGGGGAACCCTGATGTGATGCGACGCATCGGGGGGGTTCAGTTGGTGTTTCCATTGGGTTGATTCTCTAAATCGCGTGAAACGTGTTGTGAACGCGTAGGATGCATTCGCTGAGGGGACCGTCGCTTCCATCATGTCTTCATCGGAAGAATCAAGTCAAGCACGCAGTCGTCAAGCAAAGTGACGCGAAGTCGAACGAGAGCGAGCGCTGACTAAACCGCCGCAGCGCGCTACCCGCTTTATATTCAAAGCGCCTGAAGGAGAGGAGACAGCGGAGGAGAGTCGCGCATGCGCGCACTTGCGCGACGGGAGCGAAGCGAGCGAAGCGCGCGCACGCAGCTGTTGTTTATGATAATGAGACGGAGTGAGAGTGTTGCGCACAGCTGTCGGAGAGAAGAGCGGAGGAGAGTCGCACATGCGCAGGTGGCGTGTGGACGCCGCCGACGCCGACGCCGACGCAGGAGGGACATGCTTCAGAGCAAGAGATGCGTCGCATCTAATAATTGGTGGAACGAAATTTTGAAAAACTATAAAATAAGTAAAATATTAAGCAAATAAGGAAAATGGCAAATCGTATAACTGCCTGCATTTCCACAATAATGGAGATTTGGCGAATATTCCATTTGTAATTATAGCAGCGTCAATTGAGATAATTGGCCTGACAGGATTTATAAAAACAAAAAAAATTGGCTGTAGAAACTCACACTGAGGACAAGCGGCATATGAATGATACGCATTAGTCGATAACTCTTTGAATTTCTGCAGAAATTTTTCAGTACCCGGGAGTGTCGCCATGGTACAGCATTTTGCGTCTCCGCCCCCTCCGCCCGGGCGTCTCGTGGCGGGCCGCCCCTCGACCCCAAATCACGAATCCTCGCAGGAATCGTCTTCCTGGCAGGCAGCCAGGCAGGCAGGTAGTTTACTGGCAAGCTGGCAGTCTTTTTGGCGGGCAGGAGAACCTGAGCGCCCAACATCTTTTTTGATTCCACCAAATGTCTAGGCACGCACGCCCGCATGCACCCCTGTTTTCGCACAATGAGGCAAAAAAAATTGCATTGTAAATAAATTGGTTGGTCTGCTACGCTTTTCATGTACCCCTTGTTTCAAGGGCTCTTTAGCTTTAACACGAAATCATTAGCACTTCTAGGAGTCGAAAACAGTCCGGCGTCTGCGTCAGCCTCTCGACTGTCAAGCGTGGCTGGTGGTGTTTAAAGCGATTTCCTTCTGCTCATCTTTTATATGCTAACCTAACAGTTAGAAAGAAAGAACGGCTTTAATGACTCATTGGACGTCGTGTACAGGACGGCATTGGGTACGGAACCACCGGAGATAGGAACTTGCTCAATGGCACTTCAGCGACAGGTGAGAGCGGTTGGGCTCTAGTAAAGATAATAGCTGAGTGAAGTCACAAGCAGCAGTAATTATCCCTCGTAGGGAGAGGGAAAATGAACTTTAAATAAATCGAGGAAAAGTCTCAGAGAGGCGTCCTCATTCAAGGGGTCGAGTCGACAGTCCTTTCCATCAAGAGAAACTGATCTTCCAGGCCAGAGCTGGCCAAGGCTCTTCCCAAATCTCTATGGAAACGTGGAGGTTGGATGGATCTAGGGTGGACTTTTCGCAGCCGCCTACTGTGTGTATGAGGTTTCCAGCTCTCCATAGAAGCGACGAAATGGAGAGAATTGTGTCCGGTCAAAAAGGTGAAGACTGGTGATGTGTGGGAAGATGTTAATCCGCAGGGCACGGAATAATTTTTCTTGGTTATTCGGTAGCGATTTGTGCGGGAAGGAATGCGTTCTACGGGAGAGTCTATAGTGCTAATTAATTTCCTGGTATGCATACAGGATGCATGCGCTCGGGCTCGGCTTCATCAGCGCTGTCTAAGCTGGTCAAATGTCGAGCCACGAGGTTGGTGATCTTGTCTGCCGACGATGCCAGTATGAGCTGGCGCCCATACAATCCTGGCTGGTCTCGTTGGTGGAAGTGTTGTAACATGCAATAGACCGTTGGCACAGCTGCGCCACCCCTGATAACAGCTCTGTTGTGAGACGTTCGGCGCCGCTTTCGCTAAGCGCACGTGATCGCCGCTTTTTCAGCTTGGAAGGGGCTGTTTTCGGGGGTTGAGATGCTACACCGGTGGAGGGCTGCAGAACGGTAGCACAAAAAAAGAGGAGGTATTGTCTATCAGGTGTCTTTCGCATCAAACCAGTGTATTGTTCCTCTTTCTTTTTTATTTCAGTTTACTTCCTTCCTAGTCTAACCTCATATATATACACATTTTGAGAACCTTTTGATGAATTTAAGATATGCATTAGACAAGTAGTTTTTAATTTCAGTGCGAGATGTAAATCTTACGCGAGAAACAACATAATAGCGTAATACCTGCATAAAAAAGGCCTTTTATAGCATTCAGGTGGTCGACACATAACATTCCGCCTAGTTTGTGCGTAACTACATTTCCTGATTGGTCGAGAAAGAGAACGCTGCGAAATTTACAAATGCCAAGGACCCCAATACTATCATGTTTGGTCCGACCCTCTAATCCGCCTTAACTGAGCCGCTAATTCCTCTAATCCATATTAATCAACACCGCAGTCCCACTAATTCACATTAGTTCATTCACTCTTCTCACGAAACCACCCCAGTCTACCCGCTAATCCGCGTTAATCGACTTAAATCCATGCATCAAAATGCTATCGCATCTACTTTAAAAGCGTAAATGAGAAGGCTCCAAATTTTTTTCAATTCTCCTGTTCTCGTAGCGCAGTACCCAAAGGACACAACGGCACTGTACAAGAAAAAGTGATGATGACGTAGAGAACTGTTAGTGTGTCTCACTGCTGTTTTTATATAAGTGCCCACTCAAACTAAAATAAGTGGAAGATATGGAATTATTGTTGATGGCGTCCCTGAAAGCCTTAACAAGCGGACCCGGATGCATTCGAATTAACATGAAAACTTCACACGATTTTAAACACACTGCAGATAGAAACCATAAAGAATACACCATGATATCTTGCCACGGAATATGCGTTTTAACTTAAGTTATTCTAAATGCAAAAAGATAATGGGAGGACATGGGCAATACCTAAAGCAAACTAATAGTGTATACGGACTTTACATTATAGATTAGAACTTTATGGGCATTGGGAACTGCAGACTATGCAAAATCTTTCGTGGTGCCGTCTGGCGAATGGTAAAAATATCCTCAGACGCAAGGTAGGGTACCGAAATGGAAAACTAGAAATCATAGTTTTGAGGCCCCGGAACCGGTTCGGAACGGTTCCTTCGATTCGTTCCGGTTCGGGTTCAGTTCCAAAATGGCGGAAAAATACGGTTCCGGTTCAGTTCCGGTTCCGGGCAAAAATTCGGGTTCGGTTCCGGTT
The DNA here is from genome assembly GCF_048455015.1 of Haemaphysalis longicornis. Taxonomy (NCBI): domain Eukaryota; kingdom Metazoa; phylum Arthropoda; class Arachnida; order Ixodida; family Ixodidae; genus Haemaphysalis; species Haemaphysalis longicornis. The sequence continues at coordinate 186,113,329 of NW_027526295.1, read as the reverse complement.
TTCGGTTCGGTTCCGGTTCCGGTTCGACACCCTGGTGCTGAATGACTATCCTAAGCTTATAAAGGGGCCCTCAAACACTGAGTATCGCCTCGAGCTAAAGCTTTAAGTCGTCATTCTTTTTGAGCAGCCCGGCATCGCCGATTACCGCGTCGTCAATATATCTACTACATGCGCGATGTCACCATTTCGTGGAGTAGCGGCGGCGGAGAAATAAAGGGGGAGGAGAGTGGGCGCGTACCCGTTCGGGGACCGTTATTAGATATTAGCGGCAGAACGAGACTGAATGGACTCGTAAGTAAAAAAATTCCCCGCATTTCCCCGAGGGGAAGAATGTGAAAGTGCGAATGCACGAGTTGAATTTGCGCGGTTCGGTAATGTTCGCGAAAGAGAGATCCCACACACACACACAACTACAAAGAAAGAAAGATGCATTTATTCACAGACACCTATTTGTGTTGTCGTTGTACTTGATTGCTAGAGCGGATCTCAGCTTTGAAATTTCGTGTCAGTACTCCTTTAAGCGGGTGCATTAGCCCTTCTCACGCCCGATTCCTGGCCAATCCCCCACGTGGGTATGTGCCATGTCAGCGGCCAGGCAGCGCGCGCCCATCTCCCCCCGTTGCCAAGGAAGACGAGGAGATTCCTGGCCAATCCCCCACGTGGGTATGTGATGCGGCCATCGCCGGTGGACACAGGTTCAGGGTCGCTTAAGAAGTGCATCGCACTTAAAAAGGGAGAGCTCAACGTTTTGGACTTCTTTAAGCAAAATTTAGTTCGTATGATTCAATTACCACTAAACACCGAATCGAGCATAATTATATAAAGTTAACTGTCTCCTATCGCAATGACAACCGTGAGGACATGTATACATTTAGTTGGGAAACTGCCGTAGCGAACCCATAAGGGCGAGCGTGCAGGCGGAAACAGTACACTGAACGCAGTTTAGTAGTTGTGAGACGCATAGTTTCGGTCTTTAATATTGGCTCACGAAGTTCAAGCTCCCCGTTTTGCGGACTTTTGTAGCTAAAAGACGCCTTCGCGTAGCAGATGACGCCGAGGTGCGTTTCAGTTCACCTCCGCTTGAAGCAGCAGTTCGCATCGGCATGGCCATCGAAAAACCTGAGAACTTGACGCCCCCGCAGTGAACGGGCTGCTGCATCGGGTTTCGGGGCGATAGAGCAGGCGCAGTCGGTTATACAGGAGGCTGTGGCCTTACCTCGGGTCGGCGTAAATCTACTCCCGCTAACTTTACAGCCAAGTATGCGAAACTTCAAAGCACAAAACACAGATTGTCTAGACAGAAAAAATAGAGAATGATCCAAGAGCATATACGCTATCGATATCAAAACTGATTTATGCATTTGAAATTAAACTCGGCGCTATTTTTAAAACAAAGCTTTACTGATCTTGTCGAGCGGTTTATCCATCGCGGTAAATTTGACATCCATTTGACCGTAGCTGCGCCGTATCCTTGGTAACGCATGACGTGACTCGCTGGGCCGAGCTTCACCGACGACCGCATTCGTCGCTGCCGCCGCCGCTTCTGGCGTGGCGCATGCGCTCTCCACAGCTGGTTCGCGCCTGACCCCCACGTGACTCGCTGCGTGCGTGAGAGCTTGGCCATGAATGAGAGCGAGCCCGGGCCGTCTTCTCTGAGTGTTGCGTAGCAAGCGGCGTCTGACCACCCGCGGATATCGCCCGGCAAGCCGTTCGGCTCGGAAAACGCCGGAAGCGGGACCACAACCCTAGACAAAGACAGGCTTTGGACGAACAGTATAATAATTACAGCTAAATCAAAGGTTAACCAAGTGAGACCAAGTCTTAACCAGGCTAAGCCAAGCTTTCCCTTTGCATCTCCAGGGTTAGCCGAGCTAAGCCGCAGCCATTTTTTTCTGCAGGAGTTTCGTGTCTGCCTCGAGTCATTGTTCCATGCACGAAAAATAGAAGATAAGGGTAAGAATGTTTTCCGTTAAACCGTTTCTGTGAACTCTCACTACACACATATATTTAGTTTCAAAGAAGCCCCACTTTTTTTAAACGAAAAAACCGCATTTGTTGACAACTTCAGTGATGATGTTATGTCTGTAGCGAAGTCGATAACATCACCATGCTGTTTGCACACGCTAACAAATAGTGAGCAAGAAGACGCGGTTGTTTTGAAGGCGTATTTCGGTTTTGCCTGCTTTGGTTTTGCCTGCTCGACGCATCAAGGTAGGGGATAAGATCATTTTTTTTCGTATCAAAACCCGGTTACGTACAGCTACTGCTACCCAGGGTAATATTCTGACAAATGCCACAAATGTAACGACAGGGCAGACCTACCACATATTCTATAGACTCACCCGAAGAGGCTACACCTGCGCGCAAAATCACTCAGGAGGAGCAATCGGAGAGCGTGTTGATCAGCTCCGACCCAGCGGATGAAGTCTGGACATCCAGATTTCCGAGGACGCTGCTAGAGCCCAAGGGCTCGTGGCCGACGCCTACGATCATCAGCTTCTTCCAATAAGGTTATTTCTCTCTCTATCTCTGTTTGCGTCAGGTGGAAAACATTGAAATGAAGTGCACGTGATTTAAATCTAACGTTTTATGCGACGTAAGAGAAACCTCAGTTTGTCGTAAGCCCGTACTTAGGCACAGTCCCGTGCTGGTCCTCATTACATGCCATTTCAAGCCTGGTTCTAGCTTGGCGCAACAATGCTTACGTTGGTCATGCGCAATGGCCAACGTTGGAAATCGAAAGTTGGGCCTTAAAAGGCTAATCTAGACCTGCAAGCTAGTTCAGACCTCTGGAACAAGCCGTTCTATCGGCTGTAAAACAGGGCCCTAGTTTAGGTCAAGGTTACTTTGTCACTTGCGACGTCAAGTTTCAGGGCATAAATCATGAAGGCGAAAGAATGATACATATGAAAGGCCTAAACAGAAACCGGAAACAGCATAAATACATACCATTGATACATAAACTCGGAGGCACATGTGTTCTAAAAAAAAAAAATGCCCCCACCTCCCCGAAGGGAATCGTGAGGAAGTGCGAATGCATTTCTTGCGCCGAGAGTACACGGCGTAGTAATTCTGCCATCGCCTTGAGAGGCGCAGTACCGGCGAGGGGGAGCTGTCAGGCGAGGGGAGAGGCGCGCGCCGAGGGTGAGTGCAAACCTAACGGGGGGAGAGGCGCGCCAGCTGCAGAGCATGTGACGTCACGGCGCGAGGAGAGGGGGAGCAGACGCAAAGGCGCCAGCGCGCGGTCACGTGGGACTGTCACGTCATGGCGCGAGGAGCGGTGCGGGAGCCGGCGCGGGCGCGCGCAGCCACGGCGCGGGAGGCGGAGCGCGCGCGGGTCACGTGGGGTGTGACGTCGCTGCGCCGTTGCTACAGACGCTCCTCTCCGCTCCTCGCGCCGTTGCTAGGGGAGAGGAGGAGGAGCAATGCGGACGGCGGATTCAGGGTCGCTTATAAAGTGCATCGCACTTAAAACGGCTTCACGGTGGCGATACCCACCTAGGACTCCTATCAATGCAGGGTGTGTGCATTGGCCATGGTAGTGACCAAGGCAGCAAACGGTTGCAACAGACATTTTGAAGGTCACGGGACGTCATAAGTCAGAAGAATTTCATGCCACCTGTAGAGTAAAAAAAAACCTTCTTCGCCCCAAGCAGTTTAGAAGCCAGAGAGCTACAGGAAAAACTTAAGAAGGAAGCTAGAGACGTTCCTTCTCTCCTGGCTGGTTTTATTGTCAGCTGAAGGCGAATCCGAAAGCCGGGAGTAGTTGTGAAGGCCCCACTCGGAAGAACAGCTGAGGCAGCCGGTGGCATGTCGACACGAGCGAAGCGTTCGCGAGGTGGCTGAGTCTATAAGCGGTACGATGCACATGACGAGGATAACTATTGCTCGGCGATTGGCACATACCCACTGCGGGGGAAAGTCTTGTTGTGGCTGTGTCCCTTCGGGCAGGGTGGTACCTGGATATGCTTGCGGCTGGATATGCATTCAAAACTGCATTCAAAACTGGTACGCTGAGTCAGGTGTACCACGAGATCCGTGTTTCTCGGTGGAGCAAGCGAGCACAGTAGTTGAGCCACTTCCCCGTCACCATGCGTGCCATGGTTCGACTGCCGTTCCTGCCACTGACGGCGGTTGTCATTATCATTTACCAGATTGCACGAGTCGGTATGTGACCGTGCCGAACACCATACGGAAATCTGTATGGAGAAGCTACGAACTTGTGTTATTCAACCAGATTTAGGGGAAATTTCCACGGAGGAGTACGTTTCCGCGGAGGAAAATTTGACATACACCAGAAGTGCAGCCGCACGTCTACAAAGCGAAGCTATACAGCTTTGCCAGAAACTTTGAAGTGAAGGAAAATTTTGTTCGGGTACAGGATTCGAACCCAGGACCATCGCCTATATAAAGGGCAGTCGCTCTACCAACTGAGCTAACCAAGGAGGTTAGCCGTTTGTAGCGCGAGAGCGAATTGATCAACAACTCTAAGCAAGAAACAGGTGTTAGTCGACCATAGTTAGGGGATATACCCAAGGTGGAGCAAGTTTCTGCGGATGAAGAGGCTTAGAGTTGTTGATCAATTCGCTCCCGCACAAACGGCAAGCGAGAGCGACCTGGTTAGCTCATTTGGTAGTGCGACTGCCCTAGATAGGCTGGTGTACCGGGTTCGAATCCTGCACCAGGACGAATTTTTCTTCAACAGCGAAGTTTCTGACAAAGCTGTATAGCATTCCTTTGTGGCCCTATGGTCGCATTTCAGGTTGATGTCGAATTTTCCTCCGCAGAACGTGCGTTATGGTAGCTTCGCATATGGTAATGGTAACACATATTTACAGGGCGTACAATGACACCAGGTTATGATTTGGCGATTTTCGGTGCCTAAAGAAAAGGGAAAGGTTATGGGGATAAAAAAAAATATTGCTATGATGGGGCTGCAAGTTAAGAAAGTGGTGCAGGCTGGATTACCCGAGGAGGTTTCTTAAAGCGGCGAGTAGACACCGTTCACCGCTTACTTGGGTTATATCAATCGGTCAGACTCGGTGGGCTTATAATCCGCACTTACTTGAAGGCTTGTTTTGGGTGGTATAGCAAAGCGAGGGCAGTTCCGGAGAACCAGCATGGCACACCCACGATGTGATAGTAAATACTATCGATAAAGGGAGCCATGGTGGCTTTGCATTTAAGGCGTGCAAGCAGAATTAGGTGTATCGCGAAAACCGGGATTCATGAGACGTAGGCGTGGAGCAGTGTGAATCGGAGCGTGCTTGTTGCTAAAGTGTGGTACATTCTGTGTTGGAAGGGCCATGATTGTCTAAAAGCTGCATGCGGTAGGCACACCAATTTTTTACGACCTGTGTTTGGGTATCAGGCATGTGAGAATGTATATACTATTCACACCAGCTTGTTTCAGTTGGTCAAGAGCGGCGGTTTGGCAACAGCTAATTTGTATTTGAAGGTAGTAGTTTCTAGATTCCTGTTTTTAAGGAGCCAATGAGCCCCTTCCTTCCTACTGTATTAATACAAGTGAGGCTCCGCAGACTCGTACCTCACTATGCAGTTTCAGCCACTAGTAGTAAGTGCAAAACTGTAGGGTAGGGCTTACGGGAGGTAGCCGCCACTTACCAGATATTGGAAGCATGATTCTCACTGTCATATTTGAGTGCTGTGACCAAAAAGCGGCTTTACAAAGACGGTGTTGATGTGGTGTTTGCTCTGCCACTCTACCGTACCATGTAACGTGTGAGCCCAGAAAAAAATGTTCTTAAAAGGGCTGAACACAGTCTGTACGACTTGACACAAAAGGTTTCTTTTTTTAACTTCCCAGTAATGCACGTCCGTTAAATCTTTGGTTCCAAGACAAGGGCCTTTTCGCTTATTTCAGCTACCTGCATATATTAAAATAAACTAGAAACAATTGTGCTCATGTCCTTGTATTGCTGGGATGCTGTGTTTTCGTGGGGCATTCGACAGCGAGCAAATCTTCCTATAAACACCTCCAGTGCCCGTCTCTTACAACTGGGCCTCTACAATGTGGTGTCAGAACTTATTGAAGGCCACCATTGATCTAGTCAACGTCTCCGTCTCACCCAAATACCTGCGGCCCTAGCCCGCCTGAAAAAGCTTCACGTTCTATGTCAGCCCACTGCCTCTCAGAACCCCCCCTCCCCTTCCTCCCCCCCCCCCCCCCCCCATTAACCACTGGAGAAGTGTCATCCCGGTTCGCCCCTTGCCAAAAAATATGCACCCTGACCAACATCCCGGCTGCCGAAAATCGCGAAGCCAAGCGCACGAGACCATCTACCGAAAGCGTGCAGACGTCTCCTATACCGACGCTAGCCGGACAACATCAAGTAGCCGCAGTCACCCCCAAGACCACCCTTGCAACTTCTGAAACAATCAAGAAGGGTCAACATGACTTGACAAAGAGTTCACCCTCACATTAGCACTCATTCATGTGAAAACCGCGTCATCATCACAGGTTTTCAATCAGTCTGCAGAAGCTTCCTAGCCGGGAGCATGGCCCGTTCCACTTTGAAACTACTGCCGCAGCGTCAACCCTGCCGTAAAGTCGCCCTCATCTGGACTCCTGGTCATTCCTCACTGACGGGTGATAACTTTGCTCACCAGCAAGTTTGCGCCCTGTCCCTTCAGGCTATAGAGGATACCGCACCATTCATCCCTCGACTGACCTTCCAAGGTATTACACAATATTACCGGTCAAAAAGAAAGCACTTTCCTCCTCCACATCCTAAACTCTCAAAAGAAGAATCACTACTTCGCCGACTGCAGAGCAATGCCTTCCCTTACCCGGTCCACCTTATCATATGTTGCCAACGCAATTTCCTGCCGAATGCAAGTTCTGTTTACAACCCGGCACTCTTCCTCATATCAAATTAAAGTGCAAGCAAAAATTCAACCCATCCCCCCTTTCCACCCCCCAGATGTGAGAGAACCTCGTTACCTGCAGCGATCTGGATGTCCAGACAATTTTGGCCTCCAAAGCGAAGGCTGCCCGCTCATCACATGGCTTCTTGAAATAGGGAAGCACTCCCACTTCACCAACTCAATAAAACGTTTTTCACTCACTCACTCACTCACTCACTCACTCACTCACTCACTCACTCACTCACTCACTCACTCACTCACTCACTCACTCACTCACTCACTCACTGAAAAATGACTTTCCGATACCACCCTGCGGAATATGATTTCTGGCTAGTGATGCCCAAGACGATGGGCCATAAGATCTGGTCTTGCTAATGGGCTTGCGGTATTGAGGTGTTGATGCGCATTGGCAAGGAAATATTTCGTTGAGTGTGTCGTACGCAAGAGAACTAGGCAGAGCACAAAGTGAGCCACCAGAGTAGGTGTAAGTGTTAGACACAACTGTGACTTAAAGTTTTAAGACACCGACCACCATTGCAACGAATTGGCCGTCATTTTAGATGCGACGCTGAGAGGAGCATCTCTTGCCGGCGGCCCTGTCCTGCGTTCGTCGTCGTCGTAGTCCGCGTCCGCGTTCGCACAGCTGCGTCTCTCCTCCGCTCACCCCCTCTCGCCGTGATAGCGCGCCCTCTCCCCCGACATCTGTGTCGCGAGCAGTGCGGCGCGCGCTCTTACTCCGCCGGTGGGCGGCGCTGCGCGCGGCGCAAGCGCACTGTGCGCATGTGCAGCGCCCTCTTTCTCCGCGGTCCCCTCTCCTTCGGGCGCGCTGCGCATACCATCGGAGTGCCGCGCTCCGGCCGGTCTCTCATCAGTCGACGGTCGTCCGCGCTACGTTTGCTCTCTCTCTCTCTCTCTCTCTCTCTCTCTCTCTCTCTCTCTCTCTCTCTCGCATTACCCGACGATTGCTCACGCAATTCGAGTAATCGACCCAACGGAAACGCACAATGAAACTCCCTTCAGCGTCGCATCACACCAAGGTTCCCGCGAGGGGAGGTGGGCGTAATTTTTTAAATGCAGAGCATTTGTATAACTCACGATGTCACCCGTGCGTCGGCGTCCGCAGCAGCCAGCCTCCCCCTACACTATAAAAATAAATAACAGTTACCGGCGCCTAGTTTCGATTCCACGACCCTGCGGGCGGAACGCAAGGTACATGGTGCTCTACCCACTGCGCCACAAAGCCGACACAGAATGAAAGGCTACGAACGCGCCTTATATCCTTGACTCATTCAAACTACGTCAAGAAGCTGCTGATACAACGCATTCACTACCTGTGGGCGGAACGCGAGGTACATGGTGCTCTTCCCACTGCGCCACAAAACCGACACAGAATCAAAGGCTACGAACGCGCCTTATATCCTTGACTCATTCAAACTACGTCGTCAGCGGCATGCGTTGGCGACTCAGCGGCGTGCTAGCGGCGTGATAGCTGCGTTGTGTACACGTGATAACACCAACCTCCCAAACACTAAACGTTAACGCAATACACCCACCCCCTATGCGACGCATTTACTCGAGTCCCCCTCGCGGGAAGATGGGCCCATTTTTTTTAACATCGAAGCGATTCACCTGTTCTTGTGTGTACCAAGCACCCTTATTTCTAAAAGTACGAGTAAAGTAGTTGCTTGTCACCACCTTTCATTTGTGAAATTCTCGTTCCTTCCAGGGTTTTTTTTTTAACTGAAGGTACGTGAAATTTTGTTGATCTATCTGCAGCTCACAAGGCCGGCCTTTTCGCCTCACGAAGCGCATACTTTGCAATAAAAATGCTTGAGTTGGCAGAAAACACTTCCCCCGTAAATAAATAGTACGACATAATTCAACAATTTCGACGAAACAAGCTTTATTTTTCATTCACTTGGACTGTTCCACGCAGGGAACGCGGAGTTTGGGGAATCTTTCACGTTCACAAGGACCGCAGACGAGTCGACGCGTTGCCGTCAACAAACTCGTTAGCTCGAGGATGGGCGTCTACCAGTCCGCCACAATGCGTTCCAAGGTGTCCTGGTCTCCCTCAGTGTCCTCCCCTCTGTCGCCGAAGCGGCTCATGAGCCATCGGTTCAGTCTGTGGCACACGAGCTTCAGTGCATGGGGATTGGTGCGAAAGACTCCGTAGGCCGCGGACGGTAAGTCGTCGGCTTCGTGCCGAATAGTACGTGGCTCCTCCCTGCACGATGGAGAGTCAGACTGAAGCTCAATGGGCTAAGCACACCGCGATAAATACTTGGCCATGCGAACAAAATACAAGGTTGTTTTATTCGAAAGATTTTCGTGTTTTATAGTGCCCCTAGCGCTTCTCCGGCAGCAAATCATGCCGTATTCACTGCGAAATGAATCAATTGATTTAGGTTAAAATTCTGATTCTCCCACCGAGTCGCGTGTTTCCCTGACGTCTGCCATGAAGTCATAAGTGCGCGCATTCAAAACGAACTTCCACGGCGTCATTCGGCTCTGCTGCCTTGCTTGCCGTCAGTCCTCCCAGATGGCGCTACCATACTCGGCCACGGACTGTTGTGCACCGTTGCTTTGTTTTTGACGGTGTTTGCACCTGGATTGTTTTTGTTACTGTAGAGAGTAATCGTTTCGTGAAACATGGGGTATGCTCGACAAACAGGGTCACGTAAGACAACGCCGCTTACGCCAATCGGCCAGTGTCGCGTAAGACAAGTCCAAAGCGGCGGACAGCTGTGCAGCTAAAAGAAGCATAGCGCGCCCATTACCAACACCAGTGCGCATCGGTACACATATGCTGAAGTGTATTTTCAGAACCTTCATTGTTTCCCACACCATTCTTACTGCTGTAAAATGAATATGTATTACATTTCAGCGCAAACAGCTCGCTCGGCAAGCTTATAAGTCCTGCCTAATTTGCGTTTGCTTTTGCCGGCCTCAGCCAATCGCGCAGCTGGACGCATATGACATCATAGGTTCTGTTGAGGAAAATGAGCTAGTGGGCCGCACGGCCATTCCATTTTTCCCTAATTATATAGCTTATTTGAGCAAAGTTCTAACGAGGCAATATGGTTCTAACGAGGCAATCTTTCGAATGAACCAAACTTGTGTTTTGTCTGCATGGCCACTTTAAGGAGTCCTCAAATCTAGGTTACGTCTTAACAATAAAAAGCTGCATGCGCCTTGGTTTTGATACACACCGCAGTGGCGAGGTGAGGGCAAATTTATACCTCCAGGCGATCTTTCTGCACGGGAACTTTTTGTACTTATTCCGGTCGGAAACATAGTCCCTATGATCGCACAAGAAGCGTAAAACACCGCTCATCACCACACAGAGTCTTGGATAGACCTATGCATAAGCGCTACACTTCGCGGTTATTTCTTTCCTTTTCCGTAGTAGGATTTTCCGTTTTGCAAATGGATTCATCGGGAAATAGTCCCGTTTGTCGTCGATGTTGTACTGTTCCAGTCCTGGTTTCTTTGTATCCTTGCGCTTCCGCGACGCAGGATTTCGCTTTGCAAGTGCTGCAAGGAAGCTCTCGCATCTTTCCTTTTCTGCTTGGGTTCGTACATTTTTACTCGATAGATCTAATTACCTTTCCATTTTCATCAGTTGTCAAAGAAATCTGTAATTTCATTGGACTACAGTCACTGTTTGAAACTTTTATACCATTTAATTAGGTTATTTGTTCACTTACGACCATAAACCACGAGCTAGGCCTTATGAGACCATTTCACAAGTTATAAGTTCGTTATTCACATGTCTTCGTTTTCTGTGGCATTTAGTGCACTTATTCAGATCATAGACTGACGTATTCCAGACGGCGTGTTAAAGCTTTATCGTGCATTTTCTCCGTCGCACTTGCATCCTCCGTCTGCGATTGCGACATCGCCCTCTTTTCACACATAAATTCGGGGACTCACTGAAATATGTGTATAAGCGCAAAATCCTACGTGATGTGTTCATCAAAACAATTTTAGATGAGTCCTTGAACCCTTTTACATAACTAATGGTGCACTATTTCTTCGTTTTCGTATCACATCGGCTGCCTGTCCACAAACAAGAAACTACTAATCGTTGCGCAACGTGTATTTATTTATTTTTATCAATTTTGTTCTTCGTAATCACCATACTTTGCCTAACCCTATATATTTTTTGTACCCGCTGCTCAGTTGCAGCTCCTCAACACATTTTTTTTTGCAAGGGTCGCGCTTTCGGTCTCCAAGATAGAAGTTTTGTTAAAGCGCCCGCGTACAGCCACATTTGTCTATATGCTAAAGAGCACACCCTATGAACTCTCTGCATCTTGCTGTTAAAATGATGGCCGCATTGCGTACCCAGCCACTCCTGGAAAAGTGCAGACAATATTTACGAATCAATGGACTTCGCACGGATAGACCACACTATGAAGTGCCCGCTTCCAGCTCAGGTCATTTTTAGACTGTCGAAATGGCTGACTGATCAAATTGGTGTTACAGGAGCTCGGTAACGTCCCTCATTAAGACACTCGCGACGAAGGTTCAAATACAGGTAAATTTAAAGAGAAGCTTTTATCACCCTCACACAGAACTCGTCTGCAGTCCCCACAAAGCGCACCTGGAATCGAACCAGGGTCCCCCGCGTTATGAAGCCGAACTCTATACGATTGCATCATTCAAGCACCGTGAAAACACTTTGGATTTGAAAAGCGTGCATAGATGTGCAAAAGTAGACAGAAAATGCACCCCTCCTTCAAACGATGACGACCGCCATACTAACCATCATACATAACTAGGGTCAGCTCTCTTCTGGGTTGGTTCGTTTGGTGTTAGACTTGATATTGGAAAGCTTCGCGTTCCCCCATCGTTGTCGATTCAGCAGAGCGGTAGTTGATTTTTAATATCTGTTCTTTTCTTTCTTTTTGACGAACGGTGCATTTTTTACTATCCATTTCCTCAAACAGCACATGATTATGATCCGTGGTTCGGAACTTCTCATGGGCCTTTGCGTTTCTTCGTAACGTGTCTATCGCGCTTCTGGTCGTTCATGGCATTGTACTGACTTTAAATATGAATGGCGCCTCCATCACTGCAGTTCAATTCCCAAGTTGCATGCAGCACAGTAGATGTCATACTCTTCTCAATATTACACCCTCACCAGGGCGCCTTGCTCGTCGTTGGACGGAAAGGTCCATCCAAGAGCCCAACACCTCGTCGGTTTTCTCAACTCTGCCGCTGTAGGGAGCCGATTGGAAAGCGTGTGCTAGACGGCCGTTTCAAAGGCCTTCCGAAGGCCTTCGAACTAAGTGTCTATCGAATGTCCCTTTGTTAATACATTAGGCGAACTTGTCAGTGAGAGTTGAACTGTCTATTGAGAGTTGCCGTGTAGCACAGTCATTAGACGCGCTGATGTGAAGTGAAGTGAATATGGGTGGATTGTTGACAGCAAAGTGGTATCCACTGTGCTGCGACGAGCTTATGGAACAAACTATTAGCCCCGTGCACGTGGACTCGACGAGGAAGTGCTGAGTCGAGAAAAAGAAGCTTTTTTTCGACTTGACGTATCTATGTGTAAGCCGACGGGGTGAGTCCGTTCGACCTTCAGGCTCGCGGGGGGTGGACTCGCTCGTCTGGCTGAGTGGGCAGGCCATGAGGCGCTGAACAACTCCTTTTCCGGAAACCCTTCTAATTTCCTCACCTCGATTGTTCATATAACCGCGGAGCGACCGAGGTAAGCTGAATCCGCCCGTGTACTCAGCCCTCCCTCGTCGAGTCCATGTATCCGGGGCTACAGTTGCGTGAAGGCTTCAAATGCAAGGTCAGTGGAAGAGGGCATGAAAGACAGCTCACTGCGTCAGGAAGCCGCAGGCGACGACACCGAGGATGAAGACTATAACAAGCGCAATCCCAGTGACCAACTTCTTTTCCCGCTCGAAAGCCTCCTGGTGCACGGCGAGGTCGTCCCCCGGTTCGTGGCGAACGGCGACGTTTTCTTGTCCTGGGAAAGTGGTGAAGATCACGATGTAATGAACATCTCCAACGAGGAAAGCGGAGTTGGCTGCAGCGCGTCTACATTTATTGAACGAGAAATGCGGAGAGCAAAAGGATTTTCTTACCTGCCATCTCTTCCTCTTCTTCTTCTTTTGGTTCAGGTGATGGTCATTGCCTACCAGTTTAATGATGGTGACAATGTTTTTAAGGGGTTAGGTTTGGCCTGGGTTGGTCTCCTCAAGGTATGACGCTCATAAACGCAGGGATACGGCCAAGAAAGCGAAAGATTAGGAATATAAATTTAAAACTACCTATTTTAAAAGGGTGCATGAATGGATGAGGCCACTCACAAGGTCTGGTAAGGGGTTTACTGTTTCAATAGGCAGATGTATTGAAAGGCTAAAGGCCCACAGTTTTTCAATTTGCAATAAATTATTGGTCATATAAGCATGCTTGAACATAATATTGCGACGTCACAAGATTCCTCACGCAGCTGCACTTATGCGGGCTTTGCCGCACCACGTCAGCACTCAATACATTCCAAAGGCCACATGTGCTCTTCTTTGTGCAAGTGGGTAGTTGCATATACAAGTACCACCAGTTTCAAGAGACTATTTGATTTTGCTAACCATGCGGCCATGGTCACCATGTTTGTCAACACCTCGACTAACACGTCTGTCCAGGTTTCGAAACTGTTAGCCCCGGAGATGAACAACTTCTCAATGTATATAGTCTCTAATACCCTCGCTACATTACGGGTGGCGAAGACTGCCCCCAAGCCCAGTTCAAACCCATTCCATGGTTGAGCACAAGTTACCCGTACACGCCGTACAGACCAGGCCCCCACTTGCCGGATTCAGACTCCATTAAAATTTAGGCACGATGCACGAAAACGTTGAGTCGGTAATACGTCATTTGAATTAATCTGCTGCTCAACCTTGCACGCTCCTTGCAACCTACTGCTCCGACACACGTCGCTCCTGTCGACTCTTCCTCCTCCAACGCCATGCACCATAGAGAGCATGTATATGTATGTATGTATGTATGTATGTATGTATGTATGTATGTATGTATGTATGTATGTATGTATGTATGTATGTATGTATGTATGTATGTATGTATGTATGTATGTATGTATGTATGTATGTGTGTATGTATGTATGTATGTATGTATGTATGTATGTATGTATGTATGTATGTATGTATGTATGTATGTATGTATGTATGTACAGTGTTCAGCGATTGAAACGCGATACTCGGAGCACGTGGCTGCCGGTGCTTGTTGGGGCACAGTTGAGCTCTTGCTAAAGCGAGCTGACGTATTGTGGCATACGGTGAGAGCGTTCATGACGCATGCTGACAGCATCCGGTAGACAGCCCTTCAGTGTGTGGTTCTTGGCGGCACCATAGGGGTGCTTCATGCCATGGCTTAAATACTCTGCGCCTGCGTGCCGTGCCACCCCTCTCGAGCAACGCGCGCTTTGAAGACGCTTGAAGAAATTCAAGGATTTATTTCACAACGAAAACTGCTTGAAAAACAGCTTCTTTCTTACTAGCTTTAGTCACTACACGGCACTCCAAAGAAGCAAAGTGACTTAGCCCGGTCTTCACAAACGTAATTTAAGTGTCGCTTTGGCCTTTTGACACTTTTTGGTGCCTTAACGCGTTTTAAGGACCAAACTTAGGCTTTAAGGGCACCTTTTGGTGAATTTGATGAACTCGATGCTCTTTTCCGCACTCAAAATTGGCGAGAGGATGCTAACTGCGATACTGTTCTGGATGTCGACGTTCTTCTTTTTCGCCAACGGAGACGGCATTTAAAATCGCGAGCTTGTCTCAAAAAGTCTAAACTTTTCCTTTTCTGGCAGCAGAACTCACCACCGACGATCTGACATCACAGATAGCAGTCTCCATGGAGACGCGCGACTGCACGCTGACATACACGCGTAGCATCTAATTCCCACGGCCCTTACCCGTGCAAAGGCACGGTAGTTTTCGGGGTCGGCGAAATTCCCTAAATTATCGCATTTCCCCAGTTGAGTTTTCAGAAAAAGTGCAAGAAACAATGACTCATCAGAGTATCAAACTCCTAACATCACAGTTAAGCGTCGCAACGCCTTCGTTACATACAGGTCGGAAACACATGGGATTCAATGGGGTTGGCAATGAGGAATCGAAAACGTTAAATCCAGGAATTCGTTATATAGGTGTTTGTTACATCCAGGTTTAACTACAATAGGAAACTGATAGCTTGCCAGCATCCCGTCGAGGTTTAATGGCATAGAGGACACCCGTTATTTTTTTCTCGGGTGGCAATAATTTTAAAACCGCAATGAGCCTGCATTAAGTGACAGCTCTAAGTGTTAAATAAATTTCTGTGCAGGAAGGAAGATTTTTTCAACTAGTATTTTTCTCCAAATTCTAATAGCTACCGCAAAAATGGTTCAAATATTTGAGTAAATAATCGATTGTCTAGAAGACGGAAAGCCTGAACCTGAAGGCGTAAAAATCTACTCCATTATTGTCTGTAACTTGTTTCTCGTAGTCATCGACGGGGACGTATTTTAACTAAGATATGAAGTAATGAATGGTTAGACCGATGATATAGGTGAAGCGATAACCCCATGCATTTTGTTCTTGTTTTACGGGCTGGAAGTTCGCGACAAGACGTAGATTGACGGACTAAGATGCATCACCATATTAATATTGCCCCACATTATAAAGAAACTCCGCATTCAGTAAAATAAAAGCAGACAACGATGTTATGACAGAGTAAATTTCATCAAGAGGTGCCCTGCAAAAAGAGGCCGTATATAGAACCCAAAAATTAACGTCAGCATCAACCTAAGTTGTTTTTTACAGGAACAAAAGGTGATGTACACAGGACACGGCATTTTGGAGTGAGGGAGCATCTGTGGAGCATTTCCTCCCTTTCATAAAAAATGATTTTCTCTCTCTCTCTTGACCTAAGCCGGTATGCGACAAGTAGTGATAATGATGACAATTGTTTTGATGATTCCAAGGTGCTTATTTAGCTTTCCTCTTTACCGTCGTGAACACTAGTAACGTTCGAAATGGCGGCGGGGGGGGGGGTGGAAGGAGGGGTGTAAGAGCATAAGCTATTCATGACGAAATCGGCCCCGCTTCAGTGACTTCGAGTTGCAAAAGCAGATGTTAACAGCGAGGCTGCCTGGCGTTTCCTAATCGCAGGGCTAAGCTTCGTTGAACTTTAAAAATACCGCAGATCGATTCCCATTCTCTCCAATTTGTTTTGGCCGTGTTCCACTGCTCACACCATCTACCAAAACCTTTTGTTACATTTGAACTCCGAACACTTCCATGAGGGGTGGTTTTCCTCTTTTACTGCGACATCGCAAAATCAAGCAGTCATGTATTTTTAATAAAAGAACGATGCAAATATCACTGTTAGTATTAATATCTTGCCTCAAATACGCCCAATGGTTTTCGTTTTGATCAACAACTTTGACAAGCATAAACACTACCAACGGATTTACTCGTTTAGAAAATTTTTGTCTATAATAAGTGATTTCTGCTAACTTGCTGCACATGTGCTCTCCTCTCCTTGCTCTCCTCCCCGCTATAGGCTGTGCCCTCTCCACGTCACTGCGACCGCGTTACCACATCTCGTCCCATGAAATCCTCAAACTACAACGGTCTCGCTGTTGAATTGAAGTCTGAAAATAGCAGAAGTCGAGCTGGCTTTCGGGCACTTTTCAGGCGTACTCAGTTGGACTTCAACATGCAGCTATCACAACTTCAGCGTCACCTATCTGATCTCACCTCAGTTTTTTCTCTTGTATAGAACCGGTGTGTTTGGAGAGCTCGCTATTGAAATCAACAACAGTTCAACTTTCTAGCAAACAAAACTAGCGTTTCCTGCATTGATTTTGACCGGGTTAAGCACCGGTCTTTCTCTGGGTGCTTATTGTTGTTCTTACCCACAAGTGTGACGTGGCAACAAAACCCATCCTAAAGTCGTTTTACATATTTGAACTACACAAAAGACTCGATATGTCAATCCCTGGTTACACTTTGCATATCTTGATTGTATCGCATAAAATCTGGCATGGGGGGAACGCCGGGACATGAGTGGTTGAGGAAACCTGATAAAAAGTACTAGCCTCTCACGGTGACTAACGGAGGCCTTTGTGCGTAAACTTGTTTGCGGGCAGTCTATTATCACCAATTGATAGGCGGATCGTTTAACATTGAGATGGAAATCTCGTGGGAGGTGCCAGAAACGCGCCATGAATAGGCTCTTTATACACGTGGCGTTCCTATACCTTGCATAAACTTATTTTGGGGACGCAGGGCGCCGTTCTCCGCATCTGCTATTTCAGCACAAAGTACCACCGTCAATGTCCCGGTATGTCGCCAGAGACGAGTCCGGAACATGAGACCCGTAATCTGAGGATAAAGGCAGATAGAAAGAGAAGAAGAATACAAGCAAGGAAACGGGAAACGACGCTCCGGGAGTTTGAAGGCATGAAGATGTAGCATAAAGGGGGCCTTCTTTTTCAGGTGTCTATCAGCGGTCGCAAAACAGGGTGTCAACTGACGTGTGAAAGGCATGGTCGACCACAAAAACCACACTCTTTGACGGTGTAGCTGGAGGGGCGAGAGTTCTGCAGCAAGAAGCTCACTGGCTCGGCCTCAAGCAACGGGAGAGCGAATTTTAGGGATGTAGAAATGCAAAAACGCCTGCCTACACTGACGTTTTATGTGTCGTAAAGAAAACGATGTTGTTTCTCCTCCCATGAAGTCCGTCATTCAAGGCGCATCACAAAATTTAAGGCTACTTTGTGCTCATACACTTAAACAAATGTAACAAAATAAGCGAGGGTACCTATCAACGTGACTTTGTAGCCTTATTGCTGCACCAAGCTTACCTAAAACCTATACATGCTTGCATACATACATGCATACACACATACATACATACATACATGCATGCATACATACATACATACATACATACATACATACATACATACATACATACATACATACATACATACATACATACATACATACATACATACATACATACATACATACATACATACATACATACATACATACATGTACACATACTCGTGCTCATTTGAGGTACAATCCAGAGTAAAAAAAACACCGGTTAGGTTAAGCTACAGGTCAGGAGCTCTCTTTACGAATTCATTAGTCATAGCGATTGAGAAGGCCGAACTCCTTGGAACCTGTTGAACAGGATTAAATTAGAAAAGAAAATTTCCAGGTGGCTTTTATTTTTGCCAATAATCCGGCCAGTCTATTTGATATGACAGTGTTTTTGTAGTTCACACGAAAGTTTGCTGAAGTTTGCACGAAACAGAACCTAAGCGCCGGATGTAATTTCCGAGCAACTGACCAAAGTGCATTTCGGAGTGAAAGTTTTTTTTCACAACATGCCAAGGCCATTTAAGTAACGGCGGGAAGTAGGAAAAAAAACTGATATTGGTTCTGTTACCCTAGCAAGGCACTCACTTCAGATGGGATTAACCTTCATGCAGAAACAAGATACGGCTCTTAGAAAAGCTGAAAACTCATGCCTTAGGCGAAAGGGGCAGCGCCTGGTCATCCATGAAGTGGGGATGTCTTCCCGTTTGTGGTGCTGACATTTTGATCAGAACTTTTTTTTATTCACCCTCGGAAGAGATGCTAAGGATTACAGGAAGAAAACACGTTTGATAGCATCCTCCTAAAGCGTCTTTCATTACGTTGCCCTCAGCAGTTCAATGGCCAAATACTACTAAATCACACTGCGCTTATGCTCGCTTGGTGGACAAAAAAATAGTAGCAGTTGTGTGTGACTTCGCTGAATGACACTCCGATTTCCAGCGGAGCTGCTACTTCGACTACCCTTGCCAAATTTCTAGAAGACGTCCCTAGCTGCTACTACTTCAGGTGTCTGCAAGTGACCTCCAAGCACTATGGAACTTGTGCCGCAGCACGGCCCGAGCCGAACAAACTTCCAAAATATAAGCCTGAGCCCGACCCAACCCCGGTAAAATTCAATAGAATAAGCCAGAGCCCGCCAAACTGTTGTTAAATATCATCCTTAGTCCGACAGGCTACAAACGTGAAAACGAAGAAGTTTACTGTTAACCTAAAAAGTAAAAGCCCAAAGACAATAAGATTGGATTTAGATTTACTTTAAACTTGGACCTAACTTTGTACAACTTAAATATCTTCACTTTGAAGCTGTGTTGTCGGAGTCATGAAAACTCATTTGCCACTTCATTTGCCGGTATTCGAAATCAAGGCACACCGAGGATACTCTAAATGATTACAAGCAAGTGGATATTTCTTCATTATTAGTGCAATTCCATAACAGATATCGCACCTTTTGTTGTTTCATTCCTTGGTGAAATTTTAGCAGACGACGACGACGACAACGATGACGACGATGATGATGATCATGATGTCCTCAAAGATTTTGGCACGTACTTTGAGCAGACGATGCGTCCGGTTTCACCACTTCATTTTCTCTTTCCCTCTAGTTATGTTGACAGCATTATATTATCTGCGCTTTTTTCCTTTCGTGCCTTTTTTCATGGTTTTAAAAGACTTCTTACCCGAAAAGTCATGGGCTCTGCTTCGAAAATTGGTACTTCAAACTCTACACACAGTGCAAAGTCCAGGTAACGTTCCTTCTGTTTGTTTTAGTTTGAAAAGCAGAGGCTAAAGGCAAGCATGTTGTACTCCGTGGCTGGGATGCCCTTGTTTTTTGACCCGCTCTCTCCCACAGTGTTGATGGGGCCCAGAGGTTCTTTTTTATTTATGTTACGGCCTTCTTAGGGTAATCGTCTTTTTATCATATCTTTTAAGCGCCGCAGGGACTCGCCTTTTTTTTTGTTTTCACTTAACCTGGAAGAACAATGAAAAAACTTTTTGTTAACAAGAATTCAGAATTGGCAGCACAGGATTGCCGGGCCTCAGGCACGGCCCGGGCCGGCCTGACAAAATTTTGGTTCAACCCAGAGCCCGGCCCGGGCCCGAGAAAATGCGTGCTACCCGGCCCGAGCCGAGCCCGCGTCCCAGGCCCGTGCAGTGCACTAAAAATACACACCGCGAAAAAAAAAAGAAACTCGTTGCGAGAACGCTATCAAAGAACTTTCATTTGGATGAGAAGGTCAGAAAGGGGGGGGGGGGGAGAGGGGGGAGCAGGATACCCAAAAAGCACATTGGAATTGTTTTTGAATATTCATATTTGGCGATATTTTTCGCTCTACACTAACGGCTCTGGCGTAAAAGCTCTATTAGAAAATAATTGTATCGCTTTTATTACCTTCAATCTGCAGCCAAAGATTTAATCTGAACAACAACAACAACAACAACAATAACAAAAAGAAACGTTGGAACGTGAACATTTGGTACTCCGTTTTGTATACTTCCAAATTTTATTGAGGCCGATGTTATCTGTATTTTTCTTACCCGTTCAGTGGATTAGACGACAGTCTTGGATAGTTTGTTTTGCAAGAAAAGCCAGTGATATATAATGATATTCAATAGCTGAAGAAGCATTTAGGAACATCAACGCCTAAACAGCCAGTACCACATGTGGTTGTCTGTAATAAATACGGCGATAGGCACGTGAAATAATAGATGTACCGTAGAGTGGATCCGCTGGGTTATAAACTATGCTGTGATAACTGCGTTTGAGCGTCCTCGTTGTGAACAAGTTTACTGCGCACTTATGCGCATTTACAGCGTGCTAACCGACCCGATAACCGCCTGGTCGTATTTCACAGCAGCACGTAATCGGCTCCCTTAGTCTGTATTTAAAATGCAGTAACCAGTGCAGTAACTATGGCTTCGTACCTGCAAAAAAATAGAAGAATCTGTGAAAAAAATGCAAAGCTTTCAAAGCAACTTTCACAGAGTGGCGGCCTACGGTTCGGCACGAAGGCCATATTATTCCATCAGCGCCGTGTTATTTGCAGGCTTCTGCCATCTACAACATTTATTTCTGTCACCATAACAGTATTTTGTAGGTATGTGCGCTAGTAAAGTAATGCTAGACGCCTCTGTGAAGGCACGTTCGAGGGCGATGAAGGCGGTCGGCGCGGCCCGACCGACCCAGAGTTGTGCACGTCTGCCGCGGCTGGTGCTGCGGTCACCGGGTGAACTCGAGTTTCCGGTGCCCATAAGGCTTCTGAGAATGTCGAAAACCCACAAAGACCGTGATTAACCAACACATTCGAGATTTGAAACACACATCACATTGATATACCCTATGTTTCCTCCTAATTTTCAACATTGTACCCAGGACACCTGGAAACATACGTACTACGTTTTTAAGGGCTAGCTATAGTTTTTTTTTTTTCCCCCAAGGGTGGGGATTTCCTCGCACACTTGAATATTTGGTCGCACATGATGCATAAGTTCGTTACATGCCCGGCAAATTCCTGCTCTCTGTACTATTTCGCTCTTTTGAACAGAGGACAAAAGTGGCTGGTGCTTCGCACATAACGACCCTTTCCTACTAACCGCATGCTGCACTAACCCACAACTCTAAACATTTTCCCAGACATCAACCCTGATATTTCCGCTGTTGTCTCCATATCTGAACCTTGTGCCCCTAAAAATGAAAAAAAAAAAAGAGCATTCATACAATTTCCCTTAAAAGCCCAATTAACCAGGATGTCTAAAACTTTCTCTGTGCATCCGTCTTGACCTGTCCCTCATTTTCTCCAAGTATAAACTCTGTGCGCCACATCGTTCTCCCAGGTCACTAGAAAACATGCGTGTAAAGCTTCGACGCTCTTCTAGTCGCACCAACAGCGTCGCGGTAAAATAAAAACGTTCCCACGTACATAAGTGAGGATTTGTGCGCGTTGTTCTCGCAAACTGCGCGTCTTCGGGAGTGCCCCTAAAGGGACGCGAAAACGCCTTCTTAGACAACCCTGCCTATACGAAGCAAAGGACAAAATAACGAAGTTTGAGAACACACAAACACGAAGAAGAAAAGGAAACATAGAGCGAGCGAAACTTCCGCCCTATGAACCAGTGATGCCGAAGAAAGGTTGGCAAGAGACAAATTCGATTCGTGAGCGCTGTGTTCCCTTCACGCGAGACCAAGCAGCACATCGCGTGCGCTGGCGCGGCGGGAGTCGCAAAAACTTTGAAAACGTTTCACACCTCGTCGCGACTACGGCGTTCTTCTACAAGGCCATTTCTGTATTTATTCTTTCCCTCCGCCCCTCCTTTCTCAATCTCCCTTTCTTTTTACTCAGCCCACCAGTTCCCTCCTCCTTTTCTTCCTCAACCCTTCGACTGTTCTCGAACCGCCGAAAAACTCTGCCCTCTCCCAATTCCCCCGATATAATAACGTCGGGCGGCGTCCGCAACAGGGCCGCTCATTCAATTTCGCCGAAGCGGGCGCGCACGCTGTCTCTCTAAACGCGTGATTTGATTCGGCGCGTTTTTCAGCCTCCCTTCCATCCACCTCTAAACTCCCCTGCCTCCGCTTTTTTGTGCGTGTGTTCGTGCTGCTCTTGGAACTCAATATCCACCCTGTAAACGTCAGGGTGACTTTGCGTCTAGCCAGCGGAGCGCCGAAACTGTTTGGCGAACGATGCGCTCGGCGGGCGACGGCGGACTGGGAACGAGGTTAGCGCGGCGCCTATCACGTTCTCCTCCCTGCATGTCTGTTCCCCGCTCGTCAGGCGAAAGTGCCGAAGCCCGCCGCCGCGGCGACAGAAGTGCGAGCAATGAAACGTTTAAGTTATTAGAGAAGGGCTTTAAAGCCCAGAAAGCAATAATGGGCAGCAGGCTCCCTCCCTCGTTCCTCCCCTGCTGCGTGAACTTTAGTCAAAGTCTTTTGTGTTGTACGTAGAACAATATGGACTCGTGATGGTTCCGACGGCACCAATCTGCACGAGTGCAAACGGAATTGCGATTGAAATACTTTTCGCACCTACGAGTTCTAGAGGGCTGAAGATAAAATGTGCTAAGGCGTAGACAGACTCTAGTTATGGAGGGTGGTATACGTAGGCACCTTAAAGGGACCCTGCAACACTTTTGATAAAGGCTTTCACTCTGAAAGCTACTGTTACCTCCAGCACGGAGCTGCACTGCGTGATTTGCTCTTCGCACCAGATACGCCTTCCGTTTGTGCTTTTTTTTTTTTTTGTGTGTGGAATTATTTTTCAAGTTGCTATTGAAGAGCGTTCATTGCTGCAACTGAAGGAAAACTGGCGAAGAGCCGCTGCATGGCCTCAGTGACGTAATTCGAGCCGTCGATGAACGTCAAGAACCGGAAAGAGAGAAAAATCTTTTAAGCGAGTTTACAAGTTATCTGATGAGCATAGAGCAGTAATTTTTGGCTAAGGTACTTTGCGACTCCCTAATCTAAGTACTGGGTGTGTTGGGTGACTACGTTCTGCAAGCATTTAAGATTTCAACAAAAGTCGAAAAAAGTGTTGCAGGGTCCCTTTAATATGTTTCGTAAACCTCCTGGTAAAGAATCGCATTTTGCTAAAGGACCTGTGCTTTTGCCTTTCCCCACTGGATTTTGAAACAAGTCGCCATTAACCTAAACGCTCTAGGTATTTTCCAGGAAGTTACTCACGGCGGACGAACTTTGAGTAAATAGACAGAAATTCAGAACGCATAATCTAATCATACACCCTAGTAAGCCAATGTTTCTACACGAATAACGGCTCGCACCGTTTAAACTGACTTCCGCCGCGCAGCGCTGCCGCCGTTGCACGCGGCTTGGCAAACTCCCGGCAGCTCCGCACAGCGGGGAACGGCGGAGTTTTCCCACCCGTTATACAACAACGCTGCAGGAGTGGCGATGACAGCGCAGGTGTTGCCAGCGGGACACGCGCAATTTCAATGTCTCCCTTCAAACAGCCTGATGGGTTCCCGGCGTTGACGGTCCTATTTTCCTCCCCTCTGTTCTGCCCTTCCTATTGAGCAACCATGAGTAACAGCTTAAACGGTGTGTTTAGCACCCATGAATCGTCGATATATGCGGACTTGGTTAATTTTGTGTGCGTACGTTTTTCCCGTCTTCGGAGCGCTTAGAGCGTCCCGCCGCTCGATACTATTGTAATCCCTGCTTTCAACAATCACCAGTTAAGGTAAATAATTGTATTCGCATTTGGGGCGTGGGCTTGTTCCCTTTGACCTTGTACGGAGTGGCCGCCTGTGGATAAGGGATTAGGAAAGCGGAAGGACTCACCGCATTTTAAATATTTTATCGTTGCTGTCAGCGCGACTCCATGAGTGTCATTATGCTTTCCCCAAGCAGCAAAGGGCCTTCCTTTTTTATGGCTCCTGAAACACTTATAATAAACGTATAAGATTGTGTAAGAACTAGATCAATAAATGCGTTCAGTCTGAGCGCGTCACGGCATATCTCAGTCAAATATTACACACCGGCGCACGTCAGATAACTTCATATCTCGCTCGATTCATTGTTCCATGTATACCAACGCTCCTCAATTTGCAGGCCTGCTTTGAGTGCTTGTTTGACGTAGTACAAACAATATTACGATTACAGGACGGATTATGGGCAGTTGCCGCAATAAAAACGCTTTATAGCCGCTTTAAAGGAATCACAACGGAAGTGAAGCCGGGGGGAACGGGTGTATCCTGGGGCGAGCTAGCCACAAAGGGCCACCCCTTTGTGCTTCCGATTATTGGAGCTTTACTACCCGTTACTAGCGTAGAGTTTACTCGCCTAGTTGCGGGGCCCATTTAACAATTCTCTCAACAGTTATCTTTGTCCAGGGAGCTGATGAAGTGGTGACGGGTGCGGCCGCAAAGCTCAACAGAAAGTTCAGCTGCAGATGTACGGAACGCACAACTAAGCTTACGCCTTCACATTCTTAGGAAGTGTTTTTTCGTACCTGGCTTCAATAGCTACACGTAATAAGTTGGTAAAGTATCTGGGTGACGTGACACTTATTAATGTGATGAAGTGCGGGCCACATCTCATATGCGCTAAACTTCTATCTTATCGCCTCTTAATCTGCAATATTTCGAAGGTACTCGAGATAAGATACTTATGGTTTAGCCAAAGATGATCAAGACGTTCATGGCAGACGTCCTCTTCAGCGAGACGCCGCTGCTACGCAAGAGGATGCCCGGAGAACGACGGCGTCAAGCACCGAAACAAATGTCATTTTCTAGCTAAAACAGTTTCGAATTTACTCAGCTTTATAAAATTTGCCTGAACGCAGGATTTTTTTTTTTGGCGGCATTAAATGCTGTAACATGTTTTAGAGTAGCTGCATTGTAAATAGAGTTACGACTATTTTTGACGCCATGCGTACCACTACTTCCATTTTATAGCGGTAAAACCACGGGTGATAACAGCCCCATACACATGCTCGTTGCTAGCAGAAACAGTGGCCTCGACTTAGCTTCAGCAGTTTTATTCTAGCAAAAGCATTAAACAGCCCATCTGTACGAAAAGCCCTCCGACAGGGTAGAAGTTGTTCGTCATCTGTATAGGGGACTCCTCAATTCCAATTGGCTGCAACGCTTTCCATAGCGCGTGCTTCAGAAATAATACAGAAATACAGAAAGAAAATGCGGCCACTGATTGGCTGCTTCAGAAATAAAGAAGAAACAAGGAAAGCGGGCGCCGAAAAAAAGAAAAGGAGCGTGCAGTGCTTGGAAACGCGTGGGCATTGTTAGGTGATTTATTTGGGAATTTTGCCACGGCATGAAGTAACTAACTGCACCCTTTACCGCTACCGTGCAGCCTCACGTGTTGACACCGCGTAGTGTAACTCGGCGCCCAGAAAGAAAACCCCACTGCTATCTCCTTCTCCCTGTTCGGTGACTATAGTGCGCTTTGCGTTTGTAATTTCCAAATTCCAACCAGCCGTTCACTCTACACGAGTAAGCGCTGCACATTAGTTTTGTTTTAAAGACGATAGTCTTTCTTGGGCTACTTAAACCCAGAAATTTTGGTCTGTCTGTATGTCTGTGTGTCTGTATGTCTGTCCGTCTGTCTGTCTGTCTGTGACTCGATTCAGGCACCCGGCCAAAGCAAAACACTGCCTGCGCAATAGTCTTATATAGTCACAGCTAAATCTACCCGTCTTGGTCCGGTGTAATGTTCATACTTGTCAACATTGTTGAAGAAGAACAAGACATTACGCAAATATGAGACAACAAATCAACACAGAAGTGATATTTGCAGTGTTCCTTTATAAAAATTCAAACATGCTTGACTTTTGTTAAAATAAATACTTCATCAACTGCAGAAAAAGAATTCACTCCGCCGTCGCCTGCTGTCGCCAGCGCCACTATAGCTTCTGGCGCCATTTTAAGAAATCAACCGGCAACAGTTACGCAAGGTTCCACTAGATAGTTTCCACGTTCTGCTTCCAACGCACGTGGAGTAGGGAAACGCGGTTCTATAAACGTTGAAGTAGGGTGCCTCGATTAACGCGCGTCTTCGCCGTACGGCAGCGTTCGCATCGAGACACCCGGTTTGGAGCAGTGGAACGCGGGAAATTTAAAATGATTTAAGCAAACCTTTGGTGTCTTTACCTTGGGAGGAGCGCGACGCAAGAGGAACAACATGAGAGGTGAGCAGTAAAGCGAAGGGAGGCATTTACGTGGCAAAAGTCCATAAAGACTATCGTCTTTTGGCGACATTTGCAACGAAAGGAGCAGATACGCGGCCAATTTTTTATTCTTGTTCCTTCCATGATTCTCCGCTTCGGCTTACTCTCCCGAATAAGGCGTAAGTGGCCCCGGGCGTGAGGCGCCCGTTTTGCGACAACGGAGTGGCGTCCAGCGATAACCGAGTGTTCGCCTCCTGACAAGAGGACGGAGTGGACACGTCCGGTGACGAGGCAGCGGGCAGCGACGGGGTCAAGTTTATCAGAAGGCGGCATCTCTGGGTAACACAGACCAGAAGGGCGCGGACTTCTCGTCAACGGCAGACACTTTTTCCGGCGTGCGTTCAAAGTCCTGCCCTTGGCGTATCTTTTCATCTGCCGCGAGTGCATTGCCGGTGTTCCTTGGAGCGTACTTTAGGGGGGTGAGCATTCAGGAAGCACGATAGACGCTTAGCTTGTAGCACTGAGATAAAATGAATGGCTCGTTCGTTCACCACCCTACTTGTATCGAGCCATTGGACGGTGGAGGTTTTTATAATGATATTTTGAGATGTTTTACCGATCGGATGGCCTCATTTTAGCAATTCGACTTCTATTGCGACGTAGCGGGCTGTCCCTGTACTATAAGTGATGTCCGCCGTATTCTGTGACAGATTGTGAGAAATGCGGAGTAACCTACTTTGCGGAAGCTCCATTGACATTTCAGAGGCCACTTCCTGGGGGGAAGTGA
Source organism: Haemaphysalis longicornis (assembly GCF_048455015.1). Lineage (NCBI taxonomy): Eukaryota > Metazoa > Arthropoda > Arachnida > Ixodida > Ixodidae > Haemaphysalis > Haemaphysalis longicornis. Next base: position 186,086,098 of record NW_027526295.1, on the reverse strand, counting down.
GCTGAACAGCAAAGTGTACAATGCTATCGAAGCTAGATATTCTGAAGGGGGAGGGGGATAAGCATCGCTCGCTCTTAGAAGCTCCCGGGGAAAATCGCAACAGATGGGTTTTGTCCAGCTACCACGCATTAATAACAAAGCTTGTTTCACACCTGTGTCGGAATGCTCGAAATAGTCACTGCAATGTGGAAAGACGTGTAAATAGCCATAGCAACCACGATGTTGGCGTTGCGTCTAAGGAGTTATGTTGTTACCCACCATGTAAGTGGTATGTTATAGCCATTTAACGGGCGAATAACCCTGCGATCTAGGTCTACCGGCGATTGCTCCAGCCGGTCATCAGCGTTTTGCACTATGCGTGGTGAATCACCAAGATTTGCACGGGCAATTATGTCCTTCGAGAAGTGGAGTACTAGGTGAAAAAACTGGTTGATTCCTCTGTCATAGGAATCGGTAAAACACGAAGGTGAAATGTGCAGCGAAATCTGCAACCGAGCATGGTTTGCGGGTTGGCGGCTGTCTTGTGGGTGTGCTTGGCGCGAGCGACGTCCTGCTGGCGGGTCGCTTCGGCCAAGGTGTACTGGCGTCATTTCCGTGATGGATATGACGTCAGTGAAATCGTGGTGTATCCCGGCATGAAACACTTTCGAGTTAAAATATAAAACCCGAAAACGAACAACCCTAAGTATAACGTACTCTACAGCACTAAAGGTTGCTTCCCCGCAAGAATAACCCTTGTGCAGGGGTGCACCCTTATCAGGCGCTTGCTTCGTTGTACTGGCGTCATTTCCGTGACGGATATGACGTCTGTGAAATCTTCGTGTATCCCGGAATGAAACACTTTCGTGTTAAAATGCCTCTCCTTATAATCCAGTATCCACTAGGGACTGTGACTTCCCCAAAAGATTACGCAAGAGTGCTTCCATTGATATTTTCCGGTGCGTACCGAAAGTACCGAATGCGTTCATAGGGGCGCACCTAGACGTGCTTGGGGTGCAGTGGCTCAAACTAGGTAAACAAATATGAAAAGAATATACAAGGTGAGAAAAAAAATCGCAGCAAATCATAAGTATAATTGTGGGATAAACGCGTTAGCCGATTTGCTATATGCCAAGCCCCTCTGAAGTCGTCTGCCCTGCTATACAGGAATGGGAAGACATTTTTCTCGAGGGCCATTTAAGAAGTGTGACAAACAGGTATAAAGCCTCTAGAGCCTTTTATTAAATACGTCAGCAAGACACCAGGCAGAAAAAGCTATAGAAAGAGCCCTTTAAATCCAGCTTCACAACTGTACACAAATGCATTGGTGGGGATACATTTTTAGCAGAAAATGAGCGCTCGTACAAAGATACGAAGACCCCACTGCCTTTTATTATTATCATTCGTTTACGCAGCGAAAGTGTGATATACCTGTGGTTACAGACGGACATACCGCTTTTCGCACTGAGTACACATACAAAGGCTTACACATTTAAACTTGCGGTCCGATTGAAGACGAGGTGGAAGCTTCGAATGACGATTTTGTAGATTTTTTGTATTATTTTTTTGTCGCGGGTGCACGATGATCATAGCAGTAAACCCTAAAATAAGTCACAATCAATCACTTCGTGCGCTCCGCAGAGAACCAGCTAGAAATTGAACTATATAAAGACCTGCTCGGGCATGCCATTAAAGGTGGCGTCTGCCTCACATTCCCTTCTATAAGCCCTCATGTACGTTTTATGAGCTGCTACGCTTGCGATATGTTTCGTTTTACTCTGGAGAGCCGTATTCCTCCAGTGCCCTTTACATATAATCCAACGGATAAGGAGACTTTGCCTTGGAATAAGCAGTTATCTATAGTTTACGGCGAACAAAAGTCGTGGTTCGGCCGTAAGTGAAAAATGGGGGTTGACAAAAGGCCACTCTGTTCTTGCCCGGGGCGAGCTAATCGGCGCGCAAACGTCCGTGCATGCACACACACCAACTCAGACAATCATACGTGTACGCACACACACTGAGAAATATCTAAACACGCACAAACACACACGCTATCACAGGCACAGAAACACAAAGAAAATGCACACGCACACACATACAGTGTTTTGTCTTGTCGAAAATGAGAGTATACAGCCGTTGCACATAATGTGCGATACCTCCGCTAGCATTACGCCGTATCCGTAGACAACAGAAACGTTGCTGGAATAACTTTGATTTCCGGATGTGTGCTTGCAGGGCACCGCCCCGGCGCCTCTCAAGGGTTAAGGCTTGGGCGAGTTGGTGCATGATTACAAATAGGGGAACAGCGCAAACTCAGACAAAACACAAGAAGAACCTTCTTGTCACCTTCTCCTTCTTGTGTTTTGTCTGAGTTTGCGCTGTTCCCCTATCTGCCTCTCAATGACGCCGCGGAACTCACGGCACTCACGCGTTGGATCCCAGCAAGGCAGAAGCTGATTTTTGTTTGTGTCTGTCAATTTATCGCAACGATACCTCTCGTAGCATAAATGCGCCTAAGTGCTATGCTTTGGGCTGTTCCCGACAAAAGAGAATGCGAGCATTCGAAGTGCGCATGGAATGCATGCATACGGCTCAGTAATTCCAGTTCCCAGGTGTTAGCCAGATACCATCAACGTGGAATTCTCGAACGGGGCTCTCGCACGAAGAAAGATAACAAAACGAAGTATTCTAGGAAGCTATATGACAGCGAATGTGTGCTCAACACTCCGTATACATTGAATGAACGCAACCCCCCAACCCCGCTGACTAAAGCGCGCTGTTCCGTTTATGAGAAGGTGAAGCTTTCTTCTTCTTTCTTTCAGACGCTTGCGAAGATTTTCCGAAAAGGGCTCACATGGCATCCGCAAACACTTGCACAATCGCGGTCATAACGCTTCGAACTCAAAGAAAAGCAGCCACATCTTTGCGGACAAATGCGACACGTTATGCATGCGCCGTTGCACAAAGAGCTGTCGAGGAACCAAAGCGCCGCCCTCCGCGAGCTGCTATCAAACTGCTTCCTTCGCGAACGATTCAATTTATACCTCGACCCTAAAAAGTAGCGCACACACAAGAAATAAGACACGCGACCATGAACGGCGACCGAGAGGCTTCCTACAAAGAAGGAGCGAGAAAAAAATGACGTCACCGTGTAAAATAGAATCAGCCGGGATGCTTGACACAGAAAAGTGGAAGGTGTGAGCGAAGGATCTCGGGCGTTCTTTCCTCTCGGGCTGACCACAAAAAGAGCAGAGTGCGGCGCCATCATTGACGGCGGTTCTCGGAGCGAGGCCCAATGTAACACACGGTCCCCCCTTCCCCTTTGTGAAATCTGACGCCCGAGGCTTCCAAAAGGCGTCCCTCCTTGATTTGCGCCCTGGGGTAAACGCCTTCAAGAGCGCCGGCTCGCGCGCTTCCTTTAGCGGTTGGCCGCATGCGGGTACCACGCCTTTTACGGGTCCTCTTGTTACAGTTTCTTGTGAGTGTGTAAGTGCCTCGTTTACTTTGCGGCCCTGGTATGGTGGCATAGCCCTACCTCATTCTATGCGCTCCGTGAGAGGCGCCAGGTTTTCGACGCCCGCTTTTCCACTTTCCAATTTTATACACGTCTTCATTTCCTTTCTTTCTTTTTTTTTTTCGGTTTTGAGAGTGGCCGGTTCAAAAAGACACTAAAAATGAAGAATGGGGCGGCGAGAAATAGAGCACTTTGAGGTCTGGTTATACTGCAACAGCTTAGCGGTGCTCTCTCTCTCCAGAAAAGAGGCGATAACAAAAGTGCGGATTGGGGAATGAAGGGATTGGGGAGGGCGACTATAGAAAGGCGGAATGCTAAAGGCAGCAAGCACGGCCATTCAAGGAGCGAGAGCCGTGTCCCTGCAGAATCGAATTACTCCTTTGCCCACTTGCCATCACACGGCTTCCGGATAAGTAGGTGCCAGGAGATCGTTCTATTCTGGCGGGAGCCCATTCATGGAAGCTCCGCGTTCTACGGACAGTCTGTCGCAGCTCCTCGTCACCTAACTGCACCGTATGGCGGGCACGTTATTCGAGAAAGTCGGGAGGTAATGCTGATAACCACAGAGCTTGTTTTTTTAATCGTTTCTTCTTTCTTTCGAAAACTCTTTTTGGCTTTCAGAAGGACCATCCAATTGTCGAGGCTCAGAATGAAGTCGTGTGCGCTGTTTCACTACCAAAAATTGTTTTTCTGGGAGGTCTTATAACCGCTTTAGGAATCTGCAATATCCCCAGGAGTCATAGCACAGGTAAAAAAATCGAAGCCATGTCGGAAAAATATACTGGCTCTGTACCACCGGGTTAAAACCCCCGCGTAGCACTGAAATTAATTACTAAAATAGAACAAAGAACAGACGCCCCACAATTTCCTCCGCACCACTCTCCACAACACCGTATTAGTTGTCTGTACCCTTCCCCACAACCGACGAAATCGGCGCTCTCTGCTGACGATGTCGACGAAGGCATTAGTTTATTCCAATATGAATAAGCGATGACGTTAATGGCACCATCGAAATTGAAGATGTGTGTGTGAGTTACATCTACTGCAGAAGCCTCACTGTGGACGTCAAAACAACTCGAACGGCGGCATACTACGCGTAAGAATACCTCTTACTCTTGCTAAGCGCACACTGGTCGTTCCCCATCCCCTTTCTCCACTCCCAACCACCGTTTCGCCCCGCAAGCGGGAAAAAAAAAAAACCTTCATCTTTCAACCAGGAAACGGATTATGTCGAGTCAGGCGTGAATACCAGCGTAAGCGCACATACACATAAAAGGCTGTACGAGACAGCCCTCAGTTGGCGCCCGCGTTCTCCGTTACTTCCATCTTCTTGTGCCTTCTCACAATCCTCCTCTTTCCCCCTCTCCTTGTTCCCAATCCCCAACCGTTCACTTCCTTCCCCGTCCACTCTAGCCCCTCTTCATTCCTCTCTCCCCTACACAAAGCTCAGCTAATCCCTTGAGCTCTCCCACTCCCACCAAGGCCTGCCGAGGCGTCGAGAATCTGTTAAGCGCCAACAAACACGGGCGCTGCGCCACTTGTGGGGTAATAGCGATCGATGAGAAAAGGCCTCCCTTCTCGGCCGAACAATTGCTGCCGCCGGAACGGTTTCACCGGGCTGCTAAAGCCTCTTTAACAAGCGCGCAATCTCTCCGTGGCTCGGTGAATCAGGGAGGGCCTCGCCCTGTCGGCTCGGAGCTCGTTGCGGTCATCGGAGATTCGTGGTGCCACTTAATGTGCAGTTGAGAGAGTTCTGAAGAGAAGACGTTGATGCGCTGCGGACGATAGCAGCACCGGAGCCCTCAGCATATGGAATTGTTTTCCTGGAGGGCCACGGTTACTCCGTACTTCGGAGGAAATCGCCGCGTGTAGTTCATGTTCCTCACTCACTCACTCACTCACTCACTCACTCACTCACTCACTCACTCACTCACTCATTGTCACGAAGCAAATGGTTTTAAGCTGTGACAAAGCGGTTTTTGTTTGAGACTGGCACCTTTTTGCCAAGCTTCGCCGATGTGGAATCATTATCTGGGTTCTGCCAAGCCTTGTTAATGTAGAATCATTGGCTAGAGTACACAAAAATAATGACCTCGTTAATACTGACCTGCAAGAACAACAGGATTTTTGAAAACATGCCGAAGGCAGTCAACAATAAAATTTGTGAAAATCCTGAAATTATTTACCAATCTTTAAGCGAAAAACAATTCTGAAGGCTTCACACGCCTGAGATATTTAACCCACTTCTGTGCACGCATTTAACCATTTCAGGCAAATCAGTACCGTAATTTCTAAATATTATGAAATTGATAGGTTTACACTGGCAAGGGTAATTTTAAGAGAACTTTCTGAGGATGTGAAGAAAAAAGTCTAACGGGACATACTTGGAGTATGATGGTGAACTTTTAGGGGCGAGGCCTCTTAGGGGCTGAGGCTTTCGACGTCTCATGTCGTCGTAGTAAGCGTCGTCTCATGTAGTCGCGGCCCGAAAACACCGGGAAACTCGTGCACGCCTCGCGCTAGAACGTAACGCGTACTAAAAAAATTGAATCCGCTCCACTTAATGTGAAAGCTGTCGGAAGTGCGGAGCAGCGATTTGCCATAATGGGATGTAGCGTCGTTATCGCTCACTGATACCACCCAATGCAAGTCAAATTTCCCGCCTTCGCAGTGCTCGCGCGCCCCATGCCTGAAACTGCGCCAGCGGGAGTTCTGTTTCTGTTCGTTTTGTGTTCGCTTTTCCTCCCGCAAGTGCCCGCGTTGCACTGCCATTTTTTTCGCTTACTATCGTAGAAACCAACCCAACCATCGTTTCTAACTAAATTAACGCGGGCGCTGCCGGTTATTGACGTATATTTTGCCTCATTCTTTGCGCTAAACAACGGGGAGATGTATGACAAACGCCAGCGGTTCGCGAGTTTTGAACGCTTATGACTATAAAAACCACTCGGAATTCGAAGCCTATGGGTTACGCCGCGACGACAGGCGCTACGACGGAACGCCCTGTGGCTCTATCTGGGTCCAGCGAGCGAGCTACAACCACAAGGCGAGCCCATAAAGTGCTCTGCACATAAAAAACACCGGAACACTCATTTGCACCTTGGCTGGAGCGCTTCGTTACGTGCAGTAAAAAAAATACCGGGACGGTCGTTTACACCTCGCGCTACAGATCTTCGTGCTTCAGAGACACGAGACTTGCGCAGCAAAGCTGCATACTTCTACCCCCCAATGGTTTCATTTCCGTTTGTAAAAACGCCAAGGCACCAAGAATACACTTATACACTGCATGCTTCGCCCCTCCCAAGGTTTTACGTTAGTGGAGATGGCCCAAGATTTTTTGTCGAGCTTGTGGCCGCGCCCGTTACCAGTTGACCAGTCTCGTGAATAGCTCCCTCGGAAGTTTGTCCCACTTCCTCGCCATCGCTAGGATCGAGCCTCCTGTTCGCCCCCGTGGGTACCTTCACCTTTGAGAGAGAGAGAGAGAGAGAGAGAGAGAGAGAGAGAGAGAGAGAGAGAGAGAGAGAGAGAGAGAGAGAGAGAGAGATTCATTAGAGAAGACCTTTAAGCGATGGAGGGGGCCGGCAGCCGGAGCTCTGCGGCGACCTTCGTAGACCGGGCTATGATGATATTGTCATGAAGCCAAAGACGACGCAGTTGTGTTGAAAGAAACACAAGTTTATTGGAGTGAACTTGTGCCCCCCTAACAACTCAAAGAATACACAGGCGTCGAAGCAGCACTCAACAAAGTACCGTGCGCAGGCCAGCGTCGGTGAATCGAATGCTGCGGTGTCTGCTCTGCAGGAATTTATCTCTCGGCGCGACCGTTTCTCGAACCGTCCAACTGCATCCAGAACATTGTAAATAATTTGAAGATTATTATAGGCCGGTGACGCTAGTTCGAAACAGTCTCCCTATATAAGCAGACGACACTTGCGGTATAAAGAATGGAACACGCGGTTCACTTGGCCCATGAATAATACAGATAACACAGCACGCCGCAGCCGGTCGGCAAAAATAAAACTTAAGTAAACAAACCCAATGCATGGTTCGCGGCCATATTTTATCTCTCCATGTCATGCCTCCCAGATCTCCGAAAAAGTGATTTGAGGGAGGGTATCATATGGACCTGCCCACATGTGATGTTGCACCTCGGCCTTGTCTCCGCATAGTGGGAAAAGGGAGAGCGATAGACTAAAGGATGCATGTGATAGATGACGGAACGATTGGGAAATGATTCCGCTTGTGTTCAACTCTGACGGCGGCTAGAATTGCTCGTGCGGCAGCGGCCTACGTATCTCCGCCGCTGCAGTTTGCCTTTCCCGTGTCACGCTCCCTGGATCGCACTTCCATTGCTTTGAACCACCCGTTTTTAAAGACGATAGTCTCTCTTGGGCTACTTAAACCCAGAAATTTTGGTCTGTCTGTCTGTCTGTCTGTGACTCGATTCAGCCACCCGGCCAAAGTAAAACAATGCCTGCGCAATAGTCTTATATATAGTCACAGCTAAATCTACCCGTCTAGGTCCGGTGTAATGTTCATACTTGTCAAAATTGTTGAAGAAGAACAAGACATTACGCAAATATAAGACAACAAATTAATACAGAAATGGCATTTGCAGTGTTCTTTTATAAAAAATTATACATGCCTAATTTTTGCGAAATTAAATACCGTAAAAACCCGCGTATAATACGAGGTTTTTTTCCAAATTTTACTGTGTTAAATTTGTGCCTCGTATTATATGTGGATCCCAAAGTTTTCCCCCGAAAATTTGCACTTTCGGTTTCAGCGGAGGGAGCGCCATCTTGCTGTGGCGTTAGCTGGCTGCTGCTTCTCTCAGCCGGCGCCATTTTGATTGTTTTGACTACGCGAAGGATCTCGGCACGTTCACCGCAAGTCTATCAAGATGTCGGGTGCACTAAAACAGTATTCGGCTGCAATTAAAAGAAAAGTTATTTTATGTGCCGAGACCATCAGAAATTGCGCTGCAGGACGGCAATTCGGCGTTACCGAAGGCAGCATTCGTGGGTGGAGAAAGCAACTGGTGCTTGACTGGATAGAGTTTGTGTGGTGTCGGCGGCCTGGAGCATTGTTGGGGATTCCCGTCAGTGCTCGTGTTGGACGCCTTTCGCTGCCACCTGGCCGATTCCGTGAAGAAGTTGTTGCACGAACCCCACACCGAACCCATTGTCATGCCAGGAGGAATGACATCCCAGCAGCTGCAACCGCTAGACATTTGCATCAAAAAGCCTCTCAAAGACTGCATCGGGTCCTGCTACCAAGAGTGGATGAGGTCAGGATACCCGTAAGTGACAGCTACCGAATGGCTGACGCGGGTTCTTCCAGCGGTGCTTTGTGGCTGGATCGCGGATGCGTGGGCCAGCATTCCAGAGGAGCTCGTCAGTCGCTCTTTTAAGAAATGCGGCATCTCGAACGCCCTTGATAGCACTGAGGACCACTTTCTGTGGGAAGACATTTCCGACAAGGCGACTTCAGCAGACAGCGGCAGCGACCCTGACGATGCATGACTAAACGGACGTCGGGAGACGGTGCCAGCGAAAACTGACAAAGACTGAACGGTAACTGCAGTGCAAATAAATGTTTTATGTGCTCTTTACCTCGCATTATATGCGGATGAAAACTTTTTTTCTGATTTTGATGCCCCCGAATTACACCTCGTATTATACGCGGGTTCGTATTATACGCGGGTCATCAACTGCAGAAAAAAAAAATCCCACCGCCGTCGCCTGCTGTCGCCCGCGCCACTATAGCTTCTCACGCCATTTAAAGAAATTATCCGGCAACCGTTACGAAAGGTTCCACAAGACAGCTTCCACGTTCTGCTTGCAACGCATGTGGAGTAGTAAAACGCGCTTCTATAAACGCTGAAGTAGGGCGCCTCGATTAACGCGCGTCTTCGCCGTACGGCAGCGTTGGCATCGAGACACCCGGCCTGGAGCAGTAGAACGCGGTAAATTTAAAATGATTTAAGCAATCCTTAGGCGTCTTTACCTTGGGAGGAGCGCGACGCAAGAGGAACAACATGAGAGGTAAGCGGGAAAGCGAAGGGATGCATTTACTTGGCAGAAGTCGATAAAGACTATCGTCTTTTGTCGACCTTTGCAACGAAAGGAGCAGATACGCGGCCAATTTTTTGACCTCGCAACACGTTCAATGAAACACAGAGATCGACTTGCGCGTTAAAAACCGATTCGGTTACTTGAAGAGCCTAAAAGCCATTGATGAATATGTAAAAAAAAAATCTTGTTTGAAACGCACGGCATTCATTCAACGTAGTTAGCTGTGCGAGATCCAGAAGTTGGTTTTTGAACATTTCAATTAGTAAATTTCACACGCAAAAATAAATTCGATTACTTTACGATACTAGGAGATGTTGGTAGGCAGTGTAGTGAATTGTGCGAATAAGCCAGATGTTGCTCCTTTAACCTCGTATCGAGGGAAACTTTAAAATTTCATTTTTTTTGCAAATTTGTAGAGAGAGAGAGAGAGAAATAACTTTATTCACATAAAGGGTTAGGGCGCGGTGGGCACGACCCGGAGGGTCGCGACGACTTCAGCCGCTCGAGTCACGAGCTCCTTCTGGAGCTGGGGGTCCGAGCGGCCCAACGCCTCCATTCACTGGTCAGGAGAATTAATTGGAGGGAATGGGTCCTCATCACAAGCCCACATTTGGTGTTGGACCGTGGCTTTTTCACCGCAGCGGGGGCAGAGCGAGGATGGGTAGAGGGAGGGGTGGACATGATGGAGGACGGCTCTGCACGGTAGAGATTCCGTTTGGAGTTGACGCCAGAGGCGTTCCTCCTCCAGAGTGAGGGATGAGTGAGCGGGTGGAAGCTTGCGGCGGGAGAGGCGGTAATGCTGTGTGACCTCTCGGAATGTGAGGAGACTGTCCCTGGTCGATCTGGCTCCGTGGAGGGAAGAGTCCACATCGTACGCCCGGGAGACAAGTGCTCGGGCTGCCGTGTGGGCCGTCTCTATCCCTCCAATGCCCGTGTGAGCCGGGAACCATTGGAGTTCGACCGCGTCGGATGGCGAATTTAGACCGAGAATTTTGTGTGCCGGGGCAGAAATGAGCCCTTTGGCAAAGTTTTGGATGGCCGTTTTCGAATCCGAAAATACAATTTCAGGGGTGGGCCTTTGGGTTATTGCTAATGCGATTGCCGCCTCTTCCGCGACATGCGGGTGACGGGTGTGAATGGTAAGGGTTGCAACAGGAGGAGATGACGTGGAGTGAATTACAGCAATGGCGAATGCATCTTTATGCCGATATTCTGCGGCATCGACATAGAGGGTCACTCGGGAAGGGGGAAATTTTTTATCCAGTGTCGTGGCTCGATGAATCCGCCTGTCAATATGAAATTTTGGGTGCATGTTTTTGGGAATCGGTCGAACGATGATATGATTTCTGATTGATGATTTGATGCAGCACACAGACTCGGGGCTTTGAGCTGGTCCGATCCCGAGTTTCTGCAAGAGGTGTCTGCCCGCGGAGCAGCGCCCTAGGCGGTTGACTTGGCCAGTGCGGTGGCCTTCGATTAGTTCTGCTGCCGTATTGTATGTCCCTGTTGCCTCTAATCGGGCAGTGGATGCGTTCGGTGGTAACTGCAAGGCGGCTCGGTAGGCTTTGCGGATGAGACCATCTACTTTCTTCATTTCGCTGTCGTTGAGGGGAAGATAGGGAAGAGCATACGTTAGTCGGCTGATAACAAACGCTTGTACAAGTCTCAAGCGGTCTTGTTCTTTCAGGCCGTGCCCTCGGGCAACGATCCTACGGAGCAAACCAATTATTTGGGTAACATGCGCCGAGAACTTTTTGATTACCTCCGTATTTCTCCGATTACTCTGTAGCAGTAGGCCTAGAATTTTGAGGTTCGTGACCCGCGGTACAGGCTTCCCGTCCACTAAAATATGGATGGAAGCCTCTCGCGAAGGGCCAGATCTTTTTGCTGGCAAGACAAGCATCTCTGATTTGGTGGGAGAGCATTGCAGGCCTGCTACTCGGGCTCCTTGCACGACGGCTGTAGCGCCAGCTTGCAGGGTTTCTTCTATGTATGCATCACTTCCCCGAGTGACCCATAGGGTTATATCGTCTGCATACATGCTGTATTGAAGACCGGGCACTCGATCCAGAGCACAGGCTATGTGTGACACTGCTAGATTAAACAGTAAGGGGGATATTACCGACCCCTGCGGTGTGCCGCATGACGGTAGTTGTATTTCGGGAGATTGCAAGTCACCCAGTGTCAGCGTGGCTGTTCTGTGAGATAGGAAGGCGCGAACATAGTTGTACGTCCGTACGCCTGGCCCTATGCGTTCTACGCCTGCCAGGATGGCTGAGTGAGATACCTTATCAAATGCTTTTGGCAGGTCCAAGGATAGAATGGCTGCGGAGTCACGTGAGGGAAGGTCCTTCAGCAAATCCCAGTATAACCTCAGGTGGACATCGTTTGTCGCAAGCCCTGCCCTGAAGCCATACATGTTGGGCGACAGCAATTCTTTTTCTTCTATAAGCCTGTTTATTCGTGCCATAATTATTCGTTCCATTATTTTTCCAATACATGACGTTAGTGATATCGGCCTGAGATTTTCTGTCGAAAGCTGTTTGCCCGGCTTAGGGATTAGAGTATCATTCGCATGACGGAACTCTCGAGGAAGAGTGCCCTCTTTCCAATGCTTGTTAAAGAACTTGGTGAGATAAGATATCGAACCATCGTCGAGGTTTCTAAGCATCTTATTCGTGATTCAGTCTTTCCCTGGGGCGGAAGACGTTCGCACGTCCTGCAGCGCTCCCCTGACCTCTGCCTCTGTGATATCCTCGTCCAAAGAGGGGTTAGGCGGCGCGGAGTAGTCCGGGTGCTGTTGTTGTTCCCCATCTGGTACATATCTATTGATGAGGTCTCGAAGTGACTGGTGCGGATCGGTCGCAAGCTGTCTGGTAAGTCGGGTAATTTGGTTCGCCTGCTCCTTTTTAGAACGTGATGGGTCGAGTAGGTGTCTTAGGAGGCACCAAGTCCTCTTCATGCTCATAGCGCCTTGTAACCGATCGCACAGCTCTTCCCATCCTGATCTCATTAGTTTGTTTGCATAACATTCGATTTCCTTAGCTAGGATGGCTATTCGCTTTCTTAGGCGCCTGTTATGCTTTTGAGTGCGCCATCGCTTCTTAAGGCCTTTGAGGGCTTCCCACATATGCTGCAATTTAGAGTCGACGTGTGGCGTCGGTATTTTGGGATCTAATTCTTTTTTGTGATTCCGTACATCGCCCAGGAGCTGTTCCGTCCATTGAGCTAGGTCAAGCGTTGGGGAGGAAGGCAGGTCCCCAGCTTGTCGTGCCTCCCGGAAAGCGTGCCAGTCTTTGATGATAGTCTGCATACGCTTTGGTGGTGTGGGGTGTTTGAGTGTCGTGTGTAGCTGTATTATGTGATGATCACTGCCGAGGGTGTAGTCTATCCTACTCCATTCTGCATGGCCCACTCTATAGGAAAGGGTGAGGTCCGGGGTGGTGTCCCGTTGTACACTCGTTCCCTCCCTAGTTGGTAGATCCGGTGGAGTTTCGAGTGTCAGCTTCTGAGATTGAATCAGATCCCAGAGCAGCCTGCCCTTTTTGCTGTCCCTAGGATAACCCTATGCAGTGTTTGTGGAGCGTTAAAGTATCCAGTAATGATGAGGGGTGAGCCTGAAGCGGCTTGTTTAGCGGCCAGGATTAATGACCGAAAATTATGTGTGTGTTACTTGGGGCTACTGTAAATGTTTAGTAAATGAATAACCTGTTCTGTCCTACGCTTCGGGTAGACCGTTACAAAGTCATGGGGGATGCAGCAGCTATCAAAGTGTGTGTGTTGTGCTGATATGTTTCGCTGTACTAGAACTGCAGTGTCGTGCTGTGTTTGCAAGGACTGGTAACCTAGACATCTGACACGCTTTCCGGGTTCCGGCAGCGAAATTATATCCGGGGGATTCTCTACCTCTTCTAGCAATAGCTGCAGTTCCGCTCGTTTCCGAGCGAAGCCCCGACAGTTCGACTGCCAGATCACGAGTCCCTTAGAGGCCTTCATCGCTGATACCATTAATTGGGACGTTTTAGGGAATTATTTGTGCGGCCAGGTCTCTGACACTTGACAGCATCTCCCGAGTAATGTTCTCAAATCGGGCCTGCATTTCGGCCTGGGTGATCAGGATGCTGTGTACTGTATTCAAGCTTTTGCTCGGCTAGCACCCTTTCTATACCCTGCAGGCGCTCCTCCGAGGGTGACTCGGGGAAGAGATGACTCTTCCCATTGGGTGGGTTTGGTGCTCTCCGCTTGGGCGGGGGCTCCTCTCGCTGCTTAGTTCGTAACTGCGTGATCTCCTTTTTGAGGGCGGCATTCTCAGCTCGTAGCGCGGCTATTTCGAGGCGCATGGCTTGCAATTCGCGTGCTATGTCAGATGAGAGGGGAGGGGTGGGTCGGATGGAGTTGGGTGATATGAGGGGGGATGATGGAATGCAGGTGGGGGTCCTGACCAAGTGAGTAGAGGCGTTGGGACCGCTCACCTGTTGCTGTGGTGGTCTGCGTTCTTGTAGGAGGGCGGCCTTGTAGCTGTTATTGAGTTCCGTGCCGTGCTGGTTTCGGGGTGGGTGCTGCCCGCCTTGTGCTCGTTGCCCCCGGGAAGCTTGTTTCGGCCCTTGGCGTTGCGGGCCTGGCGCTCCAGGTGGTCGGTGCGGGTTCCGTGTTGAAGACCAGTGAAATCGGCGGGCCGGTCGTACGGAGCCTTGAGCAATTTTCCTTGTTCCGAGACTACCTGGGCATACGAGGGGGCTCGCTTGCGTGGTTGAAAGCGTCTTGGGCAGTCGGCGGAGCCCGTGGGGTGAGGTCCCTCGCACACTATACCATACACCGCGGGGTGCACGGGTGGCCATCAGAGGGATTTGTTGTGCCGCAGCTGGAGCATCTCTTGGGCTCTCTTATGTTCGGGCACACATCTTGCCGGTTCCCGGCTTGCCAGCACACCGCGCATGCCTCCGTCTTGCGGCGAAAGGGCTTGCACCGGTACATCGCTGCCCTGTATCTCACCCAGAAGGGTACCCGGTGGCCGTCGAACAAGATTTGTACCATGTTAGAACTGTTCAAACGTTTGGTATCAAGGATTGGTAAGTCCGAGTTGTAATAAAAAATGCTGTCGCGCACTTGTTCCGGGGTGTCTTCCTGTGGAATGTTGAAGATGATTCCCATGCTGGTATTCGCCGGAGCGGACACGTGAGCGGCTATTTCATATCGCTGACCGCGAAGCACGAGACATTTAATCCCGGCGTATCTGGTGGCACGGTCTTCGGAAGGTGTGCTAATAAGCAGGTAATTAGCCACATGGTGTATCCGGATTTGGTCCTCACGGTTGGGGGCCACTCCCGCTTGGGCCAGGATGGCGTCGGCTGATGTGGCTTGCGCTATAGACGAGAGCGCAAGTCCTCCTCGAGGGCGCAGGACGATTTTTACATCAGAAGGTGGCAGAGGCGAAGCCGGCGGCGGGCGACGCGGGGAACGCTTCTTGTTTTGCTTTGGCGCACGTGCAGAACTCGAGGTGTTCGTGCCTCCAGTCGAGGCACGTGCTTGATCGCGCAGGGCGTGTTGCCGGTGGCGAATCGTAGCCCACCCGGGCTGCTGCAGCTCCTCGGGGTCGATGTCCTCACCTTCCACGATGCTTTCCATCCCGGGTATTGGCTCGCGCGGACACTTGCAGATGTTGTGCCGGCGGCGATGGCGACTTCCCTAGGCCTGGTAGGCCTAGCGAAGCTGGTGGCGTGGCAGATCTATGAATCGCTGTAGCTGACCGTTGGCGTGGTCCACGGCTGCGATGTCCGTGTGTCCGTCCGTGTGTCCGTCCGTGTGTCCGATGTCCGTGTGTCCTCGGTGTCCGTGTGACTTGCCGGTTCTCGTGGTGCACAAAATGGCAACGTCCAAATAAATTAAACAGCAAAAAAGGGGTCCAAAAGCGGAGCCGACGAGAAGTGAGTTCGCACCGTGCGGCCCCCTAGCGGCCTTCCTCTGCAAATTTGTAGTAGAAACGTTCAGATAGGCAAACCAATGCAATAACTATGGGGCCTAATTGATATTGTGGATGTTACGAGAACAGCTTTCAAACGGATGTTACCTTATGTTATCGGGCTGGATAAAGCTCGTAAATTGGAAAATTTTCAAAAATTCAGGAATTCGTTTTGAGCCTGTTTAAGTAATTTATAGACGCAGAAATCGCTTCATAACTTTACGAGCTGAAACGTACCACAAAACACTATCAAACAAGATTCACTGGGTGAGAAATTTGCTTCGGGGCGAAATTTTCCAAAAATTCTGAAGTTTGCTTTCAGATATTTGGATGGAGTAATCTTTAAAGGCGAAATCCAACTGGGTAAATTTGTTGGTCTAAAATATATTGTTTGAGCTGCGAGAATAGTTTGGGACAAACATTACGCTTTCAACCACAGTAAAACTTTATACAGTGAACTGCCGTTAAGACAAACTCGGTTAAGACGAATTCTCTCTTATGCCGACCAACGTGGGAACGTCTGTTTTGTTTTCCATGAATAGAATGCAAAAAAAAAAAAAATCCGCTTAAGACGAACAGCCTTGCACGTACTCTTCGGTTAAGACTAACCACTTTCGGGTGACCATCTTTGCTGGCGGTTCTGGGCAGCGAACATGGCAATCTTGGCGGGGTGCGGCGGGGCCTTCATGCGACCAGAGGGGAAAAAAAGTAAAGGAAAATCACAGCGTGAAGTGAATTCTCCCCACGGAGGTAGGGAGGGAGCGAGAAAAAAATGACACCCTGATTACGCTGCCACTTCTCCCACCCTTCAACCCGCGGAACCAGCGGCAAAGCAAAGAATAAAAAAAGAGCAAGGGCGAGTTCTGAGGCCGCTCTGCTCTGAGGGAGAGAGGTGCAAACTAGGAGGATAGAAAAAGCAAAAAAAAAAAAAAAAAAAAAAACGACGATGGACACTTCCAGCTCGCCAACGTAGCAGCTCTCCTGACCAATTCCGTTTGTCAGCAGGAGCATGCGAGTTCACGCAAGTTTGCGTCGCGAATCCCACCGCACCACCGCCGAGAAGACGAACAGTTCCCTCTCTGTCTCTGCTGCTCTGTCTCTGCTGTCTCCGTCGTCGCTTGGACTGGATAAAACCAGGCAAGAACACTTGAAGACAGTCTTCTATCAGGTTACGCATTCAAATAAATTATTTTTTTCTTTTTGCTCCATTGTGAGTCAACTTCGTTACTGCCTTGAAGCAAGACATTTGCGTGAAGCTGGGCGTGTTGCTTATTCTTTTCTTGGGAGGGCTTCTGATAAAAGACGGACTTCTTATAAGACGAGCAAACCATTATGGTCCCTTCGAGTTCGTCTTAACGGGAATTGTATTTGTTTTGGGGAATTAGTACGACAACTCTTTGGACGCAGAAACAAATGGCCAACTTGAGATAATTTCACAACTTGAGAGAAGCCGCAAAATATAAATGTTATTCACTCACATTGCTTAATGAAAATTTTTAAGTAGCGCTGAAAGTGATTTACAGATACTTCTATTCGTTCTGTTCAAACGCGAAACCAACGTGATGACCTCCTTTACTACGACATATTTTGGGAGTGGAGAAAATAATTCGCAGCCAGATTTTGCTCGTTTAACTTCGCAAGAAGGGGAATTTTCGGAAACCCTTAAAGGGCACCAAAGAGTAAAAACAAATTGACCTCTATCGATGGATTAAGGTACCGAGGATGTAAATACACCATTCTCGAAACCAGCAGTTGTTTAGTAACGCAATAAATGCCAGAAACATGAAAAAAGGTTCTGAATGGCGTTCACAAAACTTGTGAATGGCGAGAGCTCACTGGAGAAGCATCTACAAATGTTTTACTCAACTGAACAGTTCCTAAGTGGTTCGGCCCGTGAAATAAATGTAAATCAAAACTTTCCCTGAGCTGATCTAATTTTAAAAACACAGACTACAGATCTTATACATTGCAAGACAGGCTGCTTCCCTCACGTTGCAGAGTCAGCCATTATGCTTTCATTTTCGTTTTTGAAAAGCGTTAGTGCGCATTTAGCAAAGTCAGTAACCTACCACGGGGAACGCCCGAGCTTCTGACAGCAATATCCCCGGCAGTTAGCGGCAATAGGAATAAGATGCACTGCAGGTGTTTAAAGGAGCCATGAAAAAAAAACACAACTTCGTTTAATTTGAAAGAACTGGTATTCAGTATCTCACTGAGCTCCATTACAGCCACAAAAGATGTTTTTTAATGAAAAAAAAAAAGCAAGAAGTATTTAAGAACTTTCAAATTTTGCGCCACAGTGACGTGTTATGAGCAAGAATGACGTCATACGGGCCAACAATAAAACATATTTTTCAGTGCGTTAACTGCACGTTAGCATTCAAGTGATGCGGTCAAATGGAACTAGAGGCCTCATTACAGACGTCCAGTCATGTGTCGTCGCGACAGATCAGTTAGGCGGCCGCCAATTGCACAAACAAGGTTCCGTGACGTCATAGAAAAGTTGCGGGAAATTGGCTAGGGGGTCGCGTATGCTGCACACGTTTTGTTTAATATCTCCGTTATTTGTTCGAAGATTGCGATGATATTGGTTATCGGGACTAAGCAGTCTTTCTAACAAACCCAACTTGTATTTTGTCTTCATGGCTCCTTTAAGATGCCGGGAAAGATGAGTGGGTGGGTAATGGTGGCGGCTCCGACGGTAGTGGTGCAGCATATCGGTGTAGTGACTGGGAATGGGGAGGTTGGAGGGTTGTGCTGCCAAGACGCCCGCTCCCGATGGAAATGCCCGGAGTCGGATATCGCGGGCAGCGACGTGGCCGCCTCGATCACTGGGAGTGAGGCATGACCTCGGGTCCACGCAATTTGCATGTGGGGGAAGCTTGAGGGCGGGAGGTGAAATGAATCCGGTCAGAAAGTTCCGGGCCGGCAAGCTTGCTGCGAGTCGGTAAGGATGGTTACATACCGGTGGGGGCTGTGGCGACGGCGAGGTCTACGGCTGTCTCTTCTGCGGTTCGTATTGACGATGGTGGCGGATGTCAGGATGGAGCCTTGGGAACGGATGGCGACCATTGCATGAGCTCTTCGGCTCGAGTAGGGGCGCAGACTGCTAGTAGGTACCCGCGTATTCAATTTCAATTTCAATTTCAATTTATATCGGGCGTAAACACATGCATGTAGTTATGTCCACAATGCCTGGCGAAAGGAGACTCGTATGTTTCCTGACGAGGCCACCACCGTATTTCGTAGGAGACCACAACTGTTTGGGGAAATTTTGGCAGCAAAAACCTATCCAAAGCAGGTTAAAACATTAAATGAAATAAAAACAGGCAAAACTCACCTACACCGGGAAAAACCCGAATTTATATATACAAAAATAATCATACGCATACGCTTACCGCAGCCAGCCTTTGAAACAGTTTTTTTATTGTACCAAAATATCAGGTTATATCTGCATTACTTCTTTGTGATAAATTTTCGTTTGTGAACATTTTTCGTTTTTGCATGTATTCATATCACTCCTATCCACCATTGCAGCGGCATTTCCCTTGTTCATTTAATAACGTCTGCACAACTTGTACACCATACTCGCGCAGAGAGGGAAAACCGCCTGTTGCCTTTGAAGTATGTTCGGTACACACGCAGCGTCGTATTGAGAGCTCCTATTTCACTCCTTTCCCCAGCTTCTTAGCGAGCGGTACCACAGTCCCAAGTTATCAAGATGGTGCCGATAGGAAGCAGTCATGAAAATACTTTTAGGGCGCAGCCTTTTGGCGGCTGGCTCTGGGCTGAGCCGCGTTGTCAGCGTAACCGAGGGAACGATGGCCTGGACGGACGAGTGAAAGAAAAAGCGAACGATGAAAGAAAGCATAGGAGAAGAGTGTCGCGAAATTGGGAAGGGAGGGCGGTTCGCGGTGGCGGCGCGAGCCAGCGCTCTCCGAAGTGTGCGGTGCGGGTAGGGAGGGGGCAGTATGCTGTTCCCGCACGAGGACAGCTCCGCGTCCGCAGCAGGTGCGCATCTCATCCTTCTCTCCTCTCTCTCAACAGCAGCTGGCGCGCGCATGAGTCGTAGTCAGCCCGTTCGCTCCGTCGCGGTCTCGGCGTAACAGGTGCGTGATAGCAGCGCGGTGGGGCGTGAAAGGGCGCGCGCTGCTTGCGCATGCGCGCTCTCCCCCCCGCACTGCTCTCCCTCTACTGCGCGCGCTGCAAATATAAAGCGGCTAGCGGTCGCTCGTGCTTCAGTCACTGCGTTGCTCCTTCCTTCCTTGGTTGACGCTGGCTCCACCCTAACGCGACTTTACTCTGCTCTCTCTACCCAAAACTAACACCAACGCAAATACGACCCAACTACCCACCCCAACGCGACTTTACGCGGCGTTAACGACCCCCAATGCTCTGCATTTATTCGTTTTCCCTTCGGGGAAAGGCACGGTAATTTTTTTTTTGGGCGGGGAGAGGGGGGGGGGGTCGTGCGTGCGCGTGACTATGATGTGCGGACCACTTGAGCGAACCACTATGCCAACGTGTTTTGCAACCCTCAAGGAACAATTTCCACTACAATGCTAAGCGGCCCACTCTACTACCAACAGGTAGTAAGTGTTTGCGTATATAGAAAACGTGCTTGCGTGCATAGGCAACTTTTGGGACTGGCGACAGTTCCCTTTCTTTTCTACCCCTGCGTACAACGCGGATGCAAAGTGTCAAGGACAAACGAAACGCCATCACAAAAGTGTGAATCCGAACGCAAAATCAGCGCGGTTTCTTTCCATGCAGGTCAAACTGACGCATGGCTTAATTACAGTAACTAAGTTAGAAAATGTCGCTTTTCAAATATACCAAAATCCCGCCATTATTTTACGTCCACGGTCTCCGAACAGTATTTTTCAATTATGAGTGTTCCGGTTTATATTTTCGTGTTCACATTTCATTTGTCCTTGGCTCTAGGTAAATGTGCCTTCGCACATGAAATGCTTGCGCGTTGAGTGGTTATTGAAAATTACAGAAGACAACAAGAAGGTGAAAGTGCCTGATATGATCGAGAACGCAAACCAGAGAACGCTGGCTCATCCGCTTCTATGATTTGCGGATCGGATTGCAGCAACGACTGGACGTGGCACAAAAAACATCAGTTCAATATTTATATGTCCTCAAACACTCTTTCGCACCACTATACACATCTCTTCTTTACCAACCTTCAGAAGGTTCTCTTTGTTGTTTTACCTAGAATAGTTCGCTTTTTATCGGCGTCAACTTTGATTTGGCCTATTACGTATACGCAGATAAATGCAAAAATAGCTCCAATTTTTGGTGAGCTTATGTTGCTCAATTAGTCGAACATCCTCATCACCAGGCACCAGAAACACATTCCACATCCATGATTGTTCTCTTCAATACGTTTCATTTGTTTGTTTGTTTTTTTTCGTTTTTGTATCACAGTGTCCGTAACTTATTTTGTTCACATTTAATATCCTTTCGCACCATTCTTTCCGTCTTTTTTTAGGGTTCATAATAGAGACTGTTGTCTCTGCAATAGCCAATTCTCTTGCTTGGGTACGCCCCAGTTCTGTCTAGAGAACACCAACCGCCATCGCGTGGTCCCTCGTGAGGCACGAGTCAATTTCGCTGTGCAATGGCCAGCTCTACAGTGACCCCGGAATCCGAGCATGAGGCACGCGTTTCGGAAGTGGAACACTTCCTTTCAAGCCCCTCGTCCATCGCTCTTCACCGTAACGCCCACGAAAGCAGCGCGTCAGTGGTTGCGGGTGCCAGTTTGCCCTGCCGCGTTATGATTTCACCATCGTCGAATGAAGCCAACGCGACCGTTGGCTCCATCCGGTCGGCTGAACTCGTCGCTCGTGCACATTCGGACAGCCGCCGCAAACTCTCAGACATGTGGTCTGGCGCGTCCTCCGCAACAGAACCTGAAGACCGACGTGGAGGTGAGCCAGCACGTCCTCTGCGAAACACCGACTCACCACCGCTGGCGTCGCCCGCTGTGATGCCGCCTGTTAGCCCAAATTGCTTATTGACGGAGTTCAATGAGATCTTTTACCACCTGCAGAAAAGGGACTTGCCTAGAGAGAAGGGAGACGACGATAATCAGGCTACGGGGCAAGGAGTTGCACGAGTCAAGGATTCGGAAGAGGGGCTCAAAAGGATGGTTTTAGGAGGCTGGGGGGAGAAAATTGGCCCCGACGTCGTCACGGTTTTCACGATGTACGATGGACCCAAGGCAAAGGGGAAGAAAAAAATTGCTCAAAAGCAGAAAAAAGCAAGTCCGGGCAAAAAGGGTGGCGATCCCGCACTTGTCGAGCTGGTCAGCATGGCATCTACGGAATCACGAGCGGAGAAAACGTTGCTGGGCAAAACGAAACAGCGCCAGGGGTCTCTAGGAAACAAACGAAAAGATGCTTTTCCTACGAGTTCTCGGATCCTTAAGCAGAAAGAGATAGGGCTGGTAGGCAGAAGTGGTTTCGCCGGCAAAAGGGCTAGCGCAAAAACCAAGTCAAGAGAGTCTGTCGACAAAATTAAGGAGCGACGCAAAGGGGGCGGCGAGGTCCCTAACCTAAAGCTTGTTCACAAAGTAGTGAATAACCTGATGGATGAATTCAAAGGACTACCAGAACCAGAACAGCCCGCAGAAAAGGCCTCAAATAATAGCAGCGCAGCGCTGTATACTCCCCACAGTACACCTGTAGCCGAGACTGCACTGTTGCCGAAAAAACCGAAAGGACGCTGGTCGTCGAATGACACGTCATTTGCTGCGACTGCACAGTTGAAAAAGGACAAAAAGGGACGCCAGGCGTCACAAGACACGTCAGCCCTAGGGTCTTTATCGTTGCCAAAGGGAAAAAAGGGACGCCGGACGTCGAAAGATGCGTCCCCTGCTGATACTGCACCATTGAAAAAAGAAAAGAAGGGAAGCCCGGCGTCGAAAAGCACATTATTTGTTGAGACTACACCATTGAAAACAGGAAAAAAAGGAAGCCCGGCGTCGAAAAGCACGTCATTTGTTGAGACTGCACCGTTGAAAAAGGGAAACATGGGACGCCGGACATCGCAAGACACTACACCATTGAAAAAGGGCAAGGGACGCCGGCCACCGCAAGAAACGGTTTTTGTTGAGACTGCATCGTTGACAAAAAAAACAAATGGACGGCGGACGTCACTAACGAAGTCTTGGAGTAAAGGAACTGCTTCCACACCCCCGAGGAAGTCGCCAGCCCTGAAAGGCTCACCGGTGCGCGTCCGGTCAGTTTTAAGCGAACCGCGCCCAACCGAAAGCGACATATTTTCGTTGACAGGTTCACCTGTTAGAAAGACAGCTTTCAAAACAGGAAAGCGCCAGATTCCAAAGAAGAAAAAAGGTGCAGAGACGGTGCAATTTGACACAGGAAATGCCGATGAAATGACTCTATCGCCGTTGGAAACGAACGGCGGCCAGAAACAAGACAGCAGCGAGGCGTGGGGGCTGACTTCGCCCAGCAGGAAGAAAAAACAGAAGCATGACAAACACGCCCAAGACAGGCTTGAAGAAGAAGACAACATGTTAGAAACAAGCAGCACAGCCTCAACCTACAGGAGCCCGCTGGACCGCGACAATTCTGACGAAAAAACAGGGCAAGATGGAAGTGAGACAGTTGTCTCTTGTAAACCGGTCTATGTGCTCAAAGACCCAACGTTTGGCCATATGAAGCCTGCCAGTGTGACAACGGCAAATGAGCGATTGTCGAGGTTGGCGTGGGATAAGAGTGGATTCAATGATGAATACCGAGAAGTTTCCCCCAGTGGCGTAACACAGAAGTCGGAGTGGACTCAAGGCGACACAAGGGAAGAAGTCCCAGTTTTTTCCAGGATATCAAAAGTTGAAGGCCTTAACATTGAAGTCGACACGAGCTCTTCGCAAGGTAGTCAGGGCTCCCGCAGAACGAAAATGTTTTACTGCGAAGGGCAGAAACCGTCACTGAAAGGTGGGAGCGGGAGACCATTGGCAACTATAAAAACTAGCCGATCCATCTTCAAGCACGACCAGCATGGTAAGCAGTTACTGAGCAGCGAGTCCTCAGCGTCCATTTATGACTGTCCAGAAGGGTCTTCAGTTCTGAATGTGCGCGTACTCCCGGCACGGCCACACCAGCGCCGTTCCAGTGGCAAAGGGGAGCAAATGACCAGTCGACGATCTTCCAGCATTGCCTCATTCCAGCTCTGCCCATCGCACAGTTCTCATAAGGCACGCACAAAACAGAGTCGCTCGAACGTCCACCGTTTTCTGTGCGACTCGGTTGCTGCATCGCCTTACCACTCTTTACGCGAGGTGTCATCGTTGAAGCCTGCGCTCAGAAAACCGCTCCGACGATGTATTTCCATCGATACGATGGAGCCGAGCATATCTTTAATAGAGGTCCACACAGATGAAAGTACTGTGTTGGAGTCTACAACCAAAGCCGGTCATCGCAAACCTTTGTGCACCCATTTTTCTCGATCAAGCATCAATCCAAAAGTACATCGCCCTCCTGCCAGCCGCAACATCCGGGCAACCACACCCGGGGGGCCGAGTAGCGCGTCACCGCTGCCCATTCGGACGCTTCGGTCTTTTCAGTGCATCAAACCCCGAAAGCCCGTTGTCCAGACTTCTTATGAAGCCCCGGCTATTCGCATAGAAGCTGGCATTCACTCGCGACAACCAACGTCATACAACAGGCTGCAGCCAATATCAAGCTGCAGCCCCGGCTCACCAGCGATTTTTAATAAGAACCTTCCTGCTCCACAAAGCGTCCAAATCGCCTTCTCTCCCTTCGGTTTCCCGCAGTCAGATGATGCATTGCGGACATCACAAGGAGCACCGAGCCAACTGACAGTGACGTCCGGTGGCGGTTCTTTCGCAACTGCGCGCGCTTTCTCCGGAACAGAAGCCCCTCTGCCATCTTCGAAAATCATTTTCAACGGACAAGTCGTCGAGGGACCATCGGCTACATTTCAGGTGCCTGCACTATCAGATGATCCGGCGGCAACCGTTGTCGTGCAAACACCAACTACCGTCGTAATTAACGATGCTCCTGATGCGCCGAGTTTACCGGGGAGTGGGCCAACTTCATCGACTCAACAGGTCCAACCCAATCCTGTGACGACTGAAAAGTTCAGTCAAACAGTGGAGAGCTTTCAAGTAGGCCACTCTGTTGGCGGCTTCGAGGCAGGCAGCAGCGCAAGTTCGAGCAGTCACGTCTCTATCGTTCATTCTGTTCATTTTCCGGAAGAATTGGACAATGAAACAATCCGCGACAGACTAGAGAACAAGACATCGGGCTCTACTGTGGATGGGAGAGCAAATGACTCGTACAGCCCCTGGAGGGAAAACATAAAGCGGCGCGGAAACGTTGTGCTTTATGTCGTCCTGCTATTGAGCACATTGTTTGCGATCACAGCTGGATCTGTCCTGTACGCGAAGCGTCGCTCCTCCGCGGCCACTGCGTACGAAGATGAAGACGCTGAGGGTCGTCAAATCACGTGGTTATTAGGAGCGGAGTTCAAAGGGGACGCTGGCCGAGCGATGTATACCAAGAGCCGCCCGTGCCAGAGCGCGTCCTGTAGTGAACGGGTCGCAAAGCTTTTAAGCTCCCTGGACGGCCAAGTGCGTCCCTGCCAGACCTTTTATGGCCACGTGTGCTCGCACTCTCGGGTCAACGGCACCGCAGATAAACAGATGGCACAGCTGACTGAGTCTCGGTTGGCGTCCTTCTTCAAGGGCCGCGGCAGCACGGACATGATCTTACCAGTGGCATCGGCCGCAAGGCGCCTCTGGCGGGACTGCATAGACTTGGCCATGCTGAACCAGCTGGGAAAGCTGCCATTGCAGGCACTTCTCAAGCTTACCGGTCTTGGAGGCTGGCCATACGGTGCCACAGGTACGCGGCCGGACGCGTGGAAGGTGGCAGGTGACCTGCTGCGGCTAATGGCACTTGCGCCGCTCCTCGATATCAGCGGGCTGGCCAACGGCACATTGCGGCTAAGTCCTGGCAACCACGGCAGGTCGCATGACGCCGCCGACGTGCTGGACACCATGCTTACTGTACGACCCAGGGACGAGGGGCTTCGCGAGTTAGCGGAAGATGTCGCGGATCTGGGCCGCCAGCTGAACACACTGCGGGACCGTCACGCACAAGAATGGTCCGGCGACGAGCGCGACCAGGCCGAAGTTCTCCCGAAACAATTCGTGGAAGCAGCGTTGATTGGATTACGACGGGACGCATTCACGGTGCACGCTCAGTCAGCCGCTATAATCGGCCCGCTCGTCAAGCTTGTACGGGATAGCAAGCCCCAAGCGGTGCTGAACATGCTTGGCTACTGGCTTGTTCGTCACGTCGACCTCTTCACGCCAGCGGTGGTTGAGGCCGACCTCAACAGCGGGGCGGCCTCGCGCAGGTCGGTATGGCGGCACTCTGTTTATTAGCTCAGCTGTTGTTCTATGCCAGATGATGTTTCGTATAAACGATATATTTACTTAATAACGATAGCATTCTAGACGAGTGTGTATTCCAGTACGACTGCGCAATCAGATGACACAACTGAAGAGAGGCGCGCGTAGACAGTGCAAACTTCCGACTGGCCTCTGCTACGCTGTATGTCCAGACGGTACTGATTACGCGCCCGTTCTCATCATTAGAAGTAACGAGGTGTTTAACGCCGTCGCTAAACTTGGACGGTGGTTTCCGCTGTGCGCGTCCGTCTGACATATTTATGCTTGGCCGAAATATTCTGAGTGCTTTCCACCTTTCCTTACCTTTGGCTATGCTTGGACATGGACACCGAGGCGCCCTTGGTTCTTCGCAACGCCCATTCGCAGGGAGTCTCGCTGCTCCCGCGCCGTGCTCGACGATGCGCTGTCGTCCGAGGCGGCCGAGTACGTGCGCTATGCGGCGCTGCGGAGTCACCTCGACCTCGGCTTGGTGCGCACGTTGGCGACGCACCTCAAGCACTCGTTCCTTGACAAACTGACGGACCTTACCTGGCTGGACGGCAGCACACGCAAGAGCGCCCAAGCTCTCCTGCGGGATCTCAAGGTGCGGGCTCGTGGCACGTCGGGACACGCCGATGGGTTACGTGACAAGTGGTTATGTCACGTGACCCGGGAAAGATTGAGCAGCTGGAAAGGCGGAGGGGAGGTTGAGTGAAGCAAAAAGGGGTGGGTCAGGGAAGAGGAGGAGGAAAGAGCGGGTAGTGGGACGGGAGTCGCTTGGCAGGGGCTACTACGGAAACGCTATTGTCTTACAGCGTAATTCGTAGTCAGACAGACATGCACGGGCCGATATTTTTGTTGCACAATGTTTGTGACAGGAGTTATGATGTAGATAAACCTCCGACGTGGTTGTAAACGTTTGAAGTTTTAAAAGTGACGGGAGGCATAATGACTACGCTAAATAAACAAATGTGTGCAACTCTAAGACAGGAGATAACATTAATTCTGGCTGTCACTAGTATCCTTAAGTATTCTTTTTTCCCTACTGACCATGTAGGTTTTCTTCGCACAACACGGTAGCTCAGTGACATTCCATAGCTAAGAAAGAGGTAACGGGTGCGACACACTGATCCGTAACAGTCCGTTGGTGAACGGCGGCAAACGCCGGCGTGTAAAACCTTTCGGCCCACGACGGAAAAAAAACATGAGTTCAATCCAGGAAGACCTTCACTAAAAACCGTATCGTCGGCAAGATTTACCCTGCGCATAAACCCCTATCGCACTGCATCCGCATATTAATTTTCAGGCCCACGGTTCTTCTATGAAAACTAAAGTAATGCAGAAAACTAAAGTAATGATCAATTACCTCAAGACAGCACAGCGGTTTCAGATAGGTGGCGAGGCGAGGCAGTGGAAGGGGTAAGGGAATATATCTACTTAGGCCAAGTTGTGACCCCGGATTCCAACCATGAAGCAGAAATATTCAGAAGGATCAGAATGGGGTGGAGTGCATTCGGCAGGCATTCTCAGATAATGAATGGCAGCCTACCATTGTCCCCCAAGAAGAAAGTGTATGACAGCTGCATCTTACCAGTACTCACCTACGGGGCAGAAAGTTGGAGGATCACTAGGAGGGTTCAACTTAAACTGAGGACGACTCAGCGAGAAATGGAGCGGAAGGTGATAGGTGTAACATTAAGCGACAAGAAGAGAGCGGAGTGGGGCAGGGAACAAACGCGTGTTAAGGACATATTAGTAGATATTAAGAAGAAGAAATGGATGTGGGCAGGGCCCGTAATGCGAAGGCAAGATAACCGTTAGTCATTAAGGGTAACAGAGTGGATCCCTAGAGAAGGCAAGCGTTGCAGGGGCGGCAGAAAGTTAGATGGGCAGATGAGATCAAGAAGTTTGCGGGGATAAATTGGTCGCAGTTAACACAGGACTGGCTTAATTGGAGATTAATGGGAGATGCCTTTGCCCTGCAGTGGGAGTAGACGGGATACTGATGATGATGATGATCCCCTGCATCCGAAGTGTCTTTCGGTGGGCTTTCTTTGTAATTGTACTCACTGGACGAAAGCACCTAGGGGCCTCTGAGAGCGTCCACCGGCGATGACAACAAGCTATCAACAGGAGGCTGTTATGAAATTACGCATTTGCAAATAAATGTATTATCGGCGAAGTTAAGAGATTTGATCGAAATGTAGCGAAAACATTATAGCAGCGTTATAGTACCGGAATAAAGTTAGGATCAAAAAATACAAAAATAAAGAGTTAAGAGATCATAAAAGCAACGAAATAAAAATGCGTATTTTTTACAGCAAAATGAAGACAAAAATAAAAAGAATCCCCGGAAATGCCGAAGGAAGCGCGACTAAAGAAATGTAAAAAAGCACCAACCTTGCGCTACTCCTCACACCTACGTAAAATACATTAATTGACTAAGGTAAGGCGCTTAATTGCAATAATATTGTAAACGTGCCTCATTGGCGAGAAGGAACTAAAGAAAAATGTGTAGAACAATAAAACACCCAGCGTATTTGGCTAGGAATAGCCAAACATGGCCATAAAAACTTCACAGTGAAGACAATTGGCGTAAAAGTTCCGCGCATTCGTAGACAGTTGTCTGAATTTCCTCAGTTTTCTTTTCACCCGATACCAAAATGGTGGCGCAGAGATAGCTATTCCATCGAGCTATGGGAAAACCGTGTTCCTTGGCTTGTGTGGTCGGTTTGCTCACGGTCTAAATGTGCTTCCCGGCAGCAGAAACTGGTTAAACAGGCCCTGAAATATTCCAGTGTCTATTAAAAAGAAGAGAAGCAGCACTGCTCGACCAGTATTGGTCTTTCACACGAGGATGCAGACATCCGGTGCCATGAAGTTTCGAGCGCATACAGTACAGTGAAGTGGTGTTACGGTCAACCATGTTCCAGTGCTTTACCCTGGGCAAGTGATTGCCCGTTTCTTACGTTGCATGCTGGAGTTCTCAAGTCTTCGAGTCTAGCGACGAGTCGAGAGCCAAGTTTTACGGGATGAGAGAGTGACGGGGACCGCTCATCGTAACGGGATCTCGCCACTGTTGTGTGTGGTAGGAACCTGTCTTTCTGTTTCCCAATAATCCTCAACAGAGGCCCATTATTTGCTGGGCTGCAGCCACGGAGTAAGAATACATAGGAGGCGAAACGGTCCATTGTGGCAAGCGCGGGCGAGCGACAAGATAATGTCACAATGAAAACAAAGCGGACTGCGAAGTTTCGCAGCTGCGATGGCGAAGGAGAGGGTAGCGGCACCTGATGGACGAAATTAGAGAGGCCGCAATTCATGCGGTGGCTGCGCAGTGCAATGCCGATCACTGTGGCCGCGCAGTTTCTTCACCCACGGCAGATGGCGCTAGCCTAACCTGTGACGAGCGCTTGTGACATTATCTGGCCGCATTAGGAAGCCTCCTTTCACCTCCTGTCACATTCTTGCTCCATTGCTTCAACCATGTGAAGGTGAAATTCCCTCCATTCACCGCTTCCACGGTCAGTAAGGTTTTGCTATCGCCCGTTCAGTCATAAAGAAAAGATTGCGGACCACTGGACTGAATTCCAGGCAGCCACGCGGGCGACAAATTTCCGGGATTGCCGCTCTTGTGGTGCGTTAATATTTTCTCACAGTTGCACTGGTGTGGCCACCCAGGTTCGATTCTTCTATGAGCGGTACGGAGACGCCAACAAGAGCACTCCGGTACATCCACCGGCAGCGCTGCGGTCTAAGGCCCTGGCCATGTACCAGCGCTTCCGCGAGGTTCGCTTCCGAAGCCGGCTGCTGCAAGGAGCCACCGCGGACGACATTGGCGACGAACACTGCGTGTTAGACACCGGGCAGAAGGTATACGCCTGCGTTGAACTCTGAAACCGCTACCACAGGGCCAGACATCGCGATTGGCTGGGTTCAAAATATGCATTAGTGTATACCGTTTGGCATACGGTGTACTACTGAACTACTCTTCCCGATTAACACCTGTTTGACAGCTCAATTCAACGCACTTTTCCAGCACTGCATACATGCTATGATGGCTATCGATGCTTTCCCAACCATGAACTGCACGATCGTACCAAGCGCGTATTTACAAATGCGATTAGCACCTGTAGGTTCCGTGAGGTCGGGTTCATTAAGTGTTGATTTTGAGTTTAGGCGGCCTAATTTGATTGCAGCAGGTGTTGGCGCCGGCGGCAGTTTTGGTTGGAGAGGTCGCGAGATTTCGGACACAGCTTCTGCTAGATGGGAATGCCCGTTCACCGATATAGCCGAGTAACGCTTTGCGCTAAAAATCACCCCGGATATGCGTGCTGCGTCGAAACAGGACAGCGTTTCTGCCGCCCCTTCAAGAAACGTCCAACCCCTTTCTCAACTTTCTTTCTGCCTCATTTCTTTCGCACCTTTCAAAATTTGTGGAAATATATGCTCCGGTGATAAATGACGAAATGTCAAAGGCAAGAATCAAATGACCAACAATCAAGGGAACGGGGGCATTTGAAGAAGCAAGCCCTTGTTCGAGGCTTCACAGAGTTGCAGGAACACGTGACAGCATCACCCCGCCGGTATCGCAGCCGCTGCATGTCTCCTGGCGCGTATGCGAAAACACCCATAACCGTTTCCCTATGGCCTGCCTCTTCCAACACCTTTCAGCACCAGTGCCTCAACTCAGGGGCCGAGATTGCGCGAGGCAGATCAGCCATTACGCTTCAGCCCTTCGCGATCATAAATTAACGTAACCCTGGAGTATTCTACTTCATTCTACTTTATACAACCATAATTGATTTATTGTATAGTTTAACGCGCCGACGCAACGCAGGCGATGAGGCCCGCCGTAGTGGGGGGCTCCGCATTAATTTTGACACCGTAGGGATCCTTAACGGGCGCCAAAATCTCGTACACACGGCGTCTTTGCTTTTTGCAAACATCAGAAAAGCAGACCCTGAAGTGTTTCAGTAAGACATTATAAAGAGGAAAAGGGGTAAGCCCTCACGAACGTGTAGGATATGACGTGAGGGCGGAAGGCAGAAGCACATAAAAATAACAGGAGGCAAGCCTTGGGGAAATAAAGAAAAGATGCAAAATTGAACACGATAGGTGCGCTTTGCTTCCTTGGTCGCTTAGAGCACATTGCCTACCGCAGTGCGAACTCGGCGGCAAGACAATCCTTCTACAATCCTTCTAGATGAAAATCCTTCTACCACGGACCAAAGAAGCAAAGACACAGTGTGCACAGCGGTTAGCGACGGGGTGGGAACCACGGGAACCTTTAGGGGAGAGGAAACGAGGCGCTTTCGCACTTTGAATGCTAAGCGCTTAAAAAACCTGTGGTCTGTCCTCTGTCATAAAAAAAACGGTCCTCTGCCTCATAAAACGGTCCTCATAAAACACGAAAGTGAAATGTGCAGCGAAATCTGCAGCTGAGAATGATTTGCGGGCCGGTGGCTGTCTTGTGGGTGTGTTTGGCGGGCGACGTCCTGCTGGCGGGTCGCTTCGGCAGAGGTGTACTGGCGTTAATTCCGCGATGAATAGCACGCCACTGGATCTTGGTGTATCCCGGCATACACTTCGTTGTACTGGCGTCATTTCCGTTACAGGGGAATCTTGGTGTATCCTGGAATAAAACATGTGCACTTTCGTGTTAAGTCTTTTTTTTTTTTAGGTGAATTTTCTGCCTAAATCTCGCTTACTCGCAGCACATGTGCCTTCCCTGGTTGGCAGGTGCTGTTTCTGCGGCTGTCAGCGGTGGACGTGCGTGACGCGTGGAGTCCGCTGTGGCCCATGATGCAGGCGGCGTACATGGGACCGCGACTGTCGCGATGCCTGCTCCGTGTTCTCCTACCGGCCGCAGAGAAGCGCCAACGCCGCCGGGACGTGCACTGGTCGTCCGCCGCACGCTGGCGTCTGAACGCGACGCGCACTTGCTTGCACGACCAGCACGCCAACATCGTGGGCTCCGAAACCCCCTGGAGCCCCGCTCAGGCGGAGCTAGCGGTGGTCGACAACGCTGCGCTGAGGCCTGCCAGGGACCTGTTCGATGAGTACTTGGCGCGCATGGACGACAACGCTCTGATGACCGAGCCGACGGAAGAGGCCGTGGAGAGGCAGCTGAGTTGGCACCAGGTGCGTCAATGCTGTTACCCCTTTTGCGCCCTGTGTCGACGTTTGAGGGCCGTTATTAACATTCATAGGCACATTGTGTGACTGCTTGGTTCGTTGAAGAGTTAGATGGTCAGGCTTTTTAAACCGATTGAAACCCCATTTTTTACGTATAGATCAGTTTAAGCTAGGAGCACTTTAGGAGTCCGGCTTGCCGTCGTAGCTCGTCCGGGGTCACGGCGTCACGGCGTCACGGCGTCACGGCGTCACGGCGTCACGGAGTCACGCAGCCCAAAAGAGGCCTCAAAAAGATAACCGCTTCCACTGGTCCGATTAGAAGGTCTTCCATGCCGCCGCAGGGAAGCCCATGAGGCTAGAGCTCACGGTGGATCTCTGCTCTCGGCGCCCCGTTGGGGGGGCAGAAGCAGAGCAGATGTACCAGCGTCTCTGGTTCGAGCAGGCTGCACATGTAGCGGAATCCTTTCTCCCCTGTCGGTTCAGTTGCACCGCTCCTTAAAGCGCGGAAATAGCGCATTTGAAGCGCATGCATTGGGCTTCTACTGTGGGGACCAGAGTTCAAATGCCATCGAATAGACAGATGTGTTTTTAAACGGAAAACATTAGCTGCCCGTTACGCGAAAATGGCGCGTCGGGCGTCGGCGTGACCGAAACATTCAGCCAGAAATGGCCGACCGACAGCGCGAACAGGATAAAAACAAGGACAGCGAGTATGAGGTGAATTCGGGTCTGGAATTCGAACTCGGGTTCCACGGAATGGCAGTCCAACGCGGATCCACTGCCCCATCGCCGAGTCTTGGTTTTAGGTAACAGAAGGTGGACCTCATCAATGCGCTGCGGTCTTCGACTTAGAAATGCGTGTTCGAGACGAGTATCCGAGCCTACCTAAGTAATTTGAGCATGGTAATTATGGAAGCAGTAAAGCCCGTTTACGCGAGTAGCGAATGCGTAGGGCTTAGAAGGGGGAAGAAGAGGAACAAAAAGCAGAAGAAAAAAACATCTCCGTGGGTACGCGCTATTACCTTAAAGGGAGAAGAAGAGCCATATACGCTTATACATTAAACAGATGGAACCGCGGCGCCCTGTCGCGTGTTGCAGGTGTTCTACGTGGCGTACGCCCAGTCCCTGTGCGAAGACCCCGACCACCGGCGGCGTCAGGCGCAGCGGAACACGCGCTGGGAGCGGGTCAACGGGCCGCTCTCGAACGACCCGGCCTTCCACCGGGCTTTCGGGTGCAACCCTGGAGACCCGATGCGGCCGGAGCCCACCTGCGCCTCCTGGAGTGCGCCGCCTTGACGACCTCCGACGTGCCCGAAACGTCATCCGTTCCTCGGTGCTCCCGTTACGGCAAGGACGCGGGAAAAAAAAAATCTTTACGGCGAACGTTCTGCTTCCAAGGGGTTCGGCCCTTATCTCAATTTATTGCATAAAGGTCGTTTTCTTCATTCGCCCTAATAAATTCCGCTTTTGTCGCTGAAGGTGTTCGATGCATTTCTAAACATTTCTGTGCAAGCCAGGTCGTGAATCGGTGGAGTTTAGACGGTACGCTAGGGTCGTTGCGTGTGCCGTTATGCACACGCCTTATGCACACGCATGCATAAGACGTTTTAATCAGCCGCAGTGTCTCAGTGGCTAAGTCGTTGTGCTCCCCAGCACGAGGTCACGGGTTCGATTCCCGGTCACGGCTGCCGATTTTTTGATGGAAGCGAAAAGCAAAAACGCTCGTGTGTGCGAGATTTCGGCGCACGTTAAAGATCCCCAGGTGGTCGGAATAAATCCTGAGCCCTCCACTACGACGCGCCTCATCGTCTGCGTTGCGACGGCGCGTTAAACCCTACAATCAATGAAATCAGCTTTAAAAAGTGAAGCTTTCTATTGCTCGCTTGCGCCGTAGATCGTATAACACAGCACACTGCAGGAAAGCCAACATACACGACGTGTTTCCACAAAGGACATATGATGATGATGGTGGTGGTGATGGTGATGATGAGACGCGAAGTTTTTCAAGAAAGAAAAAAATTGCGCCCACGGTCCCTGTGTAGATGCGACGCATCGTGGGGTTCACTTGGTGTTTCCGTTGGATTGATTCTGAAATCGCGTGAAATGTGTCGGGAACGCGTATGATTATTATATTTTATGATTATTATTATGTTTTAATGGCCTATCTTGGTCAATCTCTCTAAGTGGTATGCTTGGGGCTTCGCTGTCGCAACGACCTTTACTCCATCATTGTTGGGGAGCTTCTTTTCTTTTATTGCAAGTGTTAATCATTGCCCCCTCATGCGTTGTATCAGTAGCATCTTGACGTAGTTTGAATGAGTCAATGATAAGGCGCGTTCGTAGCATTTCATTCCGTCTCGGTTTTGTGGCGCAGTGGGAAGAGCGCCATGTACCTCGCGTTCCGCCCACAGGGTCGTGGGATCGAAACCGGGCGCCGCTAACTATTATTTTATTTTTATAGTGCGAGGGGAGGTGCGGACAACGCCGTATGGAGGGACAAGGCGAGTGAATGAGATGCAGTCGCATCTAAAACCCTTCCCGTGGTCGGAATCAAACCTCGGTCCTTCGCGTCATGAAGCTGACGCATCTCTGATTGCGCCATTCAGACACGGTCGAGCAAGTTTGTCTTCTGCTCTTTGAGTCAGGTTGCACAAGAGAAAGCGTCTACCACCTTTATCTTAAGAAAGGGGCTTTGATTTTTTTTTCCTCGAAGGAGTACAACTTTTATTGTTTCGGAAAGTCTTGTGGGTTAGCATGGGACGTTTTTTTTTCTTTTTTTTATCAGTGCTTCAGCCACGCCGCGGCTACATTCACAGATGAAGTAAAACCAGAACTTTGGTAGTGCCGAAGGTTGGCCTCATTGGTACACAATGAAAAGTTAAAAAAACTGGCGAAGCTGGCACCACATCGCGCAAGGTCTGAATCATCGCGAAGCACAGGATTTCTTTCTACGTGAGCACTGAAGGGCACATCATCAGGCATTTGTAAAAGTTTGAAATTGTTTATGTAAACGTTCCATCGCCGCTTTGTACTGTGCTAGCAGTAGTCATAGTTATATGCATCGATATCTTCATGTCCCTCATGCCAAGCATTACATGCGCGATAGCGCTTGACGACAGCTGGGGCGAAGCGGCAGCGCGTACGTGCACGACGCATGCGCGGCGTTCCTGGAGTCGCGTCGAGGCTCCGTGGAGCAGGTGTTGCGCCAGCTGTGGCGTTGTTGATTGCTAAGAAACGAGGAAACGCGAGGCGCTCCTCGAGGTTTTCGCTTTCCTGTTGCTGCTAAGTTAGGCCACTGCGTGAGCCGGGGACGCTGGGCGGTCGCCGCGAAGCACGTGCTCATGGGCACATTCGGCATTTTCTCGGTGCTCAGAAGATTCGCTAGTTCTTTTTTTTTTTTTTTGCTACAGGCACTGCGCGTTCCGGGGACGCTCAGCGGTCACCGCGAGTCACACGTTCACGAGCACTCGGCAGTCTTGGCATTTTTACCGCGTTTCGCGTTACGCGCCACGCACATTACGGCTAACTACAGTAGTTTCGCTGTTAAAAACCGCACAAGGAACGGCGGACACACATAAAAAACACAAACCAGCGCTTGCTGTCAACACCGTGCAATATTCACAATTTATTGACACCCCAGAACTGTATACATAACCGCACACCTAACCGCAGGGGAAAGTACTGAGAGCAGAGGCAGTAACTAAAGAGGAAGTTGGAAATGCTCTCACAGGCATGAGAATAGGAAAAGCTGCAGGTGACGACATCATAATCGTGGGTCCTTTGAAGGAGCGAGCACATACTGGACTGGAAAAGCTCGCTGTACTATTTTCAGAATGCTTGAAGACTCAAAAAGTGCTCACAGCTTGGAAAAACACCAACATTATTTTTATTCATAACAAGGGAGTTCCCAAAGACCTCAAGAATTGCAGACCCGTCAGCCAGCTCTCAGTTTTTTACAAGCTGTTTACCAAAGTTATAGTTAGCCGCGTAGGTGAAAACCTGGATTCCCAACAACCCAGAGAGCAGGTAGGGTTTCGGAAAGGTTACCCAACCATGGATCACATCGATGCCGTCAATTCAGTGAGAGAAAAATCTGCGGAGTATACTGAACCCTTTTACACGGCATTTATACATTATGAGAAAGCATTTGATTGCGTACTCACTCCAGCCGCGCTAGAAGCTTTGAAAAACCAGGTAATAGAGGTAACCTACAAAAGACTTCTATAAGACGTTTATAAGGAATACACGGGTGGGATAACTCCCCACAATAAAAGCCATAAATTTCCAATACGAAAGGAAGTAAGACAGGGAGATACAATCTCGCCGTAACAATTCACAGCATATCTGGAGGGGGTAGTTAGAAAGCTTGACTGGGAAGACATAGGATTAGGGATAAACGGGGAGTACTTGAGCCATTTGAGGTTTGCGAACGACATAGTCTTGATAAGTGAGACTGCAGAACACCTGCAAACAATGCTCGAGGAACTACAATCAAAGCATGGCGTGGGGCTAAAAATAAATATGAACAAATCTAAAGTAATGAGGAATAAGCATTCCAAAAACGTCCTCTTCAGGTTATTAAATGAAGCGCTACAAGAAGTAAAAGAATATAACTTCCTCGGACAGATGGTTGGTGCTGACCCCTACCACGAGAAAGAAATCCGGCGCAAAATAGGTACGCGTTGGGGAGCACTCGGCAAGCACTCCCAAATAATGAAAAGTAAGTTACGTCTGCCACTGAAAAGAAACATCCACAACCAGTGCATACTGCTGCTGACGACAAACGGAGCTGGAAGTTGGCACCTTACCAAACAACTAGAAAGCAAACTTAGGTCGGCTCAACGGGCCATGGAACGAATAATGTTAGGAATAACACTCAGGAACAGGAAACGAGCTATATGGATCAGAGAACAAAGTAGTCTAGAAGATATCATAATTCAAATAAAGAGAAAGAAATGGACTTGGGCTGGCCATGTTGTGAGACGAAGCGACAACCGGTGGACAATTAAGGTAACACTGGGTATACCAAGAGATTGATCTGGAAGG
Source organism: Haemaphysalis longicornis (assembly GCF_048455015.1). Lineage (NCBI taxonomy): Eukaryota > Metazoa > Arthropoda > Arachnida > Ixodida > Ixodidae > Haemaphysalis > Haemaphysalis longicornis. Next base: position 186,048,932 of record NW_027526295.1, on the reverse strand, counting down.
GGAAGGCCATTAACCCTATGGAGGGATGAAATACAGAAATTCGGAGGTACACTGTGGACTCGCGCAGCGCAGGATAGGAGGGGTTGGTGGTCAATGGCAGAGGTCTTCGTCCTGCAGTGGACCTCAGTATGATGATGATGATTACTATCGATGTGATGGTGATGATATGGGTGAAGACAAATAAGATTTCAACGAAGTGCGCTCGTCGACATTGAAAGCCGTATGAAATTTGCCCGTCGCAATAGCCAGGTTGCTGCTTTGGTGACTAGATATTGCTAAAGTTTACGACAGTGTCGAATATCACACCTAGCTGTCTAGATTAGTCATATTAAACTTCCCGATATACATTTTAGTGTGGCTTTGTGTATTTCTAAAAGATAGACGATTACGTTGTGCAAAGGATAGTACTTGTTCTAGGCGGCCGCAAACAAGAGGAGTGCCGCAAGGGGCAGTTCTGTCGCCTGCGCTTTTTAACGCGGTCCCTGTGCTTTCGGGAATACATACACATGTCTATGCTGATGATATTGCATCTTTCACTGTAATGCCTGATATTCAATTCTTTTACTCCTCACTGCAATCATATTTAAATATTCCAGACTCCTGTATAGGCACTATTGATCTCTGTATTAACGCCAGTAAATGCTCATTACTATTCTTTCCAGCGTCTACGCCAGTAAATATAACTCTTTGTTATCACCAATACATTATCCCACAGGTTGGCCGATTAAAGTATATTGGGGTCATATATACCAGCAGGCTTGACTGCAGCCCACATATTGGCGGTGAGATGTTTGAGTGGTACGTGTCCCCTGGCTCGGACGTGGGCTTAGGGACTCGCGCCGCTGTAGTCTGCAAACTCCGCTTTTAGGTGAAGCTGCAGTGCCTGTGCTAGAAATCGCCCGCTTTGATGCTTTAGTGCATGAAAAAGCGTATTTCTAGTAATAAAGTTATTTTTGCCAGCTACTTCTATATCTGAATAATTTTACGCTGTATCCACGAGGAGAGAGAACAACTTTCTTCAGAGCATCGGTCAGAAAATCGTGCGTAACTCGTCCTTTCTAGCTTATTCGCGAGGTTCAGCGCTCAGCTAGAGCTCTCGACAAGTATACAAAATGCGTAGGCTTCCCTACAGTATTTTTGAGACGTTCTTATGAAGACTCAACAGTGTAATGCTACGTACCAAGCAGCGGGCCCCTACACGCGCATCGCACAGCAGGAAATAAAACGGCTGTCTTCTATTTCTTTCGTTGTTGTGGACTTGTATCAGATGAATGGTTTTTTTTCCTGTGCCCAACACATTAATTTTTCTGCAACGTCACGAACGTCTTATTCGTAGGTTTGGAGATGTTTGGGAGGCTCACAAAGATCGTGTGGATATTTTGTTCAGGCTGCGTTCAAAAGGGTGCATATCCGCAGTGTGAGTTGTTTCTTCAGATGCAAATACAATGAGAAGGTTTGTGCTAAGCCACCGCGATCGTGACCCAGACAACGTTGTCAAAACTACTCGAAGGCGGCGTTTGTGCTCCGAATTTCTATCGTAACCATCGTTATCATAACGAAGTGACTCTTCACCCGAACAATTATGACATGATTACTGTGTTCAAGGATTGATATACTCGTTAACGAACGCAATAAATAGTATACGTGCATATATTTATTACACGAATTTTCAAGCAGCTCTTAATAGTTTTCCAACCCTTCCAGGCGCAACGAAAAAATCCTCGTCTACTCGGGATGTCGTTCTATGAATTGGAGAAAATTAATAGGAGAAAAGACTTACTCTCTTGTCCTGGACTGAGGGCCGGGCCCACTAATCAGTTAGATTTTACATTTAAAGTTTTCTTCTCCTCCTCCTCCTCCTCCTCCTCCTCCTCCTCCTCCTCATCCTCCTCCTCCGCCTCCGCCTCCTCTTGAGTGCAGATTTCAAGTAATGCATATCGCTGTTGGGAAGATATGGCTATGGAAACTGTACCGAAATATCCCTCCAGGTCTGAACAAGCATATTGGTACTGTATCTTTGCCGTAGACTTGACTCGTTTCGCTAAGTAAACCTCCATACTGGTTAGAAGGCTGGTAGAAAACCAGCACGCTCCTGTACACACAGTAAGTTATTTGGAACTCAACCTACAGTTTTTGCAGCCAATAGTGCATGTCAGCATACTTTCATTCCATGACCATGTAAAGTGATGTGATACAATACTTTCGAGCCTTCGGAAAGATTTCAAAATCTGTTTCATCTTACATTCGATTATCGGGAATCGTAAGGCCTTCTGCCAAAGCCGACAGCCCCGAAGGCCTGGACTTTGTTTTGGTCTTATATTTTAGCTGTTATCGGTTGCCAGCAGCTGGCTGTTGCCTTTGTTCGAAAGCCTGCTTAATACAGAAGCTGTCGCCTAGTTCCGACTCTTCGCGCTCCGCACAGGAACGGCTTTGCAAGGAATTTGGCGACGCCGGCAATGCCTCTTCCGTAGCGGTATGCAAAACTATGCTTTAAATCTATGCTTTAAAATTAGTGTATGTGATTTTAAGTTTTATGATGATAAAAAGTTACGCACACGAAAATATTGTGCGGACAAGTATCAGACGCCAACCGAACGCAATGAAACAGAAGGGAGAGCGAGCTCGAGTGAAGCAGACGACAGATGAGAGAATCCCTAAGCCGACGTCACGGAGGGGCGCTTCGCAGCGCCGCCCGTGGTCGCGCTCACCGCCATTCGCTATTACAGCTGTTAAAGGAGCACGTGCAGTAGGAATGTCGCGGCTTCTCAGCCATTGAAGTAAAGGTATGCGCAGGAACACACTTCTTATTATATACCGGATGTATGTTCGCCCTATTTTAGAGTTTGTATGCGTGTTATTCTCCGGGGCTGCGACGTAAAAGCTCCATCGAGCGGTCCTACTGGAACGGCAGGCGCTACGCTGCTGTTTAGGTTTGCCTAAATGTGCGGCTAATGCGTATATGTAAGCCCACATCCCTCCCTGTTAACCAGATATCGTATACTCACGGTGACTACCATCGTAAGAGCCTATGAATGTGTGGTTAACCGGTCGAAGTTCATCTTTATTACGGAACCGGCTCCCGATTTTATGTACTTCAGTGGTCTCGATAGTGTCGCTCGCAGTGTATCTTAGTACATAGCTTTATTTCGCCATTACGGGTACTGATCAATAGGATCACTCATCTTATTAATAGAAGTACTCCCTCAAGGTGAACTTTCGCAACATCTTCCCCAAAAATGCCAAATTATTGCCTTCTCATTTACTCAATACGCCCCTCGAACATCATTTGGCCTTCATTCAGCCTGATTTGATTCTTGCCACAAATGCCTGCACAGTGCGAAGAAAAGTTAGTAATAGGTATGTATTCTGCCTGCCTGAATTGGTTCTTTTCGTCTCGTCTACACGATTTCATACCCATATCTTATACTGAATTTTTGGTGATCGTATTGGCGTTACAGAAGTTAGGTGCATCGATTATATCTCCGGTTGCAATCACAGATTCTCTTTCAGTCCGTTCTGCCTAAACTGCTCCTAAAGATTCCCCTCTTCAACAGACATTTAGATATCTTGTGCCACCTCATCTGACTGAGGTTAATCGTCTTTTGGTTCCTGGGCATGCGGGGATTTCGTTAAACGATGCTGCAGACTCGTTGGCACGGATAGCGCTCTCTGGGCGGGCCAGTCGTAGAAGTCATCCAGCCGACCGCGTTAATTACGGCGGCAAGGTATCATACAATGCTAAAACTTCAAGGACAGCAGGAATCCGTTTTATTATCTTCAGCAGACTTTCATCACCTTATATTTCCGTGGAATCTAGATTGGGGCCCTTCTCGTAACCTCGAGGTTATTTTAACCACTATCCGCTGTCGTGCACCCTAATTAAACAGGTATATATATAGGTCACATTGAACGCAATCTCCTCTATGTAGCTACTGCAATGAAGATGAGTCCGTCGACCATAACCTGATGGCCTGTCGACATTTTGCTAGAATCAGATTTCAGCTTCTTGAAGGTCCGCTTCGTAGCCTGGGAATTGAATTATCTGTTCCGAGTCTCCTTTCGCTTGGGGCGTCTGAGACGGGGTTCTGCCGCCGCGATGTATGCTCAGCCCATCTAAACTTCATAGAAAATTCAAATCGATTTCCGCTCTGATTGGATTTCTTTACGCTGAACATTACGTAATCGGTTTGAGGTCTTCCCAATTGTCTTTTTTATTTAATCTTGGATTTTATCTGCAAACAGTATTGCCAACCTCTCAAAATTTACTATTTACGGGAGCCTGTAAATAAATAACTTTTTTCCTGCCCCTGATATGTTGCCTATCCCCTGTTTGGGTGGGTATGTACTATTCACCGAGGATCATCATCATCATAATCATAATCATAATCCTCATCATCATCATCTGCTGACTCGATTGCATGGATAGCGCACTCTGGGACAGTCGTAGAAGTCATCCAGCCAACCACGTTAATTACGCCGGCAAGGTATCATACAATGCTAAAACTTCAAGGCCAGCAGGAATGCGTTTTATTATAATTGGCAGACCTTCATCACCTTAAATTTCTGTGGAAACCAGATTGGTGCCCTTCCCGTAACCTTGAGGTTATTTTAACCAGTATCCGCTGTCGGGTTTCACAATTAAACAGGTATCTCTATAGGTCACGTTTAACGTAATCCCCTCTGCGTAGCTACTTTAATGAAGATGAGTCCGTCGACCTGATGGCCTGTCGTTGTTTTGCTAGAATCAGATTTAAGCCTCTTGAAGAGTCGCTTCGCAGCCAGCAGATTACATTACCTGTGCCAAGTCTCCGGAGGCAATCTCGAAAGTCGAAAACGGGTCATACGTGGCCGACACTCCCGACTGCCTGCAACCGTCCACGCAAGACATTGCCAGCGCTTTGTCGTTGTTGCACAATGTTTACAAAGAAAACGTGACTCTAGCAGAGACACAAGCACACGTTCTCACGCGAAGGAGTAATTTGATTGATTGTGGGGTTTAACGCGCCGACGCAACGCAGGCGATGAGGCGCGCCGTAGTGGAGGGCTCCAGATTAATTTTGACCACCTGGGGATCTTTATCGTGCGCCGAAATCTCGTACACACGGGCGTTTTTGCTTTTCGCCTCCATCAGAAAAGCGGCCGCCGCGGCCGGGAAGCGAACCCGCGACCTCGGGCTCAGCAGCGCAACGCCTTAGCCACTGAGCCACCGCGGTGGGTCGAAGGAGTAATTTAAGGCAAGGAACCATTCGCGACTTCTTCAGACCTACTTAAACGAAATAAAGTTTGTTTTTGCGGCTCGCGAGTTTTTCGGACTGCTCTTTTATTTGGACGGTTTTTCGTTCCACTTAAGGTCCGAAAAACGAATAAAGGTTGGCGCTAGTCGCATTCATTATCGACGTTTAAAGTAAATATGGTTTTAACGTGCGTTGAAACCTTATCCAGTCTGACCCACTTACCGAAACCCGCATGACAATAAAATTCCGTACACAACACCAATCGCGCTCCGAACGAGGGTCTGCGCATGTCTAACGCTGCACCTTCTCACCTGATACGGCGTTGTCCCTATCATGAAAAGGTTCGTGATTAACCTCAACAGGAGATGTCGGATGGCGTTCATCATCTGCATCACCATCACTGCCTTTTATAAAGTATAAAATAAGTTGGCTAATTGGTTGACAGTTAGCAGCACGGACCCATCTTCATGTTAAGCTATCTCATGTCCCGTACATTTCCCGCCGTTTTAGTCAAGCGGAATCCTTAAGGACCCATTGTGCGGAAAACCGTCGTTGTTGTAGCGCTTTTTCCGTATTAGAAGTGGCCAACCCTGTAAAGAGTGTTTCAAAGAGCCATTTAACTGCGCATGAAAATTGATCTGGGGTCTAGCCCATTGTGTTACTACTGCAGTACCTCCACACATTGCCAGAGGTGGAAAAAAAGGCCGAGTGTCTGCTCCTTTCGTTGCAAGTGTCGACGAAAGACGATAGTCGACTGGCGCACCTGGAAAGTAAATGGCTCCCTTCTCTTACCCGTTCCCCTCTCATGCCGTTCCTTTCCCGTCTCGTTTCTCCCAAGACAACACGCTAGAGGTTTGCTGAAGTCAAGTTAAGTTTACCGCGTTCCACAGCTCCAAATGGGGTGCCGCGATGCCGTACGACGGAGACGCACGTGAATCGAGGCACCCTACTAAGTCATTTATAGAACCACGATGCCACACTGCATGAGTGCTCCAAGCGGAACGTGGATCTCATATAGTGGAACGTTTCGTTGTTATTGCAGTTTGATTTCTTAAATGCCGCCAGAAGGTAGCGCTGGCAATAGCAGGCGACGGTTTTCTGCCGTTGATGTAGTTTTTCATTTGCTATTGCAAACACCAAGCATTCATAAATTTTCTATTAAAGGAGCACTGCAAATATTACTTATCTATTGATTTTCTGCCTTATATTTCCGTAATGCCTTATTCTTGTTCAACAATGTTGACACGTATGAACACTGACACTGGACTTAGACGTTTAAATTTGGCTGTGAGTATATAAGACCATTGCGCAGATTTTATTTCACTTTGGCCAGGTGGCTGAATCGAGTCACAGCCAAACACACACACAAACATACAGACAGACCAAAATTTCTGCGTTTAGGTATCCCATGAAATACTATCGTCTTTAAAATGCTCCGCGTCACAAGTGAGCATGACTGCCCGTGAGCAGAACAGGTGCACCCAAGCCGTCAGAGCTACCATTCTGGGAAAACTCTGGTGTATATGTTATCAGCCCGTCTGTTTCGGTATTTTGCGCCAAAAGAAGAAGCGAAAGCGTGTAAAAAGACGCAAGCACAATGTAGCTGTAAAGGAGCGTGTAGCTCGCGCCGGAATACGGGGAAACGAAATCGAAGAGACGCAAATGCGACGTAGCACGAAATGAGTTGTTGGTAAGTATCGCCACGTAAGCAGGCTTAAGTGCCCGGAGAATTTTTTTCAGCTGCCTTGTTATACTTTGCGAGTGCACTCCTGTAAGTGGAAGTGTGAGAAGTTTATTACCTACATTGAGAACTGGCAGCTTACTCGTCCCAACTGCCGTCATGGCCACCGTACAACTACCAATAATCACCGCCATCTATATAAGGTGGTGTCTGGAATGCCGTCAAACGGTATTAGAGTATTTAAGGTTAAGCCGAGAGGATTGGTGTCTCCCCTGGAGGTGTGGAGGTCCAGAGTCAGATCCGTGATACGAACAGCACTTCTTCGAAACGTGCTTTTGGCATATAAATGATTACATCCTGTTCGTTAGATTGGGGTATGTCAGAAATTGACGTTACGTTGCGTTAGGGACAGCGAAGTGTCCAGTCGCGGCGTTTTCTTACGGAACACCAGTGGACGTCACTTTAGTGGAGCTGTTATTGTACCACAAGACGGTACTCCAGAAACGGCGTACATTTAATCACGATATTGTGACGTTGGCAGTTGGGACGATGTCACGAATGTGATACTCAGTTCCCATGTAGGAAAGAGCCCGGCACCTCCAGCGTAATGCAGAACGCAAAGTAAACGGGGTAATAAGCCATGCTCCATACTTAAACTGACCTAAAAGATGCCAAACCATATTTAGTTATGACAACAGCGCGTAGAACTGATATCGGTAAACGTTTTTAAAGTAAAAAAAAAGGAAGGAAAAATGTTAGAACCGCTGGCGTTCGAACACAGGTAGTTGGCGTCAAAACCGGCGTCTATCTCGACGCCGTCAAGGGAAACTGGACTCGTTTTATGAGCAGCGGCAGGGTTCAAAACGAACCAGTAGATGGCACTAAATGCATGCAGGAAGTACCGGGCTTGTACTTGCATTGGAATATAATTTCGTGTAAGAGGGGGCGATGGTGATGATGATGATGATGATGATGATGATGATGATTTCACAGAGGTGTTTGGCACATGCCCACAAGCTGTGATGATGGTGATGATGCACTCAATGCTTTTGGCACGGACCCATAAGGGGGGATTGTCTGCAGGGCTAGTTTACTGATTGTAGTTCAGTAAATAATTTACGGCGATGTCTAGCTCGTCGTCTCCTTGAGTATGCCTTGGTTCAATTCCAAACAAGGAGTGAGTGAGTGAGTGAGTGAGTGAGTGAGTGAGTGAGTGAGTGAGTGAGTGAGTGAGTGAGTGAGTGAGTGAGTGAGTGAGTGAGTGAGTGAGTGAGTGAGTGAGTGAGTGAGTGAGTGAGTGAGTGAGTGAGTGAAAAAAATTTTATTGTCATCGCTAAAAAGCGGGGAATCTGCCCGGAGCTGCGGTGCTGCAGCTCCCGACGGTAAAAAAAAACGACGGTCAGGAACCTGTAGGCAATGGTGGCGCCCTCCGCCAGCTGGATGACCGCTTCCTGAATTTTAAGTTGTGAGCTGAGTATCGCGGCCTCCCCATTGCTCAAGACATGTTGAAGATATCCATATGACAGGGACGGGAGTCTTGTCTCGACAGACCCATACTATGTGGTCGAGGTTGCAGCCTGTGCGCGGCACAGCTGCATTAATCTGTACGACTAACCCTCCGGGATGTTCCTATTACACAAAACGGGAAGCGGTAAAGTTTGTATTCTGCTCCAATTTACGGATTATCGGCGATTGAGGGTGATGTGCACCGAGGGACACTTTTGACGTCTAAGGCGGCGGTGGGTGCGTGGCATCGCGATATGTGACCAGCCTGACCCTCACCCCTGTCTGAAGCGGTGAGTCTGCGGCGAAGGCAGAAACCTCGGGCTGTCCCGTGTTTCACCTCTATTCCAATAAAAAAGGGAGCGTAGAGGCTCAAACAGTTCACAATGCGTGGTGATGGCTGTTTCTGGTACGCACGCTTAGCCGAAAATAGTGTATGTATAGGTATGTACAGCCCACAATTCTATAATCGCTTTTTTTTTCGATTTTGATACACTTGTGCTCACGGGTCCGATGAGCGGCGACAGCTTGCGGCTTTCTGGGCTGACAAGAGGCCACCCACCTTTTTTTTTTAATTTAGTTTCATCCCCAATCCCAACCCTTCCACAGAGCAGACCAGCTCCCATCCTGCTGACCGGATCTTTCTCGACACGCATGCCAGGTCTGCGACCAAGGCTCAAGGGTACCTGGACTGAGGCGAACCCACCCCACGGAGTGAAGGCTCAACAACAACCGTTTGTTCGATTAAACGTTAATTCTTTCTCTCTATTAAAAGTTCCACTCACTCACTCACTCACTCACTCACTCACTCACTCACTCACTCACTCACTCACTCACTCACTCACTCACTCACTCACTCACTCACTCACTCACTCACTCACTCACTCACTCACTCACTCACTCACTCATACATTTGTAGCGACATTATCATTTTCTGTACACCTCTTATCACCATTATCAGCTGCGTTCTATCATGAGCATCACACACCACGCGTTGTCAGGGGAGCCATGGGCAGAGTTAAAAATGGGTACCCTTTGCTGCAAGGCATGTAGACCTGTTTCATGATTAGCCCTTTTCCCACTTTTTAAGATGACAACCAGGCAGCTTGGTCGCAATCACCACAGTGATACCCATAATTACGGTTATGATAATATTAAACATAATGAAAACAGAACTTGACGAAAGCGAGGCAGCGAGCACGCGCCACGCTCCAGACACCATCATCACCATCAAAAGAAAATATGTCCGCGCGACGTTCCGAATCCATCGCGTGTGCCGGCGGCCGGCCTGAGTCGTCCCTTCGCGTCACGGCCGGCGCGCCAGCGGTCCTCCCTTTGAGGTCAGCAGAAGACGCCGCGGGAGCGCCACAAGACGCGCTGGGCGACTCGTCTGTCGCTCATGTAAGGGTCACCGACCGGCTTGACCGCAAGGCCGCCATGATTGGGAGGGCCACGACGCGCCGGCCAAGCGACGAGGGCAGCCCGGCGTCGACGACTTGGCCTACTATTTCATCCTCAAGAGACGAAAGCCCTTCGTCTTCAGAGAGAGGGCACATTGCGTCTTCTGGAATTGAGCCCGTTCATACACCGGCCAGCAGCGGTGCACAGTGGAGCTACACCCCTGGAATTCTCTCACCCGGTTCATCACCTGTCCCAAATTGCGAGCAGCCAGATAGAGACAGCCATGCGTTGTCCAAGCAGAGCAGCCGTTCGGAAGCACGGGCGGCCCATATATCCGCAGCCACGGGCGAACACCGTTCGTTCGGGAAGTCTAGCCCGAAGAGCCTCTGGGCGAGTTATGAGGAACTTCAAAAGGAGAAGGGGGATGCAGAAAAGCGGCCAGCCGGCACCGAAGCAGAGCTCGGCGGATCCTACAAATTCGACGTGGTGCCTTTAGGCGGCTGGGGCGAGAAAATTGGCCCCGACGTCATCACTGCCTTTCCTGTGTACGAGTCCAGAATTCGCAAGAGCCCGGTCGAGACCGAGACTAGCGAGGAGATTGTCGTTCGAAAAGTAGAGGCCCGGGAGAGCCCGGCCGAGACCGAGAGTAGCGAGGAGGTTGTTGTTGTTCGGAGAGTAGAGGCCTTCCCCGAAGAGAGCGAAAGCAGTGGCCAGCTCTACGGTGGCGGTATGTTTAGACGCGAACAACGCCACGATCGGAGGCTTCCCCGTCAAGAAAAGAAGCGCAGGGAGTCACGAGAGCGGTCGCGTTACAGGCTCATCGACGAGGACGGTGTGCAGTCCCCTAGAAAGGAATTTAAGGAAAACAAGGATGGACGCGACGCTCGTGGCGACCGCGTTAACCCGCGATCCAGGTCCAGACAAAGTCGCCAGCGCGAACAGTGTCGCGATAGTGAGCAACGGAATAACGAAGAGCTTGACAGCCCCGACATCCGCTTGGTTCAAGACGTCGTGGATAACCTCACGGAGGTATTTGAAGCCGGCGAAATTAAGTTAGAGAACCCATCCCCAAGGCGTCGCTCCTCTCGCTCACCGAAACAATCTTGGTGGAGATTGCCGCCTGCTGCCAGGACTCAGTCTTCACCACAGGTGAGCGGGAGGGGGCAGGACCGCCTCTCGTCTTGGCATCGTCCGCGAGCTATGTCCGTGCGTAGGGGTTACGCTTCTCCGGTGAGCAGGAGCAGGTCGTCGTACGATCAGCGCGCCGGGGTATGCAGTAGCCTGGAAGGTGTCTCGACAGTATGCTCCTTGCTGGAGTCGATCACTGGAGACGTTACTACAGAAACGCAATGGGTATACAAACCGCAAGGCAAATGGCCTACGTTCCGGGTGAACAACAGCGTGGTAGACCCCACCGCATTCGATCGCCACGACGGGACCGGCTCCAAGAAGCACTCTCTAAAGAGCGCTACTTTGTCTCTAAAGAAAACAGATGATAACAAGAAGCGTACGAATAAAACAACTCGAAAAACACGCAGCAAATCCAAGGGGAGCCATGTGGGCAGGTCCAGGGAAGGCTCGAAGCAACGAGGTACAGCAAAAACACGCCTTGAAACGGAAAGCGACTCGGATCGCCGAGGGCGAAGCAAGTGGCCTGCCAGTCAGCGGAACCGACCGAGGTATGAGAAGAAAGACAAAGCCGACGCATATCATTTACACGGAGATGGGGTTTCGACACCTGGTGCAGTCCTGAGCGGTGAAACCTCGGCGGTTGAAAGCTCCGAACGTGTCATAGAGCAACGTGGGCGGGGTGGCTCGACATCCACGAAGAGAAAAGTCCATTTCCTTACAAATGTTGTCCTTCGTAACCGTAAACCGACAGATTTACAGTCCATCGCATCACAAACGAACTTCACTGCCCCGGTCCTTCCGAGAACGCGATCAAGCATGGGTGTAACAGCTAACCAAAACATTGAGGTGGGCTTGGATCGTAGTGTGGAGACTAAAGCATCCGCAAAGCGGACGGGGAGAGAAGACACCATGGAAGACACCATGGAAGACACCATGGAAGACACCATGGAAGACACCATGGAAGAAGATTCCCAGGGTGCCTCGAGGTGCTCAGAGCCCCGCTTTTCTTCTGACGAGACAGCGGCAGGTAACGGCAAGATTCTGAAGAACCGAGAAACCACAGACGACAGCAGTGAGTTTTCTTCGTCGCCGATAATCAAACGTGTAAGTGTTGTCAGCGCCAGTGCGAGTGCGTCCGAAGAACCTGAGCCCTGTCGCTATCCACGGAGTATGCACTACTCAGACGGACGAAATATACGTATTTGTGAAGGTGGGGAACTGCGTCGCGTCGGCGGGAAAAGCCGAGCGTTCTTGAAAAATCGTGACAAGCATGGCGAAACAGTCGCGCTGAGTGGATCTTCCTCACCTGGCAATCATGGCAGTCCTGAAGGGGTGCTTAAAATTGAATGTAAAAGAGAACGCTTTTCGCGGGAACGTGGCCGCCGACACCCATCGGTCAGGGAAATAGAAGAGGGTCCGTCCGGCGGAAATGAGCGGTTTCAACACGAAAATGAAAGCCGCTCACCGCGGGAAAAATGGTATTGTCCCCAATCAGTTGAGCGTGTTGACAGCGATACCCCTCTGATTCGCGCGCGCATCGGACGGCGTCGTTCGAGCGTTCCACCGGATATACGGGCTTCGGATGAAGTGGACCACCACATTCTCTCAGCACGCATTGGCCGCCACGCTAGTAAGGTATCCTTAAACCCAGGTTCACTTGTGCCGGTTTCTAGCGTGGTAGGCGCTGGCAGCGATGGCCGAGGTGGGCCCATATGTTTGTGTGATCTCAATGCCGGCTCACCATCGGGAGCGATAACCGAAACGCCTGCACCTCAGCAACACGGACGATCAGTTTCCATTGACCTCGAGCTGCCTCTTAAGCGGGTCGGCCGGCCGCCTCAAAGCGCTGCATTCGCTCCTGCTTCCATTGACACATCTGCACGGCCTGGGTCCCTCCCCTGCAGGTCCAGGCCTCGGTGGAGGTCCAGGTCTCTGTCGCCCAACCGAAGAGCCAGATACGGAGGACCACTGGGCATCTTCAATCATCCGTTTCCTTCTGCTCCGTTAGTATCACCAACAGCCATTCAACAGCAGCAGCCTCAGTCATTTATGTTCCTTCAGCGGCCCACGACGCAAGTGTACATGTCACCTACGGCGGCACCTACGCATAAGGCCTTGGCGTACTCCAAACTGCTGGGGCCACCGCTTCGAGGACGGCCGCCCGTTCCATGCGGGCTATCAGAGCAGCGTGCCAATTGCGTGAGACTTGCACCACCTATAGTTTTTACGCGTTCACCCGGGCGTTTCGAGACACTTACTTGCCAGACTGAAGGAGTCCAGGTGGGCGTGTCTTCGAAGAGTTGTCGAAAGCTAACTGCGGCCACACCCAGCACACAAGGCATCCCTGCCATCTCAGGGTCCACCTCCTGGGGCGGATCCTTCGCTACTGCCTTCGATGTGGCTGAAACTAACACCTTGCAGCCCACAGTCAACGTTGTTGGTAAAAAAATTGCGGGCGAGCACGCTCCGCCTCACGTAGCGATCGCTATTGCGGCCGCCCCTCCTCCAGATGCTACCTGTGCAGTGCAACCGCCGGCCCTGGCCCCAACTCGCGTTGTCTCAGCTCCAACGACCTTTGCGCCAGTGGAAGAAGAAACGCAGGACAGCACGTGGCGGACAACTTCGGCGGGCGTCAAGTCTACCCTTACGATTGCGAGCGAACAGGGGAGTCAGCGCTCAAAGAGCTCTGGAACAGACTACAACTCAAGTTCAGGCACGCATGTCACAACTCTGTGGCAGGCTCCTTTCTTTGACGAGTGGAATCGTGACTCGACACCTCCGAAAATTCAATCATCCAATTTGTCAATGTCAAGACGATTAGGTCACTCATACGGTGACTTCGTCAAGAACTTTAACCAGCGCAAGCCCGTCGTGCTGTATGTCGCCCTTTTGGTGGCCACCCTGGTCGGAATATCTGCGGGATTCATTACATACGCCAGGCGCGATCACGCATCCCCTTCCGGCGCGGAGGAGGACCCTGAGATCGACACGGGCCAGCCGCCGTGGATGTTCAGCCCGTGGAACAAGGGGGATGTCGCTCCCACCGTGCGCACCGGAGTCGTCATGGACGCCCCCTGTCAGAGCCCTCTGTGCAGCAAGCAGGTGGTGAAGCTCGTCCGTTCATTGGATCCGAGCGTGCTTCCGTGCAACAACTTCTACGGCCACGTGTGCTCGCAGCGGGGAACGAACGGCACGGTGGACGAGCAGCTGGCTCAGCTGACCGAGCTCTGGCTGTTGTCCTTCTTCAAGGGCATCGGGAGCCCCGACAAGGACCTTCCAGTGGCGTCAGCCTCGAGGCGCCTTTGGAAGGACTGCGTCGACTTGGTCACGCTCAGCCGGCAGGGAAAAGAACCGCTGCAGGAACTGCTCAAATTGACCGGCCTGGACGGCTGGCCCTACGGCCATACCGGTGCGCTGCAGGACGTGTGGAAGGCGGCGGGAGACTTGTTGCGTCTCATGGCAGTTGCGCCCTTGTTCGACCTTGACGTGCTGACGGACGGTACGGTGCGGCTGAAACCCGGTGACCTCGTTGGCCCGGATCACGCAGAAGACGTTATGGACGCCATGTTGGCCCTGCGACGCAACAGCTCGGCGCATCGCCGTTTGGCGGAGGATGTTGCTGACCTTGGTCGCCAGCTGAGCGGGCTGCGAGACCATCATCAGCGGGCTGCCGAGGCTGCCATGGTGCCGCGGCCTTTCCTGCATGCGGCTTTGATGGGCGTGAAAGCTGAAGTCGGAGCGGTGCGAGCCGAGCCGGAGGGCTTCGTCGAACCGCTCGTGAAGCTGGTGCAGGAGAGCAGCACGGTGGTGGTTTTGAACCTGTTAGGCTACCGCCTAGTTCGCCACGTGGACGTGTTCACACCCACTGCAGTCAAGGCCGATCTTTACTCTGGCGCGGCGTCTTCCAGGTAACGCAAATACCATTACCACGCCCACCTACAGATGGCAATGTCCTTATAAAATTGAGAATAAGATTACTTTAATCTTTGTCTTTCGAAGGAAAACAAATAATTTTTGCTATCGTGTTGAACTGGACAGAAACCGAGCAATCATTTATCTTTTCACTGCAAAATATCTATGCTTGGCCAACAGGACGTGAAATAATTATGAGTGGCAGTGTAGGCCTGCCTCCGACAATTAGATACTTCATCCCGTAAGCACGGACCAATGGGAGGGTTCGGGTATCCAGGTATGCTGCGATGACTTCATGGGGAACAGATCCCGAATTCGTAAGCGGGGATGTCAAATTTTAGTTTGACCAGGACCCGAATACTTGATAGGCTGGAAAGAACGATGCGGGCTTAAACAGCCATCGAAGCTGAAATTGGGAATGGTTCACCAGGACCACGAAAAGGGAAAAACAACCATTGCATATTTTTTCCAATAGTTCAGATATAGGTTTCACGACTAAAACGTGATGACAAATGATTTGATTGCAAGAGCGGTTTCCCGTATTTCACACATATGGGGGGAGGGGGGGGGGGAAATGACGCCAGGGAAGAACGTCTTATTTTTTTTTTTTTTCGCGTCAGCCAACAGTAGCATTGGTTGGATAGTCGTAAAGAGTGCTCTGATGTTATGCCTTTTCAGTGAAATGACCTACAGCGCAGTTCAAGTAGAGCGCTGACAGCTCGTTTGAACTAAACGGACTCTGCAACACTTTCGATAAGCGCTTTCACTCTTTCCTTCGCGTCTCGAACCACTGCGAAAGCTATAGTTACCGCCAGCACGGAGCGGCACTGCATGATTCGCTCGTCGCACCAGATACGCCTTTCATTTCTGCTTTATTTTTATGGGTTTTAAAAGTGGCTATCGAAAAGTGTTCATTGCTGAAACTGAAGGAAAACCGGCCAACAACCGCTACATGGCCTTAGGGACGTAACTCGAGCGGTCGAAGAACGTCAGAACGGGAAAGAGAGAAAAAATCTTTTAAGCGAGTTTACAAGTTATCTGATGGGCTAAAAGCAGTAATTTTTGGCTGAGATACTTTGCGACCCCCTAATCTAAGTATTGGGCGCGTTGGGTGACTACGTGCTGGAAGCATTTAGGATTGCAAAAAAAAAGGAAAATTGTTGAAGGGTCCCTTTAAGGAGCCATGAAGAGAAAACACAAGTTTGGTTCATTAAAAAGATTGCCTCGTTAGGATCATACTGACACCACTTTTAACGTAAACTTCGCTGAAATAAGCTACATAATTAGGAAAAAAGGGAATGGCCATGCGACTCCCCAGCTCGTTTCGCGCGACAGAACCTATGACGTCATACCAGACAGCTGTGTGATTGGTGGAGGGCGGAAAAAGCAAACGCAAATTAGGCAGAGCCTATAAGCTTGCCGAACGAGCTATTTGCGCTTAAATTTAGGGCACATTCTTTTTAAAGCCTTAAGGGCGGTGGGACAAACAGTGGAAGTTACGAAAGCACACGTAAACATAGATGTACCGATGCGTATACTGCTGATGGCACTGCGTGCACTATGCTTGGTTTAGCTGCACAGGACTGCGGGGCTTTAGGGTTGTTTCAGACGACACTGGCTGACTGGCGCAAGCGACAATATCTTACGTGACCGTATTTGTCGAGTGAGCACCACGTTTCACGAAACGATTGCCTCCATGAACAAAACAAGCCAGGTACAAATAAATTCACAAACAAACCAAAGGCAGAAAATGGCTTGCCGCGGTGTGGTGGTGCCATCTAGGTTCACTAACGGTGAACAAGGCCCTGTGATGTCATCGCAGACCACAAAAACGCACGATTTAGCGGGGAAATCAACATTTTAACTTTAATTAATGAATTTCTCAGTGAATAAAGCATCGTTTGCATTCGGAAAAGCGTTGGGGGCACTATAAAACACCAAATCTTTCGAATAACACAAACTTGTGTTTTGTCTTCATGGCACCTTTAATAGCTTGACTACCAACACGGATACGCGGGACGCGACTACGCGAAGTGGGCCCACCAATCCTGACTGGCGCAAGAGTTGAAGGGATTCTAAACGCAAACTAGGTATATTTCCTTTACTCACGATGTCACCCGCGTTGACGTCTGTAGTCGTAGTCCGCACCCCTCCCCCTACACTATATAAAAAAAATACTATCCGGCGCCTGGTTTCGATCCCTCGACCCTGCGGGTGGAACGCAATGTACATGGTGCTCTACCCACTGCGCCACAAAGCCGACACAGAATGGGGAGCTATGAACGCTCCTTATATCCTTGACTCATTCAAACTACGTCAAGAAGCTGCTGATACAACGCATTCACTACCACCAACTCCCCAAACACTAAACGTTAACGCAATACACCCACCCCCTATGCGACGCATTTACTCGAGTCCCCCTCGCGGGGAGATGGGCCCAATTTTACGATAGTAAGCGAAAAAAAGTGGCAGTGCAACGCCGGCACGCGGGAGAAAAAGCAAGCACAAAAAAGAACAGAACTCCCGCTGGCGCAGTTTCAGGCAGGGGGCGCGCGAGCCCTGCGAAGGCGGGAAATTTGAATTTCATTGGGTGATGGCAGTGAGCGTATAACGGCGCTACAGTCCATTATGGCGAATCACTGCTCTGCACTTCCGTCCGCTTTCACATTGAGTGGAATGGCTTTAAATTTTTTTGCACAGATACTTCGCTACAAGTAAACGTTTGTTCATTCATGCGCGCGTATGTGTTGGACATCGTCCTCGTCATCCTTATCGACAGCATATTCTGTCTCCATTTGCGACCATGATCACCAGACTAATTTGAGGGACGGCATATACAAAAATAGGCGCCTATGATTTTTAAACGTACTCTTAGTAACTCCAATAGTAACACCAATTACACCTTAGTAACACCAATAGTAACTCCAATATCAAAACATCCCATTTTCATAATCTGGATTCCACAACGCTTCTATTAGAGAACGCCCGCGTGTTTCGCATAAGAACATCCCGGTCGTTTATCCCGCTTCTAAGCAAGCAAAATATAGAATGAGCACTAGTTTGCTTGTGTGCCTTAGCTGTTCTTTTTTCCGAGTCTCCCCCCGAGTCTCCACCGCCTCCCCGCACATCGATGCCTAATTAGTACAATTCTTGTTTGGTCCGCGTTCCCGGGCTCCTTTCAACCCTCTAGAAACGATTTATTTTTTAATCTTATTTGCAATTATTCCTCTCATCCGAAATTGTCGATCCTGTTTCTTGGCCATCATTCCTTGCCCATAAATTTTCTTTTTTAAAGTCTAGCCCCTTCCTAATACTCAAAAATGGGTCACTCACGGAGGTTCCGGACGATGTAAAAGAAAGCTTCATAAACCATAACTGCTCCAGCAAAATATACCAAGATCTCTGTATAAATTCCAGATGAACTTGTCTCGGCGGCAGGTGGTGGGAATTCATTCTGCTTCTGCTTGATTTCCAACTTCGTCCCCCACCCACGCCAGCTGTGATTGGAACCCCATTTTCATCCCGCACCGCAGGGATTTCCTTACAAACACTTTCGTTGATCCGATTTATTCATGCGTCCTCCCCAATCATCTGGTCTCCCCATTCGCCTTCTCATAACACTTATCCTTCAAGGATCAAATGTCCTCCAAATGCCCTTCAACGATCCCTCAGTGAACTGACGATATTTCTAGACCGATTCGTCAGAATGGCGCTCGGAAAGCACTACATATTTCAGGTTTAAACATGAGGAACGAGAGCTGCGCGAGCGGATAAGTCACGTATTGCAGGTATATACGCAACGCGAGTTAAATATGGATAGCAGAGAATTCTACAGCCGTTCTTGCGACCGTCGGAAGCTCGTCTGTGAACAAAGCTTCAGTACCGAAGCCGAAGCGTCTTGTTTCTTGCTTTTAAAGTTTTTAAACTCTTTAACTGCTTCTTTTAGCCAGTGTATCCGTTTTTAATTCGCCTTGTATTTCGTGATATGCTTGTATGAACAAATGCTTCGGATGTGTACATATTGGTTGTGAAGAAATGTTTCGAATGTCTGCAATTAATCGTGCTGTTTTTGTTTCCTCTAAAGAATGACAATTTTTTCCTTGCAATTGCACAGTTTTGTTGCGTATGCTAACATGTAGGGGGGGCGAGGCTCGTCAAGCAGTCGTTAATGACTGCTTTTTTGTTGCCATCCTCAGTTTTTTTTTTTTTTTGCCTGTAAAAAATCTGGAATAAAGTGATTGATTGATTGAGTGATTGACCTCGTAAAAGGGGCCGTGAAGACGTAATATTCTTGCGTAATTTGAAAGAACAACTTCTGGTAACGCACACAATTTAAATACAGCCGCAAAGTGCGTTTTTTTTTAAGACGAAAGATGAGAAACATTGAGAAAAAGATTTTGTACTTCACGACGTCAGCGATGGCGTAATAGGCAACATTGAAAAAAAAAACGATTTTGTGCTTCACGACGTCAGCAATGGCGTAATAGGCAGCATGTAAACACAGTTACCTGTGTGCTAACCGCACCGTAGCATTAAAGTGGTCCTACCAAGCAGAACTTCGGGCCCCACTACAATTACAGACGCATGTTTCTTGGCGGTAGCTTTGAATGGCAGCCGCCGATTGCACAAGCAAGTGCCTGTGACGTCATAAGAACCCGGTGGGATAGGGATTGGCATGTCACCTCTGCGTCATCGGATTTCCTTAATGTCTAGCTTAGTTATGGGAACTACGTCTTAAAGGTCGCCCCATAACGATTGGGGAAAAGCATTCTTTTGAATCAACCAAATTTTGGTTCGGTCTTCATGGCCCCTTTAATGTTTCACCTACATTTATTGTACCGTGTGCACAACTTTCGCTAGTGCTTCCAACCTCATTCACAAGATTCTTTACCGGCACTCTGAAGGGAAACGTGGCGCCCAATTAGCCGAGTGGCCATAACCTTGGTATTGCGGAGCTCGTCTCGTACGCAACCGCCTGCATAACGTTGATTGTGATCATGCTTGTTATATGCGCACGGCAACTCAGGGAGTCCCGGTGCGTGCGCGTGGTCCTCCACGACGCACTGACGGGCGACGCGGCCGAGTACGTGCGGTACGCGGCCCTGCGGAGCCAGCTGGACTTCGACCTGGTGCGTTCCATGGAGGGGAAGCTGAAGAACGCCCTCGGCGATAAGCTGGCCAAGCTCGCCTGGTTGGACGAGGGTGTGAGGAAGAGCATCCAAGCACGCCTTCGGGCGCTCAAGGCGAGTTCGCAGCGCGTGCAACGTTTGTCAGGTCGTAACGTAAAACGAAAATAATAACCGAAGGGAGTAGGGTGGATGAGTATGTGATTTCTTGTGTGTAGATAACCCAGCTGGTGAAGATGTAAAATGAAGCTTGTTTTGCCAATTCCAAGCTGAGCGTTTGCCGCGATCACAGGGCTACAGGTCAACATTGTTTCCGAGTAGCGAAAGCGCGGAATGGCGAGGTGTACGCTAACCATACGGCACTTAAGATAGAGAGGGAGACCAAACTTTATTTGAAACGACCAACGTCCGGGCTGCCGAAGCAGCACCTAAGAAAATCGCGCGGTGCGGGCGAGGTACAACCCCTCCGTACTGTTTTTTTTTTTTTTTCGTGAAGGGGTTGCTTATTGTAACAATGTGGGGGCACAGACGAGCGAAAATATAAACAACCGCGTACTTTGGCTGCGTTCCAATCCGTAGACAGCTTGGTAAACAGCTTACGAAGCGATGTAATCAGACCTCTAAAGGAAGAAGTATTGGAACGGCGCAGCGCTCACCAACGCAGACGACAACCTCGTAGCAGACATGTTGAGAAAGGCGAGCCGCATGTTGTAGCGTAAGCTACACTGGCCGAGGTTGAGCAGTTTCGCGTGTGCCGTGAAGGCCCCTTCTGCGCAAGCGCAAAGGGCAACGGATTGGCTTGGATTGGATTGGTTTGGATTGGATTGGATTGGATTTGGATTGGATTGGATTAAAGTGGATTGTGTTGGATTGTGTTGCTTCATAGCCGCGGCAGACGCACTGGCGCCGGCGCGTGCCCAGGTGTGCGCCTCAATTGCACAGTAGCCAACTCTGACGCTGCGCCGGAGCCGCTTAAAAGCGGTTTCGCATGGCTAGTGAAGAGCCGTGCTGAGCATGCGCAAGGAGCAGTGACTGAACACGACTGGACTGGACTGGATTAGACTGAATTAGACTGGACTGAACTGTACTGTACTGGACTGGACTGGGCAGGAATGGACTGGATTGAAGTCGATTGCTGAACCTTAGCTCACGCTACGCATATCCTGGCATAGCAGAGCTAAGCCACTACTACTTTTTTCGCAAATAATATTAACGTTATTATAGCAACCATTACGGGATCTAAAAATTAAACAAATGCATCTTAACCACAAGTAAAATATACTGAATATTTCAATAAAACAATAAGTGCTTTTGTTACACCATTATTACGCAAAAAAAGCTGGCGCTGTCGTCGTTTTGCAGTTTAGACAGGAAGGTAGCCTACATCGTCGCTGACTTCGTTGCTGTCTCCTCGAAGCAGTCTTCGTTGGCTGCATCGTTCGAATTGGAACGAGGATCAACATGGCGGACTGTCCGCGAACACGGCAACGACGCCGTCTATTGGGTAAATTGGAACGCACCCTTTATGTGACCCACACAGGGTGTCCACTGTGCCCCGTGAACTTGTATGCCTGGCCGCTTCAAAAATCGAACTAAACTTTGTTTACAGTGGCCAATTCGCATAATTATAGTATTTTACCACTTGGCGATGTGCTACAACCTAAAGTTGTACTCCCTGCGTGTGTACGCATTACACGCTGCACGCGCCATCTCGTCTGCCTGTCCTTTCACCATATCGTTTCTGGAATGTCCGCGAGAAGTCACGCCCATCTTATCGAATGCAGAGCCTCTGATCGAATGAGTCCTGTCGCACGGTGCCTACGTCTACAGTGAAACGGCAAGCTAATGCAAATGGCTATACTTACGTAGCCACAGCAGTGGTTAGGTGGGGATGAGTACGATGCGTGGCGCGTTTTCCTGCAGGTGCGATTCTTCTTCGATCGCTACGAAGGCACCACCGAGAGCGCACACGCAAGCCCTCCGGCGGCTCTGCCGTCACACGCACTGGCCACTTACCAGCGGTATCGCCAGGCACGTTTCCGGAGCCGGCTTCTACAGGGGCCCCTGGAGGACGCCATGGGCGAACCTCACTGCGCCTACGACGCAGGCTACCAGGTACGCCAAGACCCTTCCATAAGGGCGTCACTGGCCCCGATCGCCAAGGGCTTTGCGGTGGAGTTATACCAAAAATAAGGGCGCATGCGTGGTCTTCGTAAGAAGGCGAACTATTCGGCACATTTTGTGGTAATGTGATCTTATTCAGCCAAATCTATTGACAGAAATATTCACCTTCCAGAAGCCTTAAGATGCAAATGTAATGCAGAGAAATCAAACAAGTGTGTAGATGCGACTAAGGAAATTGTAGTGCTAGTGGTGGAGAAGCAGAGACAGGAATGTAGCATATGACAGGTACCACCTGCAAGGGAGAGAAGTTCGTTTGAGCCTGCCGCTAGAGCAGCGCTGAAAAAAAAAACGGTGCAACCTAAATACACTAGCTGCTTCTCTGAGATCACACAAGTCATCACCCAGATACGAAATGGGATGTCATTATCAATCAATCAATCAATCAATCAATCAATCAATCAATCAATCAATCAATCAATCAATCAATCAATCAATCAACCAATCAACCAATCAACCAATCAACCAATCAATCAATCAATCAATCAATCAATCAATCAATCAATCAATCGATCAATCAATCAATCAATCAATCAATCAATCAATCAATCAATCAATCAATCAATCAATCAATCAATCAATCAATCAAGCGCTCAAAGCCATACCGGACTGCAAGGAGGGATGTGATAAGTGGAAGAGTTCACTTTAGCGCGTCAGTTTTTGAGTACTGAGTTTTATTAGAGGGAGCGGAGCTTTGACACGACGTTTACACAAGCGAAAGGTCGTGTATAATCCGTACAACGCTAACAGGGGTAGTCCATATTATTAACATTGGGTAGAGGCATAAAAATTACCTTGCGGAGGGGCGTGCTTTCTGAGCGCTAGCAATTGAACGTAACGAGAAGTGTGCATGCTAGAAAGCGGCGGAGATGTGTAAGGCAGGAGAAGAGAAAGGACGCCGTAAAATGGATCTAAACCAGACGTTTGCATTAGGGGCTGCAATTTTAATACGATCCCCGCTTACAGTGTCAGCACTAAGGGCGGTAGCTTCTCAGTAAATCAGTTTACCATGACTCCCAGTGATGGGGCACATGCCACTGTTTTTATAAGCTTCACAGCGCGAAAACAGACCAGGCATAACAGGGACTGTTTTTATGCACAATGAAGAACCGAATATAATCCATCATCATCATCATGTTCACTGCAGGACGAAGGCCTCTCCCAAATATCTCCAGCCATGTCGGCCAAGTGCTAGCCGAGTTCGCCCTTTCCCACTAACTTTTCGTAGCTCATTCCTCCGTCGAGTCCTTGGCCGACCCCTTTTGCGTCTGCTGTCTATTCGCAGCCACTCCGTTGAACGGATGGTCCACCTGCTGCCCCTCATGCGGATGACACCACCTGCCCATGCCCATTTTTTCGCTTAATTTGAGCTAGAATGTCCTCCACATTCTAGCATTACCAAAAATGCAAGGGAACGTACGACTAAGAAATACAATAAAGAAATTCAACAAGTAGAAACCCACGGTGACGAATACACGTATAAAAGGCAACATGGCCACAGTCACCCAGTTACAGTTTAGAAACCTCACTGGTTTCGAAAAGTGGGGTTTTTCGCTTGTACGTTTTGCTGGAGCTCGTTATCTTATTTGTAATCCGCCACTCTGCAGCGAGTGCAGTCCTTGAAGCTTTGAGGACTTGTCTACCTAAGGTTCTTTGCTTATTTGTTCACCTAAGTCACCTTAAATGGACCCTGCAACACTTTCGACAAGCGCTTTCACTCTTTCCTTCGCGTGTGAAACCAGTGCGAAAGCTATAGCTTGTATTCACCGGCGAGGCACGCATGCAGGCAACCATGTGAGTGCGCCGTCACTGGTTATGTCGTGCTCCGCTGGACGGCGGTACTTGTCCGTGCTAAGCACATGATTTGTGTCGGACGTTCCAAGCTCTGCCCCACCGAACACGAAGTAATGAATCGACTACAATGTGAGTGCGATTAATAACATCTCTGCTGACACCGCCATTGAGAATCAGGTTGAAACGGAGCAGACGGCGCATGCCGGTGTTCTTTTTTTTTTTCTTCGGCGTGCGGGCGCAGTGGCAGAAGCCGCGCCATGTCTGTGGGCCATCGGCCATGTGCGTGGCCGTTTCCAGTGTTGCCAAGCGAAGAAATTGACCGTTAAACTTTTCGATGAATATCACCTATAGTTATCGCCAGCACGGAGCGGCACTGCATGATTTGCTCGTCGCACAAGATACGCTTTCCATTTCTGCGTTGTTTTTGTGGCTTTTGTTTAAGTTGCTAGCGAAAAGCGCTTATTGCTGCAACCGAAGGGAAACCAGCCAACAGCCGCAACATGGCCTTAGTGACGTCATTCGAACCGTCGAAGAACGACAACACCGGGGAAGACAGAAAAACTTCTGAGCGAGTTTGCAAGTTATCTGCTGGGCATAAGCAGTAATTTTTGGCGGAGGTAACCTGCGACCCCCTAATCTAAGTACTGAGTTTGATGGGTGACTACGTTCTGCAAGCATTTAAGATTTCAAAAATAGTTGGAAAAGTGTTGCGGGGTCCCTTTAATTCATGCAGGCAGGATGAAGCATATCTAAGACGACAGTGAGATGCAAAACCTGTTCGCCGGTTTCTTGTTTCAAGTTAGCTCTTTTAGGCAGTTGCACAGCGGCCTCTAACCAACAATATTCATCCCGATCATTCGTGAATACTGCACACGTGATCCTCCATTTGCGATCGCTGTAAGTTTTCGTCCGCTCGATCAAGTCAACTTTAAAGTGTACTCGGCGTAGGCAGCTGGCTACAACTGCTTGGAACCAGCGTGTTTTCTTTTTTAAAGCGAAAGCTTTCTTAGTTGGACCGATAGCGTCGTGAATTGATTGATTGATTGATTGAATAAACTTTATTCAAGACAGCAAGCGCGATGTTAGGGCGCCCGCCCGGTGAGAGGCGTCCTCAGTCCAGGATGCCTTGGAGGTGACCTGCTCGCGTTGTCCTCTCTACCAGCATGCGCTGGGTAGAGGGGTCGGAGCTGGCAGGGCAACTCCACCCACTGCTGTGTGGTGATGTTGGGGAGTGGCGGTTGGGTAGGGGTGTTGGGGCATTCTACGGTAATGTGGTAGAGAGTTCCCATGTTTGGACAAAAGTGACACGTGGCTGGGTATTGGGTAGGGAACATGGCGTGGTACAGTGCATTGTGGGGGAAGGTGTTTGTCTGCAGCTTGCGTAGTGTAACTGCGTCGGTCCTGGAGAGAGTACGGTGAGGAGGTGGGTATTTCAATCGTTGTAGCCTATAGTGGGCGAGGATATCGGTGTATGTGAGAAAAAAAAAACTAATGAGTTTTCCCATAGACCGGCTGGTCGACCGAAAAGCTCCGATAAGATCTCTGGACACACAGCACGTGCGTGAAACCTGGCTACCACTGTGTCAAAACGGCTGCTTGAACATCGCGAAAAAGGAACGGCTCTAGATAAGACAATAGACACATGGTATGCCTTTATCTCATTAACGGTGTGTGGGTATACATTTATATCGTCCGTAGATGCGTTTACTTAATGCGCGAAAATTCATCGCATGGGTTCGTTCTTCGTTTGTGATTTGGGTCATCGAAGGTTTGACGATCGATTGAATGCATTTTCCGGGAAGGTTCGACGCACCCTTAGCTTTCGCGCTGCTCTCAACTTCTTTTGGTAAACTTTCCAGAGGTGCTGGTAAGACTTGGAGCTCGATATTTCCTACGTAGAGTTCATTGCAGTGATGCACTGCAAATTCTCATCATAATAAATTTGCCCTTAACAGAAATCTGGCTTTGTTATAAGCGGTAGTTCGTTAAAAACAGGGATGAATTAATCTCCTTGAGTGACAGTTGGGGCCGTGAAAAACACAGAAGCAATTTCGTTGCAATGATGGTTTGCTGTACGTTATTACGTATTCCTCAATGGATCCTGCCTTCGATATCGGACGTCAATGTTCCGTATCTGAGTTCGGTGCTTGGCCTCACCATGTCACAGGTGCTGTTCGTGCGTCTGTCGGCGGTGGACGTGCGCGACCCGCAGAGCCCGCTGTGGCCCGTGCTGCAGGCGGCCTACTTCGGACCGCGCCTGGCGCGCTGCATGCTCCGTGTGCTCCTGCCGGGCCCCGACGGCGAGCACCACAAGCGGGGCAGGCGCGTGCACTGGTCGCCAGCGACGCTGAGCCGCCTCGACGCGATGCGCGCCTGCCTGCGGAACCAGCACGCGCGCGCTGAGGCCGCCAGTCCGCCCTGGAGCTCCGCGCAGGAGGCGCTCGCCCTGGTCGACAACGGCGCGCTTGGGCCCGCCAGGGACGTGTTCGACGAGTATGTGGCGCACATAGCGAACACGGCTCCCGCATCCGAGCCGGCCCAAAGCGTCCTCGGCAAGCCGCTAAACTGGCACCAGGTTCGCCCTCCATCTTTCCATTTTGAATAAAGCCGGCCTCACTATTTTAAAGCCAAAGCTTTCTGGGTGGGACCGATGGTGACTTGTTAGAAAACTAATGCATGTCCCCATAGACCGGCCAACCGACCAACAGGCTCTAATAAGATTCTCTGGACACACGGCGCGCGCGTAAAACCGGGCTTCTGTTGTGTCAAAACGATTGATTGATTGATTGATTGATTGATTGATTGATTGATTGATTGATTGATTGATTGATTGATTGATTGATTGATTGATTGATTGATTGATTGATTGATTGATTGATTGATTGATTGATTGATGTTTAACATGCCGACGCTCCTGAGGCGATGGGATGAGGCGCGCCATACTGGAGAGCTCCATATTAATTTTGACCACATAGAGGTCTTTAACGTGCGCCGAAAACTCGAACCCACGGCGTTTTCGATTTTCGCCTTCATCGGAAAAGCGGCCGCCGCGGCCGGGAATTGAACCCGCGTCCTCTGGATCAGCAGCACAAAGCCTTAGCCACCGAGCTACCTCGGCGGGTTACTTGACAATCGCGAAAAAGGAACGGTTCTAGATAAAACAATACACACATCCATGGTGAAGAAGGGGCACAATAGTATACCTTTATCTCATAAACCACGCGTCGGTTTACATTTAGATCGTTCGTAGATGCATTTTCTTAGTGCGCGAAGAATCGTCGCATGGGTTCGTTCTTGGTTGCGATTTCTGTCTTTGTAGGTTTGGCGATCCATTGGACGCACTTTCAGCGAAAGTCAGACGCATTTCTGACGCAGTTTTTATGTTAAAAAGTTTTCACGCGTCTGTGTTTTGGGAGGGATGGTTCATAATTTGCGTATGTTCATGTGCGAATACTTCTGTCATAGAGTTGTGCGTTTTTACCAATGGGATAAGCACAGGTGCTACGCCAGGGCTGGCGTGCGCTGAAAAGATCTAGGCAAAGTGAAATTACCAAATGAATTTGCGTCATTTTTACACCCCCATGGTTGTTCTGGAGCCTGAGGCATTAACCGAAGTGGCTAGGGTGGCGTCCGACGGCAGTAAAAGTACTCCACTAAAGTGACATCCACCGGCGTTTTACACTCCGCGTTTAGCACAGCTTCGCTCTCCCTAACGCAATGTTCCGTACTCTAACCTAACCCGACGTATAGAAAAATAACATTTTAAACAGCGAAATCTATTAATATTTTAATTGAAGCTAAAACTAAAAAGAAACTGGCAAACCCCAGGCGCGAACCACGGACCTTCGCATCACGAAACAAAGACGGAACCTCTACACCACTACGTTCAGACGTTCCCATTCTTACCCGCCCATTCTTAAAAGTTCACTAATTCCGTCAGACGGCACGTTATAGTCATGCCTGAAGCGCTGAGCTTGTACGCCGTCGGACGGCACTCAGGCACTGCGTTAAGCAAATCCTCAGGCTACACATGAAAGGTATTTGAAACAAGGGGGGTCGGGGACGTGGGAGCTTCTTGCACATGGCGTTATCCATCCTGAATTGGCATACAGCAGAATATCGATAAACGGAAATTCTGATGGCGGCGAAAAGCAAGAACGCCCGTGTGCACGAGATTTCGGCGCACGTTAAAGATCCCCAGGTGGCCAAAATTAATCCGGAGCCCTCCACTACGGTGCGCCTTATTGCCTGCGTTGCGTCGGCGCGTTAAACCCTACAATCAATTAATCAAATCAATAAACGGAAAGAGCTTAAATGGAATTGCCGCTTAAACGGAAAAGTATCCTATAAGTTGGTTTGTTTTGTATTCAGATAACGTAAAAACACATTCAGTAATCAGAACTAAAATTTCCGCATCACTGTTTAAACGGAACTGAAAATGGAACTTCTTGCAAGACCAATTGAAACGAGCATCAGATTTTTCCGCTTCTGGCAGTTTCACTTTTGTTTTTTTAGCGTCGTTGGCCTCATTAGCCTCGTCTCGTTATAGCCAGCCGTGTTAACGCGACGCATGCAACATAACAAATTGACACATTTTTTTTAGTGCACAGTGACTAATTTTTGCCAAATAAACTGTGTGAATGCTGTGCCTAGATCTCTTGTAGTTTTCTTGCTTTCTGAAAAACTATCAGTTATATTCAGCTTCTCGTGCTTAGAGTTCCATGAAAAGGTATTACGCACATAAATTAGAACTTTTGCACATCTCTCTCAGTAAACGGAACTCGTGTTAAATGGAACTATTTTTTCGGTCCCTTGGAGTTTCCTTTATCGAGAGTCTGCTGTATTTTGGCTCATTAATACAGCACCGTTCATTAAATCGTTCATTCATTTTGCTTTATTCACTCTTGTTGTACAGTATTTTTCTCTCTGGTCCGCTTAAGTACTGAATACTTTTTGGCTTTCGAGGGAGTTCGTGAAAACATACACGAAAGAGAATAAGCGCACTCACACACCAATTTTAGCATTGCAAATGATTTTCGGTTAGAAATCACACAGCGGAATCATGCTCTGCAACATAGCATAAAAAGCAAAAACATTCTTGTAGACATCACAAATATATACAATTCTTCCCCAATATATGTTACCTGAGACACAATATTCTCTAATCTCCTTCGACATTCTCCTTCATCTTTTTGTATCATATAAACCACTTCGAAGAGTGCTAAAAAATTCCGGCACGTAATTTCTTTTCATTTACCGCCATAGTTTGTGTTCACTCGTGGCTGCACCAACCTTTGCGTTTTTCCTAGAGTTCTACTTTTCCTAACAGTTACTTTGAACTGGTCTCAGAAATATCATCTGGTTAGTTCCTCGTACCGAAAATGCTGCCGCATCTGAAATACACATAAATGAGAGTATAGTTGTCCTCTTTTTTCCATTTTGAAACTTTTTTCCATGGGGAATACTATTTGCTATTCTGCTGATTACTCGGTTTATACTCCATTGTTAATCGATCAATTACTAGGTTTATACTCTGTGTATGCGTGTGAGTGCGCGCACATGTGCGTGTGTGCGTGCATGTGCGTGTGACTGCGTGCGTGCGTGCTTTTTTTTCCATTTCGGAACTGTTTTCTTACCCGTTGGCTCCAAGCTCTTCGTTCGAAACTTCCACGAAAATATCGTCCATCCCACCGTGTGTCCACCTCTTTGTCCGATCAACTGAAACCCCGAAAAACGACTCACCCCAAAATAAGTACACCACTCAGAAGGGAAAGCTACGCCATGTTCTTATGCGTACCAGACCGATGGGTCACCTACATTTTTATTCCCGTCAGTGCACATACATAACACTTTCTAAATCCTAAAATAGTCCGCCTAAATCGAAGGTAGAACTAGACATTTAGTAGGCAACATAAAAGCATTGTGAGCTTACATGTCAGCAAAATATCTCCCCAATTTATTTCATAATTTTCAGCCATAACAGCTCCCGCGGTCAGGCGTCACCTTAGCAAGAGCGACCTTTGCTGCAGTGCCGATAAGAAATTCCCGACTGCGCCCCGGACCCGTCACGTCGAACGCGACGTGGATATCACCGCCCAGCTCACGTAAAGTGGCTGTTCCACCAACTCTGACCGCCCGTATATCGTCAGTGCTCCGCCGGCGCTGTGCTGCTAGCATCGTGTTGTGGCGTCGATACCAACCCGCTTTCTTCATCATTGTCCCTCGAGGTTTGTTTGTGTGCTGAGTGTGGATGGCGGAAATGTGAGCTTGACGGGCAGTTGAGCTGTCTATGCTCTGGGTGTGGGCTGCGTTGCATAATACAACCAAAGAAGTAATCTGCAAAGATTATTAGATACGGTTGTTTGGCAAAACCAGCCGAAGAGCCCTCTTCTTTTCTCGATCGATGCCTGTATAGAGCTGGCCCCGTTGGGTCTCCCAACATAAGCTCAGCGTCGGGACGGTTGTTAAGCCCTGCCCTCTTGGACGCGCCGCAGGTCTTCTACGCGGCATACGCGCACTCCATGTGCGACGACCCGGACCGCCACTCGCAGCACCTGGCGCAGAGGACTCCGCGCTGGGAGCGCGTCAACGGGCCGCTGTCCAACGACCTAGCCTTCCATCGAGCCTTCGAGTGCCGTCACGGGAACCGGATGCGGGCCGAGACCACTTGCTCGTTCTGGGGTGCGCGCCGCTGACAGCGGCCCCGTATAGCCGCGCGCCGTGCACCGCCTTCCTCCCTCCCTCGAAGTGCCGCGTAATGCTATCTCCCAGCTCAGACCTCATTACACGGCATTATTAAAGATAATAGTTTGAAATTTCACATTGAAGCGAAGCTGTTCGCGGCTAGAGAGCCGCGCATTTTTGTTCTGCGTAAACAAGAACACAGTGCGCTTTTTGTGCGCGCTTCACATGCGTGGCTAATTCCTTCCGGCTCCCCCAGGGTGGCGGTGGTCATTCGCGCTACGGCACAAGGCTCCACGTGCATTTGAATCGCTAGTAGTTCAATAACGGTTAGGCGTTGGAGTTTGTTTGTTTGTTTGTTTGTTTGTTTGTTTGTTTGTTTGTTTGTTTGTTTGTTTGTTTGTTTGTTTGTAGTTGGGTGCTGCCGAAGGAGAGGCCGCGGAAACGGCGCCGTACCGCGGATGGCATCATCGCCGCTAATTTTCACAGCAATAAGGCGTACAAGCCACGGTATGGGCCGGGGTCGTTCCACGGCAGCCACTGTACATTACCACTGGAACAAAATCTACCACCGTCCCCAGTTGGTAGCTTTGTTGAGAATTCTGTGTAATTTCAGCTTCAGGGGTCACACACTTTCACAGGGTGGAGTGGCTCATTATTTTTTCACCTTCATTCGCTCCAAACGAAGTACTATTTTCTGTCATTGCTGTTAATATACCGCTAATAAGACGAGGGACAAGAAAGAGAAATATCGATGCCTTTAGTGTGTGCATGTATTTTATGCATGAATAGTTCTCCGTGAGTGTTGTGCACACAAACGAGGGTAGCATACTTCTTTGTACTCGTTTTTTTCTACTACTACGCTTTAGTTTCGATCATTACTTTATATCTACACCTTTCGTACGAAAAGAAATCAGGGCAAAGTCCTATTCAAGTTTCGTTTTTTCTTATGTACTAGTGTCTGCTTTTACCCAAAAAATATGAATAAAAGAACTTTGGACTACGCTTCATTTTTAATATGCTTTATTTCCTGGAACGTTCCTTACTGTTTAAACCGAAAAAATAGGAGTTTCAATGGCCAGTTTCCGGAAGCAGTTTTTCATTTTCACCTATCTTACGAAGTTTCTTAGAAGTAAATAGAAGTAAAAAGTTTCCTCTGAAGGTTTTGTTTACATTTATTTAAAACAAAATACACAGAAAAAGCGGTTTCCCTACAGGCTTAATTTCACCTTTCCTTGAAAGCAGTAATTGAAGTCAAAGCGCATTTTCGGGAGGACTTTTTTTTTTTTTTTCATTTCAAGCAGGAATAATACGGGAACACTTTTGTTTTTCAGTCTTTGCAGTAATTTAAAAGGCATCCAAATGCCTACCGGCATACATCCAAGCTTGACTTCAACTAGTTCGTAATCTTGGCTTGCTAAAACAGTTTTGCGGGAACATACGTTTGATCGCAAACGTTTGGCTCGGAATTATCTCTAGCAAGCGTTCTACCGCCCGCATTTACTGGCCAACTTAGGCCGTATCCTAATGCATCCTAATAAATCAAAGACGAGAACTCTTCTGCGTAAATTAACGACGCTAACGCGAGGGCTCTGCCTCAACCGCCACCGCGGCCGGTGCTGGTGCCGTCGTCAATATTTGCGCGTCATCATTGCGCCCGGCGTGCCGCTGGAGCATTTTTAATTAATTCCCCGCAACGAAACTTTTCGTCTTTCCGGAAAGGGGATGCTACAGCGCGTTAACTCGCTGGCTGAGCGGCGTCCGAGCGAAACGGAGGAAGGCAGAGACTGGAGACCGGGAAAGGAAGAGGTGGAGGGCTGCTGCGCTTGAGGGTTACAAGGGCGGCGGTGAATGGAAAAGGGAAGACAGAGAGAAGCGCCCCCCGGAGGCGCTCCGATGGTGCGAGCAGCGAGTGCGCCTGGTCCCGCAAGAAGGCCAGTTAGTCGCATCTCGTGCCGCCCTCTGCCGCCAAATATTGACACCCGCGACGCAACAGCGACAGCCACCGCTTCGCCTCCCTCCCGCACTCTCCCTCACTTCCCGGCCGAGGTGCGGGTCTCCCTACTTCGGGATCCCCTCCTCCCTTTGTTCCCTTTTACTTATGGGGAAAGCAAATCAGCCAACACTGGCAGCCTTCCAAGCAGACCAATCTGCGCCCTTCCCTTTACTCGGCTGCTCGGCGGCACAAGGACCCTTTTAAGCCAAGCGCGCCGCACTTGCCGCCGGCACCTTCGCTATATTAAGATCCCGCGGCGAACCCCTTGAGAGGGGGCGCTTTTGTGACGTCACGCCGGCGTGGTTCCGAGGAGCCCCCCACTCTTGCGCCATCCTCAGCCCATTTGCTTTTCTCCCGCGCCAAGATTCAATTGGCTCCGCTTGGTGTACGCTCGATGCGGCGGCAAACTGCATTTAAGGACTGGCCCGTTCGCCTCGCCGGGTAAATTAAAATCGCATCAACGGCTTCCCTCTTTCAAGACTGCCGGGACGCGATGGACCGGGCGAACTTTGCTCACCGGTTCCTCGAAAGAGTAAACAACGGAAGGCGCCTTCGGCACTGAAATTTCCCCCGGCGAGAATAATTAAAGGGGGTGCCTCGGCGTAAACGACAAGATTAAGGCCAGAAAAGGGATGGCTTCTGTAGCGGAGCTGTGGCGCGCTGCAGCTTTATTAGTTTGCGCCGTGTGGGAAGAGAAAATTGGGTTCATTACGTAGAGTTTCTCATGAAATGAAACTGGAGAGGGTTCGGTCGCTAGTGTGAAAACGACTCACTTCGGGGCAGTCCGGACCGAAACGGGAATTTGGGGAATTGTAAAGTTTTGAACTAACTAGCTTCATCACTGAGTTGATGTAGAATGTTTTAGTGTCTGTAGGAAGATGTGCAGTACAGCGAAGGCCGCAAAAACAATTGTTTGTTCAAATCGGTGGGAAGAAAAACTACGACGTAGAAATAGAAAAACGAAGTAATCCAAGTTTCCTTCCTTCGTTGCTTTTTTTTTTCTTAACTTGAAGGTAAAGATTTTTCTTCTTGGACTCGTCTGTGAGTCTGCCGGACCAGGCGGACCAATAGTACCGCTTTAATACTAGTTCTCTAGCGTTTCACTTTTATTCTAAAATAAGTTATTGAGCTTCGCTGAGTTACTAAGGCCCGGTACCATTCCAACAGCCGCATCAGACGAACAGCATGTCGGTTAAAGGGGCACTGACACAAAAATTTTGCATCTTGTTTTTTTTTTTTTCGATAAGTAGCTAGTGACCTACTTATCACCTGTAGAAATCTCATTTGCTTCAGCGTACGACGGTTGTTTAATTAGAGGTATTTTCAATGCGGCCAGTCGCAGTTTCGGTTTCAGCGGGTGCCGCGAAACGATGTATTTTGTGTGAACAAATCTGACCACGTGACCGCCGGAAGGATATCACAGAGCAAAGCTGCCGTAGCACTGTTGAATCCGCATCGCCGGCAGTTTCTGCGATGCCCCCCCCCCCGTACTGATCTCGTGAGCCGCTTAATTAAAAACCGACCGTGGACGTGACGCAGGCACCGTGAGTGCAAATGCTGCCGCGGCTAGAGAACGACGCGCGCTGGGAGCAGCCGGCCGGTCTGCCTACAGGTCCGCCTACAGATGTGTTCGGCTTAGCACTGCGGCGGATATTCGAATGCCGCTCTCGTAAGCGGTGCAGATGACAATTTTTAATGCAACCCGCCATTGCATCATTAATTCCTTTCTCATATAAGATGCCATGGTTGGGACCTGGGTACAATTTCGTGCAGCGGTAACACGCTATCACTCGAGCTACTTGCGCCGGACGGCGCCATTTTCTCCCGCCGCCTGCACAGCGACCGTGCGGCTCGCTCAGTGGGCTTTCCATGTCTCCGGCGCGTTTTCGCGTCCAATGTAAATAAAAAGTAACAAAAGTGGAGTGCCTGGAATCGCTGTAGAACTTTGGCCGCGGCCTGCTGCCCGATGAGCCGACAGAATCAAGGCGCCTCCGCCGCCAACGATCGGTTCGTTCGTTCTCGAGAGCAGAAGCTCCGCCATCCCAGCCCTCCGATTGGAGCGGCGAGCCGGCGGAAAACGCCGCAAGTGCGGAAGCGGCAAACACAAACTCGTGACGTGATGGGATGTTGTTTATTTACACAATTACCAGGGCATGTCGATTGCGTGAGGTCCTCTGCTGGCTGCTCGGTTGCGTTTAGCACACTTTAAAATTGACATTAAATATGTTCTAGGCTGTATTCGCCGCTGGTATTTTGCAGATGATGTAGGTGTGTTCACACCAATCTATCTCCGAAGTTATCTCGCTTCGAAATTTTGTCTCAGTACCCCTTTAAGTTTGGTTGACAAGAAGGTGCGATAATCCCAATGCATTGTAGACAAAGTGGGATAATGAGAGGTCAAGAGGCTGGGAGCCAGTATATTAACTGTTCACAAGCCCTTCCCCTCCACATAGAGCCTCCTCATCAGTCTGCCACATGTTTATAACCCCCATCCTTCCCCGCGTCCCCTTGCTCCGTTGGAGCACACAGGAGGAAGCGCGATGCTCATGCACGCGTTTGAATTTTGCGCGGAATTGTATCTATTAAAAAACATGAACACATGCCTGCGTGCGCATACACAAAGACCTAAATATTTCAAGCGAACGTGGAAAGAAAAGTTATGGGGCGATCTGATGGAGATTTGTTCTACGTGCACTGGCAAGCGACATTTGGTTCATTTATGTCGCTAGTCAGCCTGGACTAGAGCTTGCTTGTTCTCTTCAACGTGTCTGCATAACACTGCTTTCTTTCTGTGCCTATCTCCCCACCCCCTGTCGGCGCGGCGCCTCTCTCTTCTCTCGCGCCGTTGCTGATCTCGGAGGACGTGCACATTCATACACACAAACACCCATGCACTGAACCACGCACCAGACCTGTGTGCTCTTATTCTGCTTTTGCATTATTCCTCACTGCATATTCACGAACCATCCGAAGTAGCAAGTCCAGCCTTTTTCAAGGAGCGATGACCTCTTCTCTTTCATTAAAAAATCCTCCCTCCTCCCTTCCTCGGATGCCTTGGACATAGAAAATCTGGTAGACCTTTCTGTGGTAATCTAGGATAAGGCATCTGTTTATTTTAAAAAATACTAAAGGAAAATATAAATCGTAATGGGTCATTGCCCCTGTTGCATGAACATGATAGGGCTAGGTCAACAAGGGACGAGAACATGGACGGTCTGCGGAAAAGAACCGCGGCCGTACAAATCATAAAGAAAAAGCGGTATAGACCCGAAGGGGAGGACAACAGACTACTGAATGCGGTGCTGTATCGTGGGCTCCGCGTTCACCTGTATCGGGATGAACCGGTAACACGGCCAAACTGTCATGGCGACAAGGAATGCTTTCTGTCATGGACCTTTACAATCACCGTTACGACGAGCATATTTTCTCTCATTTTGACTGATCTGATGTTACAAACACACAAGTTCGCACTAACGTTTGAAGCTTCTGAAGTCCAACTAACGGTCTTATCAGGAACAAAAGTTTGTCGACTAGTACACTAAGAACGCTTTACTGACCCGACTTATATCTACTTACCTATTTGCTCACTGTCCACTTACTGTTCACACTTTTATCCACTTATTAAAGCGAAGCTTTCGTGTCCTCACTAATACCGTTGTACGTTAGTACGTCCTGCGGGAAAGCCAACTTTCTCTGATGATGATGATGAATGATCCTGGGTGAAGTGAAGGAAAAAGACAAAGCTTCCCGTGGCCGTAACCGAACTTGCATCCCTCGCGTTTTGAAGCCGGCGTCT
The DNA here is from genome assembly GCF_048455015.1 of Haemaphysalis longicornis. Lineage (NCBI taxonomy): Eukaryota > Metazoa > Arthropoda > Arachnida > Ixodida > Ixodidae > Haemaphysalis > Haemaphysalis longicornis. Next base: position 186,012,496 of record NW_027526295.1, on the reverse strand, counting down.
GTCCGATTGCTTCGTTTCGACATTTTCGAAACGCATGCCAAGCAGCAGGTACCGATTCGCGCCGTACACTCCAAATCCAAACGTTAGGCCTACGGAGTGCACACCCAAGAGTGGGTGTGGGTATTCTAGAAAAGTGCCTACAGAGTGGCGCACACGCACAGCGTAAGATTGACGAATCAAAGAATCCCTCACGAGGAAGCTTCGGGTTCAGCCACCGTCGTCGTTGGACGGAGGGGTGGAAGATTTTTTTCCTTTAAGGGACAAATTGTTGGGTTCAGTGCTTTGTGTGCACTCTGGTGTAGTTTTCGATTCTCTCTAAGACTCTTTGTAACCCAGTAAACTTTGCAATGTAAGACCCGTACGCCTTATGTGAGAATGAGCGGCCCGCGCTCATACCTGTCGCCAACGTCCCCCCTTTTTTTTGTCATGTAATAAAGAAGAATAAAATTAATTAGGTCATGAATAATTCCCATTGAATTATGCAAGCAACTCTCGTTCAAGAATATTCGGACGGTCAGTGGAGCAAATTATACAAACCTCATAGTGTTTCTGAAAAAAAAAAAAAAAAAAAAAACATCGGCTTTGATAATTTACCCCATACACGCATAAAAAAGAAAAACACTTTGCTCTGAAATTTCGCCCCTCGCAATAATAAAAAACAAACTTCATTTAGTCGAACGTCTAAGCTCTTAAGTCGAGCCCACGCACTTAAATGCCGACGGGCGACCTCGGCTGTCCAACGTAACGAAGGAAAATTAGAAGTATAAAAAACGCTTAAATAAACTGCTAATGGCTGCGAGGAAACGACAGGTAGAGCAAATATTTGACTTCCTTTTAGCTTAAATCGAGCTAATGAAGACTCCAGACGAGAAAAAGCTGCAGGGGCCGCCGATGCGTTGAGCAATTAGGCAAATTAAATTAAGACGCTTTGCTCGAACTTCGTAAAGTGGAGATGGACTTTTTATCTTCGTCTTTAGTGCGGTTATACTTCTTACGTGGAGGGTCGCGCACAGATAAAGACGGGGAGTTAAGGAACGGTGAACTTTCAGGCAGCTGCACTTGCTTTTCATCATATTGAAATTTTATGCGTTTCAGCTTGATGAGAGATTTGTGTGCCCCGCACGGTTCAACCTTTCTTATCATATTATTTGGTTAACGACTGCGTTCAGAGCTTAATCAAGTAGAATTAACACTTAATGGTCAAGAACAGCAAATTTAGAAGGAAGAACACGATAACCGATGCGGTGTGTGTCTCTGCCAACGCCGTTATGACCAATTTCGACCGAAACTGTCGTCTGAGGCCTGAAAAACCAGCAGCACTAATTACGCGGAAGTTAATTTTAATCGGCTTGCTATTGCAGATTGTTTGCGTAAGCAGTCTGTAAGTTTTGACCAGCCGGAATGGGAAAGACGGAACAGTAAGGAGCAAACAGCGATGTGCACGTCGTTTTGTATAGATATCCTTTCATGGTATGATTTCGGAACTTAAAGGGGCCATGGAGACAGGGTACAACTTTGCTTAATTTGAGGCAGTCAGCTTTTTGTAAACGACTCCTCTACCCCTCTCCCATCCCTCTACTTCGCGCACTGAGGCAGCACGAGTGACTGCTGCCTCAGCGCACTGCTGCTGCGGCGAAATATCGCATTAGGGAGTATCGTAATCACCAGCCAATTTTTTTTTTGTCTACCTGATAATCAAAGTTTTCTGACCACCACCTCACCCAACTCAATTCCGGCACTGAAATAGGTTTCTTTAGCCGAAAAGCGCACAAAATGTTGCAAATATTTGAAAGTTTGGACTTCGCAAAGTTAGAACCGTCGTATTAGGTGCAACACAGAGTTATCAGCGTGTTAACTGCACCTCAGCATTCAATTGATCCTACGAAACGATGATACAGAAGCCCCACTGGAATCGCACAGTCATGTCTATTGCCGATTGCTTCAGTTGCCTGGGCAAATTTCACAAACAAGACTTGGTGACGTCTTATCGACCCGACAACAAAATGCATGCGAGGCGCCGCTGCTTGATCTGTTGCCCTTAATGTCGGTCCTAGTTGTTGGGATTTTGGGTACGAATTGGACTAACTGTTTGTTCAGCAAAGGCTATTCAATAAACTGAGCTTGTATTTTGTCGTTATGGTGTTTTTAATATTTAAGGTGGCCTACATTGGATCAGACAGACATGGGCCACTCATCGCAAAAAACAAAAAGGAGGTGGGGGGGGGGGGGGGGGGGGGGTTAGCATTACAGCGCTGCTAAGATTTGATGCCATTGTAAACTATTTGGGGAAGTTATGATCGAAAGAAATGCTCTCTACGAGGGGCAATGACGGCTAAATTAATGAAATTTAAGTGGTGCTAATGTAAAAGACTCATCGTAATTTAAGGATTATCGAAAAACTGTCGTGCTAAAACAAAATCGGGGAGGGGCTTTTTAGAGAACAAACCAGTTGTAATTTACTTTTGATATATATATATATATATATATATATATATATATATATATATATATATATATATATATATATATATATATATATATATATATATATATATATATATATATATATATGTATTCATTTTTTATTTTTATTTTCTAAGTCTTTCTCGTTTGTCTCTGTCTCTACTAACCTTATTTTTTTCGCGCTCTGTGTGAGTTTTTATCTTTTCAGTCTATATATATATATATATATGTATATATATATATATATATATATATATATATATATATATATATATATATATATATATATATATATATATATATATATATATATATATAGAGAGAGAGAGAGAGAGAGAGAGAGAGAGAGAGGAAGCTTTAATTGATTTCAGTTTATTTCCCAACCATGTTGTAGGAAGACCAGGACAAAAACTCTTGAAACAGCTTAAAGAGCCCCGATCATCTTGCATACAGAGCAGCAAGCCAAGCATGACGACAGGAAGGTACAAAACAAATGTAGTACAGTCCTCAATACAAATCAGAGCAAATGGAAATGCCAGGTTCAGCCTCAAAATAACTCTCATTAGGGTGCATTTGGTTTACACATCATATCAAGCGACTCCCTGAAAGAAAGCGTTGAAACGGCGGCTTTGCTTTTATGAAAACAGTATTTAGCATTGTAGGTAATGAGTACTGGACAATTTGTGTCCCGTAGTTCGTGCGGCATTTATTTACGTTCCAGGGTTCTGGTTACGAGGTTTGTAGACTGCAGTGTTTTCTTTTAAATGCGGTGAGCCTGGTGAGTGGGTCTTCATTACTGATTAAACCTAATTTATAACAACGACATACCTTATAGTTACACACGAAATTAATTGGGACAATGTCATTTTTTCCAAACCAAATATATACTGAAAAGGTAAGCCCCACAAACGATGTGGTTTGCTACTCTCGGAAATTATTGTAGGAAATAGTAAAACAAAACTCATTCCACGGTAATTTTCCCGAAAATTCTGCAGTTGTATGACGGCTACGGCAACGGTGGCATTACAAAATCCATTCTAAAAATCCGCAGCTGGCCCTTTTATGCCACGACGTTACGTATAACTAAGTAACGTTTGGTGTTAGGGTAGTTGGTAATTAGTTTTCCACTTTGGTAGCAGCGCAAAGAATTGACACATGAAAGAACAAGGAAGACGAGACGAGCGCCTCTCCAAAAACAGAAGTAGCGCCCGTCCCGTCTCTGTATGCTTTGTAGTTCCTGCACTGTTTTTAAAACCAACCTTTATTTTTCAAACCGGAAGGAAGCACACAAACAGCAGCGGTACACTCAGTGATGACGCATTTTGCAGAAAGTAGTGCCCAGAATTTAAAACCGAAGAAACTTTCCGAGTGATCTTTGTAGGAAATTTTCTGTGCGTAGAGCCGTACGAAATGCTCGTTACAGATATACCCTCGTCGCATGATGTGACGTTTCTGAACATGTTCTCAAACTTGTAAACGGCCCTATAGTACAAACACGAGCTTACAAACAATACGTTTTCTTACACATGATACAAACATACATTGTACTTCCTGCCTAATTAACGTTGACATTTGCTTACATATTTGCACATTGGTTCATGCTGTTAGCTGCATAGGGCAAGGATAGCAACTATAAACCCCACTTCACTTAAGTCACCTCGTATACTGCTCTTTGCCATGGCCACTTTTTTAATTGTCGCATCGCGTCAGACGTATTTAATGGATATAAGCCAGCGGCGCTACCGCCAGTCAAAACAGGAAGGGGACTTTAGCTGTCGAGTGCATTTTAAGCGGGGATATCAAAGAAGGTGGAAGTCAGGATTGGCATCACGCGATTCCGAGAATTTCAAGGAAAAGAAGATCTCAGCAGAACCTGAGAAAATCCGCACGTTTATTTTTTCTACTCGTTCACAAAATCAAAGTTCGCCATCCGTTTTACTGGGCCTAATCAAGAGTATAAAAGTGGAAGGAAATCAGAAAAAAAAAAAGAAACTAGCGTGGTATATAGCAAGAAATCAGCGCCGCAAGTAAAACGCGCAAGTACTTTAATGAGGGCGAAATCGGATTAACTTGGGACACGCTCCCATTTAATTAGCGAAGCAACTTTTAATTAAGCCAAGGAGGCAAACAGCGCCGCGTCCATCGACGGGTATTAACGAAGCCGATTTTTCGCTGTGTGTTCCCCTAAGAGCCGGAGTTGTCTCAGCCTAATCAGCTTTACCCTGGAGAACTTTTTTCTCAGTGCGAATTTTCTCGACCACACAAGTACCGCTTTAAATGTTGAAAGAAGTTTTTAGACTTACCGGGCGCCACATTTTTTTCAGTTCCTGGAAATAAGCCATCACCAATACACCGAGAGAAAGAAGTTAGACTTTTACGCTTGAAACGTTTCATTCCGGCTACGCCTCACTTGAGTTACTTCAGTTCGGAAGGTGGGAGGAGAGGTTTAATCAGACAAGTTAGGCTAAGCTAGATTAGGCAACATTTGTTCTAGTTAACATACTTGACACCTGTTACTCAAATTACCCGGTCTAATGCTGAGTATGCACATTCGCGTGCGATTTGAAGGTAATCGCGTGAGCTTCGACCGATAAAGACGCTAACGCCCCCGCACGGCATTTTCGGCGCGCCTGGGGCCCTATTCCCTACTGCACAAATCCGCAGTCTACGAAAGTTAGACTCTCCGCGCCCGTTCTCTGAGGAGACAATCGTGGGCCACTGGCCTCCACCGTCATCTACGGACAAGGCGACAAAAGCGCAGCTGTGTTTTCTACAAACGACCAAATTACACAAAAGAGTGTAGCGCAAAAGGCTACCCGCTATGAACTCACTGAACTTGTGCTACTCCAGATGGGGGTGAATACAATGAGATGACAGGGGAAAATAGAAAGAGAGAAAAAGAAAAAGGAAGAAGGGGAGGGGGAGGGTCGATGCACACGTATATAAAATGTATCCATTCAGAGGGTTTACAGGACCTCTTATAGCCCCGTTTACGCAAGGAAAGTAAGCACAGTTTTTGTTCCCAGCACTGCCTCATCATCATTTCGCCAGGGTCCAAGGAAGTGTGAGAGTTTTAGAGGGCCTCCACGCCGGAGTCGTACAAGTGCTTTCGATGCTGTTGCCCGTTGACTAGCATATCGCGGGCAGTGGCTTAAAATGTGCCTAATGTTGAAGGAAGTAGAGCCCACTGCACACAATGGCGACTCTACACAGCCCAGCTTAAACGAGAAGCTTCGCATGTATGCTACGTTAAGTCGCAGCCGGTATAGCACGCCTTCAGTGCGCTTAGGCAGACCCCGCGGATGCCGGAAATCTCCCTTTGGGTCTATCACGTGGAGAGGCGCATACCTTCTCAGAGGATCCTGCCAAGCCGGCAGCTGCAGTTGCCATCCTAGGTCAAATGCAGCTGCTTTGTTATCCTCGTTGGAAAACGGGATTCCAACGGTGTAGTTGAGGTCTAGGGCTTCTATGGGGGCCGAATCGGAGACCTTGTTGCCAGTTATACCACAATGATCTGGTAGCCACTGAAGACAAATTTCAAGTCCTCCACGCACCGCACCTGAGTTTATTTCATTCATATCACAGACAAATTGGTTGCTATAATCAGGGGGCTTATTTAGTAGTAGTAGTTGCAAGGCTGGCCGGGAATCGGAAAGAATTACCCTCCACCGAGCAGGACTTCCGCTTATGTAAAGGAGTGCTGCTCTGACAGCTGTTAGCTCAGTGGCGGTGGAAGGTGTTCTGTGGCTGAGTTTTTCTTTAATGAAACATCCTTCTGACGGAATCCATACGCCGATTGCCGAAGAGACCGAAGTCCCAGATCCCATCCATGTACACTTGGGTGTGGTCTTGATAACGGGTGTAGATATGCTCCAGGACAAAATGTGTCAAGGCCGACGCGGATATAGACGACTTTTGCCTATTCCAGGTACAGTGGTGCACACAACCGCGTACAACCACGGTGGAGTAGCAGGTATACCTTGGGTCGGAGGTAATTAGATGGCAGGACGTGCACCACGCAAGATGCAGAAGCGGCAGCCAGTGGAACTCAGCAAATTTCTCACAATTACAAGTTTTATTATGTGTTCAATAAAAAGTATGCAAACAACAGTTTAAATTTTTTTCAGAAAATTGTCCATACAACATACTTCAACACATCTTTTAAGAAGCGGTCCCTCGATTTCTGGCAAATACAATGTAACACTATTATCTAACGATCTGACGAGTAACGGAAGCGCACGCAAGGGTGTTTCACTGTATGCAATATCCCATTTCAGGACAGGCACAAGACCGACAACTCCAGTGAGATGCAAAACGTTATTAAACGTGTTGATATGCCGCGTCCCACCTCTTGACCGACCTATAAGGTACCAAACCACTTTTATTTGCAAGAAGCTTGGACTGTGGGCCCTCGTGAAGGAGACTTACCTCATCAATAGAACTTGAACTTCATCAACCCTGAGCCCCTTCCCCTATTTCCTCCAACAGGCCAGATTGCCATCCTTTCTATAACAAATTCATTCATTCATTTATTTACAAGAAGAAAGCGCGGAATAGAGCTGAGAGAACCTTTTACAAAAAAAAAATCACAGGCCGTGGAAAAAAAATTTCGCATTGTTGGGGCCCGAGCCCGGGCCTTCTTTACGAAACCCATAGTATTACCCGTAGGCTACAGAGACGGAAGAGGAGATCCCTTTTAACAGCCGCGTAAGAAAGTAGAAGGAGGGTTCCACGCGAAGCAGTAGATGGCGCTGGGTGCGCTCAGGCAATGTCCGGCTTGTACTCACAAGGAAACGGAATTTCGCTCGCAGAAAACTTTAGCACGGCACGTGTTGACCAATAGCCTCTCCTATCCTTTGTCCACAGGGACACAAGTGTACCAGAACCCAGAGTTTCTAGAGTGCGTTTTAGTGGCCAAAGGGTGCGGCAGTACAAATTTGCCCCGCCTTCACTAATTGTGTTTTCGTATTTTCGCACTTCAGCGCGTGCGCAAATGCTTGAGCCCTTGCATGCACCGAAAATACCAGCAGATGTTGTATACAGGCAGGTTAGAAATAGATGACCACGCGGTGTCAAGGAGAAAGCATATAGAGTTGAACCTCGTTATAACGAACACTGATATAGCGAATTATCGGCTATCGGCTATAGCGAACAAAATACGAACTTTGATTGGCCCCGCTTTATTGCACTCCCTCACCAGAGCAGGATTGGCCACCCTGGTGTAGTAACGGCCACAACCTCCCATGAATACGCCAACTAACCCTCGGCCCTCAGTCCCCAGCGGCTGCGAAGCAACTGACCACGGCGGCGGTCAGACCTGTGACGCAGCAGAGGGTGCTAAGAATCCCTGGATCCGGACAGGCCGCCAATGGAATCTGAACCTGGCAACGTTTAACGTGCGAACCTTATCTAGCGAAGCAAGTCTCGAGGTGTTGTTCGAGGAACTAGAGGGCATTAAATGGGATGTAATAGGGCTTAGCGAGGTTAAGAGGGCAGGCGAAGCCTTTACGGTGCTGAAAAATGGACACGTCCTATGTTACCGTGGTCTAGAGGACAGAAGAGAACTGGGAGTGGGATTTCTAGTCAATAAAAGCATAGCTGGCAACATAGACGAATACTATAGCATTAACGAACGGGCAGCAGGTCTTGTAATTAGGCTCAATAAGAGGTACAAGCTCAAGGTGGTACAGGGCTACGCGCCCACATCCAGCTACGACGACCAAGTAGTGGAACGCTTCTATGAAGATGTGGAATCGGCAATGGCTAAAGTAAAAACACAGTATACCGTAGTTATGGGGGACTTAAATGCTAAAGTAGGCAAGAATCAGGCTGGAGACAAGGCAGTTGGGAACTATGGTCTGGGCTGTAGAAATAGCAGGGGGGACCTACTAGTTGAGTTTGCAGAACGGAATAACCTCCGCATAATGAATACCTTCTTCTGTAAACGGGAGAGTCGGAAGTGGACCTGGAGGAGCCCGAATGGGGAGCTCAAAAATGAAATAGACTTCATATTATGCGATAACCCTGGCGTCGTGCAGGATGTGGAAGTGCTCGGAAGGGTAAGGTGTAGTGACCACCGTATGGTAAGATCTCGAATTAGGCTAGATTTGAGGAGGGACCGCAACAAGCTAGTACGAAAGAAGCCGATAAACGAACTAACAGTAAGACGTAAAGTAGAAGAATTCCGGATCGCGCTGCAGAACCGATATTCAGCCCTTAACGAGGAAGCCGAGCTTACGACACAGGAAGCCAGCGACAACCTTACACGCATCATCACGGAGTGTGCAATAGAAGTCGGGGGCACTATGGCTAGACAGGATACTGGTAAACTTTCACAGGAGACGAAAGATCTAATCAGGAAACAGCAAACCATGAGAATCTCTACCGCAGCTGACAGAATAGAACTAGCCGAGCTCTCGAAGTTAATCAATAAGCGTAAGACAGCTGACATACGGAAGTATAATATGGAGAGGATCGAATACGCTGTAAAGAACGGAGGTAGCCTGAAAGCAGTGAAGAGACGTCTTGGCGTGGGGAAAAATCAGATGTATGCACTTAAGGATAAGCAAGGCAATGTCATCACAAATAGGGATAAAATAGTCACAGTGGCCGAGGAGTTCTATAGGGATCTGTACAGTAGCCGGGACATACAGGATAATGCCGAACGAGACAGTAGTTCAGAGGAGATAGACATCCCACTAGTAACGACCGAAGAAGTAAGGAAGGCTTTGAAAGAAATTAAAGGGGGCAAAGCACCTGGTGAGGATCAGATAACAGCAGACCTCTTGAAGGATGGCGGAGAAATTGTACTTAAAAAACTGGCAAACCTGTATACGCAATGCCTAATGACCGCAATGGTACCGGAATCTTGGAAGAACGCGAACATCATCCTAATCCATAAGTAAGGCGACATGAAGGACTTGAAAAATTGCAGGCCGATCAGCTTACTGTCAGTCGTCTACAAGGTATTTACCAAGGTAATCGCTAACCGAATCTCTGCAACCTTAGATTTCAGTCAACCTAAAGAACAAGCAGGGTTCCGTAAAGGTTATTCAACAATGGACCATATTCACACGATCAATTAGGTGATAGAGAAGTGCGCTGAGTATACTGAACCCCTATATATAGCCTTCATAGATTATGAGAAAGCATTTGACTCGGTCGAAACCCTAGCAGTCATTCAGGCATTACGGAACCAGGGGGTAGATGAGCATTATGTAAGAATACTAGAGGATATCTATAATGGGTCTACAGCTACCATCATCCTCCATAGGGAGAGCAGTAAAATACCTATAAGGAAGGGTGTCAGACAAGGAGACACAATCTCTCCAATGTTATTCACAGCATGCTTACAAGAAGTATTCAGAACGTTGGATTGGGAACAGGTGGGAGTAAGGGTTAATGGAGAATACCTCAGTAACCTCAGATTTGCTGATGACGGTGCCTTGCTAAGTAACTCAGGGGACGAATTGCAAAGCATCCTTTCCGCACTGGGCGAACAGAGTAGAACCGTGGGCCTGAAAATTAATATGCAGAAAACTAAAGTAATGATCAATAACCTCGGGACAGCACAGCAGTTTGAGATAGGTGGCGAGGCAGTGGAAGTGGTAAGCGAATATATCTACTTAGGCCAAGTTGTGACCCCAGATCCCAACCATGAGGCAGAGATAATTAGAAGGATCAGAATGGGGTTGGGTGCATATGGCAGACATTCTCAGATAATGAATAGCAGCCTACCATTGTCGCTGAAGAAGAAAGTGTATGACAGCTGCATCTTACCGGTACTCACCTACGGGGCAGAAACTTGGAGGCTCACTAAGAGGGTTCAACTTAAATTGAGAACGACCCAGCGGGCAATGGAGCGGAAAACGATAGGTGTAACATTAAGGGACAAGAAGAGAGCGGAGTGGGTCAGAGAGCAAACTGGTGTTAAAGACATATTAGTAGAAATTAAGAAGAAGAAATGGACGTGGGCAGGGCATGTAATGCGAAGGCAAGATAACCGCTGGTCATTAAGGGTAACAGAGTGGATCCCTAGAGAAGGCAAGCGTTGCAGGGGGCGGCAGAAAGTTAGATGGGCAGATGAGATCAAGAAGTTTGCAGGGATAAATTGGTCACAGTTGGCACAGGACCGAGGTAATTGGAGAATAATGGGAGAGGCCTTTGCCCTGCTGTGGGCGTAGATAAGCTGGTGATGATGATGATAATGATGATGATATTGCAGTGACACTTATTCTTTTGTGACGAAACTAAAACCGCGAGAGCCACGCGCGATATCGGATATAACGAAGAAATAGTTGGCGAGGAGGTTAAGAAGCTACTTGGACATACCCCCGTAGTCCGAAACAGCAGAAGTATAACGGCCCTTTTGTTCGCGGACACTGTGGAAGACTTCATCCTGCTCAGTGGTGTGAGTAGCCACCAGACGAAGATCACATCCTTCATCAAATAAATAAGGACGCACTTCTGTTTTGTAAAGTGAACTTTGTTCTGTTGTATTTTCACGTACTCATGTTCCGCTTCATTGAGCCTGAAATGAAACAAAGAGAAAGGTACAGGTTACCTTATGTATAGTGGGTCGAAGCCTTAAAAAAATGCATTGTTGTATCAAGTGTTTTTGCGCAAGCCACATTGTCAATTTGTCATAGAGGATTTTTACCTCTTCTGTTACAACGAATATGGGTTATAGCGAACTAATTTGCTGTCCCCATACTAATTCTTTATAACGAGGTTCGACTGTACGCGCTTTATTCCATCTCTATATGTTTTTCTTTTCAAAAGAACATTGGGAGGAGGAGAAGGAGGACGAGGAGGAACAAATTTGTTTCGTCTACAAACCACTCAGTTAGATTAATCATGGGCTTCTTCTTGACTCCGTGAGATGGCCAGAAGACATTGCTTCATGACAATTACAAGCATTCTGAAAATAGTACAAAAAGATTTTACACTACAATATCATCTCCCTTCTTCAAAAGGTCTACCGTTATGCCATCGTCTCCTGCAACTTTTCCTATTTCCATGCCTTTGAGAGCCTTTCAAACTTCCCCTTTAGTTACTAGTGGGACATCGCAAGTTGAGCTTGTACTCTCAGTAGTGTCCCCTGGTGTAACGTCGCTGGCCTATAGCCTGGTGTAGAATCGTTCTGCTACCTATATTATATCGTCCAAGTTGCGCGTAATGTTACTCTCCTCGTCTCTGAGTGCGTGGATCCTGTCTTTGCCGACAAATAGTTTCCTCTTAGTTGCTTTCAAGCTTTCCCGTATCGCTCTTGTTAGCCCTACACATACCCTAGCAGCTGTAGTACCCGGCGATGCCCAGGCGGGCAAAACATACGGGCAAACTTACAACACATTGAGGTACTCGTTACATGTCGTAATTAATTGTTCACCGTACAGTTGCACACAAAACGCAATTCCCACCATGCGGTCAGTATACGCTTGTACCGGAGCTGTGGGATTATAGAAAACGGCAGGAACTCATGTTTTATTAGAACCACTCCGAAGCAAATGCTACGACGCTTGTGTGCTCGAAAGTGTCATCGCAGTAGGTGTAATAAATAATTACTGTCCGTCGCTATTTTGTCACATGGGAGGCTTGTGGATAGAGAATACTGACGCGCCGTGTCCCAACACGCGCTGCGCGAGCTATGAAGAAAAAATGAAGGACGCTCACACTAAAGCGTAAGACTTGAAGGTAGCGAAGCTGTATGCAACCTTCACGACCATCACGACGCTCCAAGTCCACAATTGCAACCGATTTTCTCCTTCTTCGCTGCCTCAACGACCTTTACTTTATCATCGTTGCTATACGTGTTGACTTCCCTCGTTTTTTTGGAAGTCACGATCATTGGACATCACCTTGGAGGGGCGTACGCTATGACGTGTCTTTCTCGTTCCGAGCAAGTGCTAACACGGTTACGCAAAACGCTGGAGTTTTTTTTATTATTTTTTTTACCAAATCTTGGCCCATATCCCGAAGTCGGCATTGTTGGTTTGACAAACGCGCGCCTGGGACGCTGCACGGTCGCCGCGAGCCGCGCGCTCACGTGCGGGCGCTCACTTGCGCTCGAAATTTTCTTTGTATTTTTAATTGCGGACATGCAAAATTGCGATTTGCTAAACAGATTTGGTGTTGAAACTCGAAAATCGCATTGAATTGAGAAAAGCTTAACTGTATCTAAGCTTCAATCTCAAATTGTGAACGACGATGTTTCCCAAAGGTTCGGAGCTATTTTCCATAAAATGACGCGAATTGCCGCCATTTCTAGATTATTTTGCGTCCCTCGGCGTGTCTGGTGATAAGCTAAGCTGCAGGATAGTATCCACGACTTTTTTACGCATGGATTCCTCTCCTTCGCTTCCACCATCATGTTGCAATATCCGTGACCTAAGCACGACATATTCAAATAATAGCTCTGGCACGGCAATCAAGTGAGTGTGACAGATACATCTGCACCGAAACTTGGAGGTTAACCGCGACATGTTTCGCGCATAAAAAGCACATTCAGGGATCGCGGTCTTATCGCCTTTATTTCGTCTATTGGGGCTCTTACTTACGTAGGATCATATACGAGCCTTCCCTCAATGTTATTGTTATAACCAGTACAAAGTTGTTTTTTTCAGTCAAGAATAAGAGAACACACTTTAGATTTTTGATTAGCTCTAGCCGTCGGCAAATCGCCAGATTTTATTTCGCAGCTTACAGAATTTAGGATAGACTGAAAGAGTTAGGCCATGGTGAGGTAATAGTACGAGCACTCGGGTCATTTTTGGAGAGAGAATGCCCAACTGTGAGACACAATATCTGAAGAGTTCCTGTTGACACATGACCACGATTGTTGGCGCCCACGGCCCTCTCAAAGCTACGGGAAGTCCGGGCCCTGAAACGACACGTCTCTGAGCAACTCAAGAGCAGCACATGCCTTAATCTTGCTTAATTATCCCGACATTTTAGTCGCACCGTCGATTTGTGTAGCCTTATGGCTTAATTTATTCTCGTTGGGCACTGCACCTTCGCCGTCTCGGGCGAACGATGTTTCTGGTCCTTCACAGTCCTTTAAGTATCGGAGGTAATGTCGATGCCGGGTGTCACTCTTCCTTTTCCCGCCTCTGGAATAGCTACGGGGATTCAGGATAGCTCAAGAGCCAATTCCAGATGGCCTCGTACGAGCGCTTCTTGGCTTCTTTCTTGTTACCAGCCATCTCCTGGCCGATGACCTCGCCGTTGCAGGAGACGATGCACTGGTGGACGGTCCTCTTGTCTCCGCCAAGGGTCCGGTACTTGTGGTCCACCTCGAGGCGACACTTCACGAACCCCGCGAACAGCTTTTCGAGGAGGTTGTCACCATCGAGCGAGTCTTCCTTAACCATCTTGGCCAGGGCGGCGAATCTCGGAGCCCCCGACAACCGCTCACAGGCCGCCTGGATGGCCTTAATGGTCGCCCCTCTCTTGTTCCAGTACCTGGCCTTGCCGAGACAGTCGTTTCCGCATGTGACGTCGCACACGAATGGCGTTCGCTGGCGTTTTTTCTGCACGCGCCCTAGCTTGACATCCACCCTGAGCTTAAGGCTGCACTTGGAGAACACTTCGACGAGCTTCTCCGCAGTGATTCTCTTGTAATCCGCGTCGGCCCTGATCATATTCGCCACTCGCCTGTATTTGGGCAGCTTCGTGGGATCCTCGATAAAGCAGTTCTGGATGGTGTGTCGCGCTTTCTTTCGTCGGCATCTGCGAGGTGTCTTCGCAAGGGGGCCGGCTTGGTCGCAGGCCGGCCGCTTGGCAGGTCGTCGACCTACGGCCTCCGCCGGTGCCGCCATCGGGAGCGGGTATTCGCGCTGACCGCGATTGTTGAACAACGGTCGTGGCACATACCGACTTTGGGGATTGGCCAAGAAACGGGGTATATTTTTTAGTCTAAAACGCCCGCTTTGTAACGCTATCGCATGGGTCTGTAGAATTAAGGTGAATAAACAACCAAACAGTTACATAACAGAATTGGAGGAGGGGGAAGGAAGGGAAATAAAAGTACAGGAAAGGCGGGGAGGTTAACCAGGGCTGCCCTACTCATGTCCGGTTGGTTACCCTACTCATGGGGATGGGTATGCATGGGAAGAAATATGCATTGAAGTCATTGCATGGTTAGAAGAGCAGGGACTACAGAGTCCTGGGCGTGTGGCCCCGAACGAAAGCAGGACAGGCGTCGAAAGAGTGAGGCCAGTGCGCTGAACTGGAGGAGCCAGGTAACGTTTTAGATGCGAAGCATCTCATGCTCGGTGCTGTGTCCCTCCCTCCCTCGTTGTCGTTGTCGTTGTCCGCCGTCCGCACTCTACTGCGCATGCGCGTCTCTTCAGCCCCGTCAGCATTTGGGCTGACGTCAGCGCAGTCCACTATAAAAAGAAATAGTTAGGCGGCGCCCGGTTTCGATCCCACGACTCTCTGGCCGCAACGGGAGGTACAGTCTTTGTCAAAATTTTGTGGGCCACGGCGACCGTGGCCGGAGCAGGCGCGCAGCCGAGCAGGGGCGCTGCGCTTGCCAGTGCCGGCTGGTTACGCGGCTAAAGAGAGTGAGGGTAACTTTCTCAGTTCCTTTCGTAGCGCGGCAAGCGCAGCGAGGCCGGTTTGTCTGAGCCGGCGCACTTCACTTCAGCGCAGGCACTTTGCGCAGCCCTTGTCGCACCGGACACACTACAAAAGCAAGTGAAAAAATTCCCAAGCATTTCCCAAGTGAGAGGGAACATGTCAAAGTGCGAATGCCCGAGTTTGCCCGAAGTTACCCGAAGTTACCCGATTTGATACGGAGGGGCACCGCTTCGGCCGAAGTCGACGGTACAGCGGTAACGTCCCTTCTCACCCTTCTTCACGCCCGATTCTTGGCCAATCCCCCACGTGGGTATGTGCCATGTCAGCGGCCAGGCAGCGCGCGCCCATCTCCCCCCGTTGCCAAGGAAGACGAGGAGATTCCTGGCCAATCCCCCACGTGGGTATGTGCCATGTCAGCGGCCAGGCTGCGCGCGCCCATCTCCACGTGCGCGGACATCGCCGGTGGACGCAGGTTCAGGGTCGCTTAAGACGTGCATTCGCACTTAAAAGTTCCCCTCGCTCTCTTTAGCCGCGCAACCAGCCGACAGCGGCAAGCGCAGCGCCCCTACTTGGCCGCGCGCTTGCTCCGGCCACGGTCGCCGTGGCCCACAAAATTATGACAAAGACTTTATGTGGCGCTCTTCCCACTGCGCTACAAACCGGGACGGGAGCATGTGCTACGAACGCGCCTTATGTCCTTCACTCATTCAAACTACGTCAAGAAGCTACTTATACAACGAAGGCACGCGAAGCTGACCGTCAACGGAAACGACGAACTGAAAACTAATGGGAACTTCAGTCGACCCCATGGCTGCTTCGCATACTACTCAGGGTTCCCCTACGGGAAGATGGTGTAATTTTTCTAATCAGGGATGGAACACCAGACTTCGGCACGTTCTTTTTTATGATGATGATGATTATGATAATGATTACGACGACGATGATAAAACAAAACCTCTTCTACATGCAAGCGCATTGCAATGCCTGAATCCCGGTGCACTGCTTTTTTGCTTTTTTTAATCTCAAAGCCAAAGCTCCGTCGGGTTTCAGGGTGCAAAATGACTGCGCTGGTACAAACTTTCGATTTTCGCATAGCAGGCGATTCTAAGCTGGCACGTATAAAGATGACGACGATTATTGTTAATATTATGTGCGCCCCCTTTAAATCGGGATAGTAGCATGCGCTATATCTTTGTTTGATCTATCACACCGAAATTAAATACCCTCGATGTACGAAAGACCCTCCTTCACGACGACAGCGGTAGATCAAGACATCCCCGTGTTTTAAGTGTTGGTATTGTGAAAGCCCCAGGGCTTGTAACGCTCCGTGCCCAGTTACCTGTTCCGGTACCCTCTGTATATTTATATTTTAGAATCTATCAACACAGAGGATCTGTTTTTAAATAGTGTGCAAAAAGAGTGGCGTTTTTCTACGCATAGTGTACCCTTGATTTTACATAATTAAGGGAAAGACAGGCGGATTTGATCGTCTTTTTAGACCGACTGATTTGATGGTGCCTTTAGGCGTGGCTCTCCTCGCCCCCTAAACTACAGACGATTTGATGGTTTCTTTCGAGACCGATGGAGTTTATGGTGCCTTCTGGTACTTGTCTCCCCTTGCCTTTCTGAGCGGTGCTAAGGGTAGACAGGTAGATTTTGTGGCGTTCTTCAATGTCGACATGACCCCTTCCTCTAAGAAAATTTACGCCCTCCGGACGGATTTCTTTTCTACGTCAACATTTGTATACGGGGAGCTATCACGCACAGTTCGGTGCGTCCACCTTGCGATCAGATAAATAGGCGTCGTTTCACGTGGCCATCACGCGCTGCCTAGCACTGCGCCGTCCTTTGTGTATTAAAATGGACATCCTGTGCAAAAAAATTCGAGCAGCTTATTCTAGTGGTGCAAGGCTAAAGAAACAGTGGAGCTGAGAGTCTACCTAGCTTCTTCCGGTTTTGATAAGCATTTCTAGCTTGTGCTAGGCCTCGCTAAGTTTCATTAGGCGGCCGGTCTGGCTGGCAGGCACGGCAGCAGCAGCAGCGCCCGCAGCAGCGCCAGCAAGCCACGACTGCCTGTCTATGCGAAGGCAGCCTCTGCTCGTGTTCTCTCTCTGCTCGTGTACAGAGGGACCCTTTTTGTCCGCCCTAGAATAGGCACTATACGCCGGCTGAGCCCCGCTATTTCTTTTCTTGCGCCAGTCGACCTTCTTTTATGCGGCGCGTTCAACGAGTAGAGTTGAGCCCGGCGGCGACGCTAACTCTGTATGCTTCTGGAAACTGGGCCCGACTAGAGCGGAGCCCTGCTGACAGTCTAGGCCGGAGGCTATCGCGTACCCACCGCGGTGGCTGAGTAGCTATGACCTTGTGATGCTGAGCACGAGGAAGGGGCTCGATGCCCGGCCGCGGCGGCCGCTTTTCTGGTGGAGGCGAAAAGCAAAAACGCCAGTGTGTTCGAGATTCCGGCGCACGTTAAAGATCCCCATGTGGTCAGAATTAATCCTGAACCCACCACTACGGCGCGCCTCGTCGCCTGCGTCGCATCGGCGCGTTAAACCCCACAATCAATCAATCAAGGCTATCGCATGCGCTTCTGTCTTTGCTGACGCGCGCTGCTTTCGCGCTCTCCTACCTCGCCAGGAGGCCCTGCGCGCTTCTTTTTTCTTGGTTTTTTTTTTTTTTTTGCTGACGCCACCGGACCAAGCTCTAGTTTAAACAGCTCCGCTGTTGAAAAAGTTCAGTGCCCTTGCATTCTGTGAACAAGGATGTCTAGTACATAGGTTTGGACTAAACAAAACGCGTTTGTATGTAATTAGCAATTGAGCATACTGACTAGTTGATCAGCTAAATAAAACTTGGGAAGATAGAGTTTTTTTCTAGTGGGCAAACATGGGGTTCATTTCCCTCTCGTAGAAGCATGTATATGGACAGCAGGCTGGAATTCCACAATATTTATAACTTCATTGTGTATCACGAAACTTCAACTTCGCCGTAATCATAAAAAGTAGATCAAACTATAATGAATGTCAGAGTGTATTTCCGGCTAATTTTCATATAATTTTTTCGATGTGGTTTCAATGAAACAAGAGAGACCGGCGTTTTCTACAACCGCATAAACAGCTATTTATGACAGCGGGAATATTGTAACGCCTATGACTTCACTGTGGACCCTGTCATAACACTCGGTCGGCGTTCCGCGGGCTGCACCGGCGACGCCTATGGGTGGCACCGATGCGACATCGGGTTCGAGATAGCGTGCATGTGCGCGTGCGCGTCCACCCTGACATGATCAGCTTGTCTTTGTCGGCGGTTTTGGCCGCCGCTGTTACAGAGGATGCTTTGGCCGGAGGGAGCGCTGTTGGCAGCACCGCTCGTGAGGCGCGCGCAGAGCGGGCGCCGCTCGGCGCGCGTCGCTGCTGCGTCATTGTTCCTGTCGTGTAACTGCCGTGTGATGGTTCTGTCAAACTGCTATGTGTAATGGCGCGTTGCGGGCTCCGAGTTTATGCGCCGGGTTTGGTAGTTGGTCGACGGCGGCGACGGTTGGATTTCCTAGAGCGGCTTTTATCGTTCACGGGGTCATGCTTTCAGGTCAATGAGGCTTGAGCGCAATGAAGGGAAAGGTAGCGGAGGGTCATGCGGGATGATGTTGCGTATCTCGCATAGAGGGAAAAGAGCTGCTGGAGCACCACATTGTTATATTGATAACTCTATTATTTCATAAAATGTATAAACGTGATCAATGTAACTGAGATAACGAAAAAAGTTTATTTGTCTAATCATTCCGTCGACCTTCACATTTGAAAGAACACGTAGGAATAAGACGAATCAATTTATTTATTTGGTTTTAATTCGCATTCATTGTCTATTTACTGTCTTGTGTCATACTTGACTTTAGTTGTATTTAAACCATCAGGGTTTGCGTTAATTTACTTTTTTTTCATCTTAATTCCCTCATTCATTATTTTAAGTCATTTTGTTTCCTCACAAATCACATTGATTCCTCTTAATTTGCGATGTCTACTTTCTAATTAAGTGGGGCGTTTTTGATTGGCATTGTTATCTGTTAACTCCTTAATTTGCTTTGTCTTTCTTAAGGATTGACTTCGGCCCGTCTCGATTCACTATGTTTACTGTTGGTTCAAGTTAATTCAGCTTAATTCTCTTTGATACACGTTAATTCATTCAGTGACCCACCTTAATTTACTCTCAATCAGGTTATTTGACTGATTCCGCTTGATTCGCATTGATTCCTCTCCATCAGCTTTGTCTTTGTAATTCACTTCGGTCCATCCGAATTTAGTTGGGTTCATGTTAATTAATTTTATCTACCTTAATTCGCTACTCAATTCACTGTTATTGGCGTTGAATCCCCACAAATAAATTCGCTTCGTATTCATTTTTAATATGCTTGGTTTCATCTTAGCACACCTTGACATCTGTCAGTTAAGTTTGATTCATTTTTATTAACTTGAAGTTACCTTGATTTAATCAGAAACCCACCTAATTTAATGCCCTTTTTAACTCGCACTGATTCTTGTTTTCCGGTTGTTTTACTTTGATGTCTCTTAATTCGCTAGCATCAATCCTAATTCGGTTTTTGCGTCCTATTAAGTCGCAGTGTCATCACCTAATTCTAAATCTTCCTCTGGTTTGATCCAACTGCCTTTAATTCCCTGGAGGCGTCCAGGGGCTTTTTTTATACGACGCCTAATGAGTCCCGGTTTTCGCTCAAGGGCTGTGAAGGTCGACGGAATGATTAGACAAATAAACTTTTTTTCGTTATCTCAGTTACATTGATCACGTTGATACATTTCATCATATAATACAATTATCAATATAACAATGTTATGCTCCAGCAGCTCTTTTCCCTCTATGCGAGATACGCAACATCATCCCGCACGACCCTCCGCTCCCTTTTCGTTCTTTGCGCTCATTGACCTGAAAGCGTGACCACGTGAACGATAAAAGCCACTCTAGGAAATCCAACCGTCGCCGCTGTCGACCAACTACCAAACCCGGCGCATAAACTCGGAGCCCGCAGCGCGCCATTACACATAGCTGTTTGACAGACCCATGACGCGGCAGTTTCTTCCGAGCGCAGACGCACGACAGGAACGATGACGCTGCAGCGACGCGCGCCTAGCGGAGCGGAGTAGAGTTCCTGTATATCGCGTAGCATTGAGGACTCTGGTTCTACTCAACTGGGCATCGGCGGTTGTGGAAGCGGCGGCAGCGGCGGCCGCTTATCTAATAAGCGGTCCAATATCGTGCGCCAGTTTTTGCCCGGCCGCTCCTCGCCACTCCTCCTCGCCGCTGCCACTGACGCGGCGGCCCGGCGGTAGTTTTTTCACTCGATAAGGGTGGCTTTCCCGCACGACCTGGAACTCAAGATGGCGGATGGACGCGCAACTCTGCTCCCCTAGGGGAGCTATATACAGGAACTCTAGATCGGAGCCTCCAACAGCGCTCCCTGCGGCCAAAGCATCCTCTGTAACAGCGGCGGCCAAAATCGCCGACAAAGACAAGCTGATCATGTCAGGGTGGGCGCGCACGCGCACATGCACGCTATCTCGAACCCGATGTCGCATCGGTGCCACCGATAGGCGTCGCCGGGGCAGCGCGCGGCACGCCGATCGAGTGTGCTGTTGCGGTCTGTACAACTGTTCGCTTTATGAGTGTCAACTAGGCTGCTTTCCTTAGAGGAAGACACTCAGAAGACAATTTAATGCCTTTGCATCAATAAAAGTTGTTGATGATGATTATAAGGATGATGATAACCTTGATGGCGATGATGGGGGTGATGATGAGATCGCTTTTTCGGTATTGCAACAGGACAGGAAACCTGGCCTTTTTAAGCCATGTAGGGCTTGAGTAGCAGATCCTGGCATTCATAGGAACCAGACACTAAAACGGTGCATAGCAAAGTAAAAGCAATAGGAGAACGACAAGTACGGGTAATCGAAGTGTATTTAAGATGCATGGCCAATACACACAGTGGGGCAAGCTGGCAGTACATTCTAGTTTTTAATATATTTAATAGGTATTCCTCAGAAAATTCTTCAGTTTGTATCTTGATTTTATGCTAGAAACGTCGCCACGAAGTTGCTTGAACGCAGCCGGAACATAGTGCAGTCTCGTCCTGCGTCCAGACATCGTATTTCAACGAGGAATCAAGTGAGGCTCTTTTGGTCGGAAATTACGCGTATTGATATACGACGGTTTCGAATTATTGGAAGGCGATTGCCGAAAATTACGTGCTGGCAGACCTCACGCTTCTGTTCTTTCATTCCCATTCCAAACTGAAACCCCACAGATGTCCCTCCGAGAAAATATTTCATTTTCTTTTCAAGGAGATTAGATTGCTGGTAAGAACCGCCGTAAAGCAAGAATGACACAAAACTAAGCGGAAGGAGCCTAGAGATTTGTTACTGTCCGCTGGGTTTGTTATTTATGTTGATTTCGCTCTTCGGCAATCCTCTTATAGACGCGCGGATCCGCCAGAACCGTCGTTTGTTCAGCGTCTTTGCTTCGCAACTTCATGGCTCGCAGCCTCCCAGTCGCACCTAATAAAGTTCATTTCCGCCATATCACCGTTCCAATACCAGCGACAGCCGTGCTCTGTGCGGCTGGAAAATGTGTTAAGACGAAAATCATTGCTCGTATACACAAAGGCGCTCAAGGGAAAGGACCCCTGTAGCGAGAGTATAAGACCAGTTTCAGCAGCTAGCAGCTTTTCCTGTCCCACACACCCCTTAGCAGTTCCATCGCAGCTAAGCGCTTCTCAACACAGCGCGTTTGATTTCCTGCTCTTCGCTTTCCCAGGTTCTTTTGTTGTCTTTTTTTTTTTGTTCATCCACGCCTCTCTCGAACATACTCGAGGGTCCTCTCGAATCTCGAAAGATAAAAATGAACGAAGTGAAGGCTCTTTTCGGCTGTTGGGAGCGCAAATACGGTCGGGCAATCCGACAACACTGAACCGGAAGTACTTCTCGCTCACGGATCGGAAGGGGAAAGTGTAAGAAAGGGTTCACCAGGGCGAATGAAACCGGCAAAGGTTGGGGGAGAGAGAAGGATTGAAGTATACAGCGCCTCCAACTGCGCATGTGTCACCAGTTCTTCCATCCCCACCCCCTTTTTTTAGCCCCTTCTGTATAACTCGAGTTTTGCGCTAATTCGCTTTTTGTTAGCGCCGGTTCAGCTGAGCGTGTTCGCTGCTCAAGCGTCGTTAGACGGCAATAAAACTGGTCGTCAGCCGACCATAATGCGATAGAAGCCGAGTTTGGCTGCCCAGCGCTCGCACGGTTGAGGTGTCGAGATGGAAGGCGTACTGGGCGACTCAGATTGCCGCCGGCCATTGGCGGCGTAATCACATAGCGCAGACGGAAGAGCATGATAAAATAGGGAAAAGAAAACAGGATGAACAAATGGACCGCTCGCCGCGGAGAGTCTGGATGAGCGATAATGCGCCATCGAGTTTTGGGTGTCTATTTTCTTTATATCGTTTTATAACGGTGGGGTTGTTCAAGTGCTGTCCTTTAACCGTTACTTCCAGATTTTTAACGTTTTTTTTTCGTCGTTTTTTTTTCAACTCGACAATACCCTTTCAAAGGGTGCAATTGACGGAGATGAAATGTGGTTCTTTCTGTTAAGGCCTGTGGCGTGAGGGTTGTGGCCGCAAATCTAAGCTCATTATTCCCGCATGCACGTACATCGTGACTTTGAGCGAAAGTAATTGTCAATCTCCACTGAAGGTTTAAAAAAAGATTGAAAAGAGCTGAGGTAAAGGTGGAGCAAAAATGTCTCGAATATTGCTTGAGAATTTGCTTGAATTGCTTGTTCTGCGGACAATAGAGTGAAAACGAGCCATAAATACCGGCTGATGACTGAAACAAACAAACAAAAAAAAAGATTGAGGGTGCTCAGGCTTCACCATTAAGCGGGGAAAGCGAAAGCGTGAGCATTAAGCGTTGGCATTAAAACAAACCGGCTTCTTACACTTCAACACGTTCGACGTAACGCGACTCGCCGCTCTGCCTTGGCGCATGCGCAAATTCGGTTTTCTGCACGACACACAAAAACAGAAAAAAGCACTCACAACCTGAAGCACGCACGGTGTCGCATAGAGTTTCGTGCTAATTTTTTATGAAACTCTATGCGGTTTCGAGTTGCGGACGCAGCGCGTTTTGGGTGACGAGGCTGGAGTAGCCGGCGCGAAATGCAGCACGCCCCATTTCGCCCCGCCTGCCGCCGAAACGCTCCGACCGACGCCGCATCGTCGCCGGTGCCTCGAGTCGATGACGAAGAGCTAGTGGAAGTGTATACAAGGCTGAGGATGACTTGGCCTCCACCACTCGCCGCGATGAAGGCGACGACATAATCGATGAATGTGTCGACGATTACTAGCGCCGCAACTATGCAAATAAACTATGATACTGAAACTTAACTATGCGTCCGGCAATGCTCACCAACAAAAGCTTCGGCATTCAAGTCTTGCGCGTGATTGCAAGCTTCCCTGAATTATGGGGTCACAGCAGCCATTAAGCTTAATTATCATTTGACTAAAGTGCAGCTTGGAACATACCATGGGCTCAACGTTTAAGTATAACATGCGCATTTTTTTTATAAACTGTGTAGAAGCATCAGAAAAAACAGGTCATAAGGCACATCATTGCAGGGAGCGACGACGTAACGCACACTGTAGGGTGTTAACACAAAGTACTTTTGTAGTGTTCGTTAAAACACATCCCAGAACAATATAGCGTCTTCGTGGTCAATGAAACAGTCCTCAATTGTTACTGGAGCATCACAAAGTCGACATTTAACAGAACATTTTCTATGGTGTCTAATTCAAATGTATAGAATGATATGAACAACTATTTACACCAGGTTAACCGTTTTGCTTTTCACTGTGCCATCTCCGCATGTTGCAAAGCCTCCAAAAAAGTTGTTCCTTTCTTTGTGACACATGTACTTGCAACTGAAAATTGGTCAGGGATCGGGAGCTTTGAGCCTAATGCGCCCGCTCCCATACTTGCCCTGCCTGTCAGGCGCTCACTATGCAGTATCACGCGCTGTGTGAAAATCCCAAGTAATTCGGGCCGGGGGGGGGGGGGGGGGAAGGGGGGGGGGTCGCGCCCCCCTGTAACCTTGCTGCGAGGAGCCTATAGACTGATCTTCTCTAGCTGAGGCGCTTGCG
The DNA here is from genome assembly GCF_048455015.1 of Haemaphysalis longicornis. Lineage (NCBI taxonomy): Eukaryota > Metazoa > Arthropoda > Arachnida > Ixodida > Ixodidae > Haemaphysalis > Haemaphysalis longicornis. Next base: position 185,988,261 of record NW_027526295.1, on the reverse strand, counting down.
AACCTCGTCACCCAAATGCCACTGGGACGTACTTTCACGAGCTACTTGGTGTCCCGCACGGGGAAAACGGGGAAAGGTGAGGTTAGTACACCGACCGGGGAAACTCTCCTGGCTTAGTAACGGCTAGTAGGCACGGACCGATCTCCTCTGCCGAGCCGTCAACACCGCGGCAATGCCAAAAGACTCGTGTTCCATTGAGCGAAAGAGTAGGCACAGAGGAGGACATAAGTACATGGCTCTCATAACCGCTCCCGTGGGAGCCTGGCGAACGTGGATTTCAGTTAACGTTCGCATACAAACTTCCGGAGTCCGGAGACCGTGAAAAGCAGGTGTTGCAAGTACCCGTGTATAGTGGAAAGCTTCACTGGTGATCCGTGAGTACCTGGTGCGGGGCCGTCGGTCAAGGACGTTAGTACGCATCGGCCGCTGAGCTGGGGGTCGGGAGGGGGCCCGTCCGTCGCCACCAAATAGGGTACTTCGTGTCTCCGACAGTTGGGGCCCAGTTATCGGACCCTATGGGTGAGCGGTAACCCGTGGCAGGGACCGCATATTTGGCAATAGGCACTGTCTGATGCCCTCGCTGAGCAATCAGTCTTGGAAGAGAGTCAGACAAAAGGATTGGAGCAAAATTGCTTCCCTCATTCCCACCCTTCTTCCCATAACCCATCCCGATGTCCAAGTTCCCGTTCCCAGCAACCCACCCTATCCGGCTTTTTCCTAGGGGGGACAAGAGGGGTCCCCCCGGGCTCGTCCCCCTGGCGGTGGGTCGCAAGAAAGCTTTTTCCCGTTAATTTCTCTCCACCTTCGGGTGGACAAAATTCTCTTTGCCGGTTGGCCCTATTTTTGTACTGTTGCAATTGGGTATAACCGGTTGTACTACGGTGGTACCGGGGAGCTATTGAAAGCTCCATTTACTCGATGTCCCCTACACCCCCACCTCCAAGAGCAGTCGTTGGACCAGGCCTGGCGGTCGTGGATGCCCTCTGGGCCTTCACCACCCCCTTCCCTTAAAAGGAGGTCGAAATAGACTCTCTCTCTCTCTCTCTCTCTCTCTCTCTCTATATATATATATATATATATATATATATATATATATATATATATATATATATATATATATATATATATATATATATATATATATATATATATATATATATATATATATATATATAGTCTGAAAAGATAAAAACTCAAACAGAGCGCGAAAAAAATGAAGAAAGGGAGTCATCTCCCTGAAACGTCAGTAAACTTATTTCTATCTTATATATATATATATATATATATATATATATGTCAAACGTTTCGCAAAACTCACAAAACTGTGAATTGGAAATGTACAAGTTGTACAATAGTGCGTGCGGCAAGACGCCCGACTGTGATAGCCCGTGAGTTGACCAGGTGCACACCAACTGCCCAGAACCCGAATTCTAGGAAACTGTTCGTTGTGCCAACTTGCTTCCTGACGTAATTCGGCGTAAGACGAACATACAAAAGCGAACAAGAAGGCGTAAACACAATGTAGCACAAGAAAAGCCGGTCGAAGTAATTTGCATCAAAATACAAAGAAACGAAAGCGAAGACACCCTAATACGATGTAGCAGGAAAGCATTTGTTAATAAGTTTCGCCAGCTTTGCACTTTCAAAGCATATAAGCAGACTTAAGTGCCCAGAGGAATTTTTTTTTGTTACGCGAGAATATTGAGCGAAGTTTCGAGAGTTATGTTTGTTGCAGGGGTAAATACGGTGAAGGTAAACTAAACCCTTTTGAAGATATATTAGAACGATTTCACTTCTCACTCTAGAGAGGAAACTTATTACAGAAGATGAATCATGCAAAGCAAATTAAAACAAATAGTCGAGCAATCAAACTATTCCTTTAGTTAAATCTGCAAGCGACATTTCAACATCTGCTCAAATAAAGAGGTTAACGAGAGCTTCTATTGAACGCACAAAGAAAAACGGTAAAAATATTGCACCCTAATCGTGAAGGGAGCTTACGAAGCTTCAAAAATGCCCTTGGCACGCAGCTCCCCCCGAACTTGTTATTCCGCAGTTTGTGCGAAAAATTTGGCGTCAGCAGCAGGAACCCTTTGAATTCGTCGAATCCTGCCTACTCGGAGAAAAGTGGGGGGATAGAAAAAGTCGCGATCACGAATGGGAAGGACAATTTATTCCATTTTCGGGCTGGAGAAGCAAAGAACAGTATATCACCTCTCGCGCCAATCTCAGAGCGTCGCAAATCTCGAAAAGGAGGCAGAGCAATCGGCAGATATGGCCTCCGTCGAGCGTAGCTTCGGAAATAGCAAACGAACGCAAGTCGAAGCATTAATGCGAGTTAAAACGGCGGAAAAGTGCTTATTCGTTCGTAATTCCTTTATAGCCTTCAATTGTGAACGCCCCCCCCCCCCCCCCCCGCACGCCGCTTAAGAGTCCTCTCCCGTCGCTCCCATGGAACCTGTTCGGGCAATTTTTGTTTCGTTTTTGAGCAGGCATGCACGAGTAAGTAGATGTCATTCAAAGCTGTAGCCGGAGTCGAAAATGAAGAAAACCGATTTGGCACGAACCGGCTGAGTTGGAGAGGCAAATTCAAAATGCGCCGAGGCCCGCGCGCACACAGCGGGAGCGCTAGAATAGGCGGAAATGAAGGAGAATTAAATTTGGAAGATGTTTCTTTTCTTAGATTTATTTTTTGTTGGTTAGTTCGCCTTCCTCGGCGTCGCGAAAGCGCCACCTTTCGTTTGTGCAGAGCGCCGCACTAGTGCTTCTTTTCTTTATATTTTAGAGAGAAAGCGAGAAAGAAAGGGAGAGGGGCGATTGCAGCACTTATTTCTCAAGCGGTCTCTTTAGAATTTGTTTTCGTTAAGTTGGCGAAGCCCGCATTGTTGGTCTTTTTTTTTTCGTTCTATATTTGATACGAATAGGTATACCCTTCAGAGTGTTGTCGATAATTTTCAAGTGTTTTGTTTAAACCAAACGCATGTTTGAGAGCCCTAAGCGATCCCCCCCTATCAAAGCGTACTGCACTAAACAGAGAGCGTGGTGTACGAAACACCAGCACTTCATCTGTATCATATATTAAGAAGTTCATTTTACTACTATGCACGAAGGCATTGCTGGGTATACACTTCAATAAGGCAATGTAAGCAGTGTGATAACATAGAATGATGACCCTGGGCCCTTCTATTTATGCATTCTTTCCACTTAACGGGGAGGTCATTCTTTGTTATGACTGCAGATGGGCCGACATCACCTCACTATACTCACCGTGGTGTTCCCCAAGGAGGCGTCCTGAGCCTTATACTGTTCAACCTTACACTAATTGGCCTGACTTCTTGCCTTCCAAGTAGGGTTCACGTGTCGATATACGCCGACGATATATGTGTTTGGGCAGATGGTGTGACTCGTCGGCATGTGCGCGCCCGACTGCAAAATGCCGCAGACTTGACGACCTCCTATCTGCACCGACAAGGGTTAGAAATATCCAGCAGGCGAAAGGGTGTCTTATGTGAGAAATCACAAGTTTCTCGGCATAGTTGTCTACAGAGGCCTTTCTTGGAGCACTCACGTAAACGTTATAACGAAGAGGGTCTCTGCAGTGGTGCATTTACTCAAATTCATCGGCGGCAAGACGTGGGGAACACCAATGAAGTCGATGTTACAGCTCTACAACACACTGTTGTTGGGCTGTCTACGGTACAGTGCCCATGTCCTTTCTGGAGCGTGCCGCACAACTACTCGGTCACTTCAGGGTATACAAGCTCAGGTCCTGGGAACCTGTCTTGGCCTACCACGATGTACGTCCACAGCAGCGACCATTGCCCTGGCTCGGAATCACCCTTTAGCAACCTTTGTGGAAGTTGAAATACTCAGGACACATATCAGGCACCTCGCCCGTCTACCTGATCATCACCTTGCGGGAATACCAGCTGCCCGTCCGCGGTAGTCGTTCGCAAGGGTAGTAGCTGCCCACAACACCAGCATTCCATCGAACTATACGCCGGCGATGCGATCGCTCCTTCCGCTGTGGTGTGTGACGCAGCCCCGAGTGTGCCTAGATATTCCAGGAGTAAAGAAAAAACGTGATCTTCGGATAACGACCCTGCAACAGCTAACTTTGACGTACCTGCACGAGACATACAGTGCCGAACCCATGTATACACTGATGGCTCGGTAACATCATCGGGTTCTGCCGGGGCTGTTATTATACCACGAATGTCACTGTCCATCAAATTCAAGATAACCAATCCTACAACCTCCTCGACTACAGAACTTACGGCCATCCATAGCGCTCTTCCCACCATCGCGCAAAGTTCGTGCCGCAGATGGGCTATCTTCTGTGATTCGAAGCCTGCACTTCAGTCACTCCAGTGAGCCCTGTGCCGGGGACCTCACGAACAGCTCCTGACAGAAATAGGAATGGTGTACGACCGTGCTGCCCAGGCGGGTCATGATGTCACCCTGCAGTGGCTGCGGCATTGTCGGCAACGAAAGTGCGGACGCTGCCGCCCGGTTGGCGCATCAAACAGCGACGACTGTTCTCATTCCATTGTCTAGGACGGACGCAGCTAGGGCCCTCCGCATACTTGCCCGGGAAACAGCAATCTCCCAATGGTCTACGGAATTATTCACATGTGCACGCATTAGTGCCCTTGACCCGCACCTACAACGTCCCTTTCCACAAAGCCTCGCGCGGTCTGACGCAACTCTTCTTTGCCGTCTCTGGCTGGGGGTGGCTTTCACAAATGCTTATTCATACATAATAGGAATGAGAGCAACTGAGGAATGTGGAACGTGCGGTGCGCCGAAGATGATACGCCACGTTTTATGCGAGTGCCCACGGTACTCGCCTGAAAGTAAGAAGCTGTCGTCAGCACTGAGGAACCTGGACTCTCAGCGGCCATTTTCGGAGGAAAAGATTCTGTGCCACTGGCCTTCTCTGTCATCCGCTCAGAAGGCGACTAAGAAACTTCCACGCTTTCTACGGGCGACGAACTTAAACACCAGACAATAGACTGAAAGCCTCCAGTGTCAATCAGTGTCAGTGCTTCAGCACTGGGCATACATGCTGCTGCAACTTTTCTTCATTCTTTCTTTTCTCTTTTTTTGCCTATTTTCCCTCTCCCACGTGCAGGATAGCAAACTAGGCTCTCGCCAGGTTAACTTTCCTGCCTTCCATCTACACGCTTCCTTCCTTCCTTATTCCCACCTCGTGTGTCGCTATAAGTAGGCTTCACAGTATACAGGAATGCATTACTAAGAAGACATTGCTTAGGGGCCAAATAAAATGTTTTTTAACAAAAATTTGAACCCCTCACAGCCAGGGAAATAGCCAAAAGGGGTAAGAGGGTGGGGTTTCGAACGTTCTCTAATTTTTTTTTTTCAGACAGCGCGTAAGGAAGGCTTAGTGTTCCTATCGGCAAAACAACTGCCTTCAGGTAAACGTACCACCCCGCCCCCCACGCACACACACACACACAAAAAAAAGAAGAAAAAGTCTCGCTACAGCCCTGACGGCCTCTTATTAATAGCTTAGGTAGAATACAAACTTCGGCTAGTTGGTACATTACGAAATAGAAAAACTACGCCTAAAACGAGGACACAAGCAAGCATTTCAAGCATTTTCGAGGACACAACCACGAGGCATTTTCGTTCGTAATGTGTTTCTTTACTCAAATAAAAATCAGTTGCTAGTCTGCGCCCCATGTGTCTAGTCGTCTTCTCTTGTTTCCTTGTTTTATGCGCAGTTTTTCGATTTATTAATAACAATTTTGAAAGCGGCGAATGTGTGACACATCAAGAGTTATGAATGAGGAGGCCCAACCCCTCTTTGAGGTCACGTAGAAATTGTCAAGCACCATTCTCCGAGAGGGAGGGTAGTATGCCTACTGCTGTCTGCTTGTCCAACGCCCCGACGAAGAGGATTGTGATACTACTCCTCACTCGATTGTCTCCTGCCGTTAAATAGGAACGGCTTGGCTTTACCCGGCGTTGTCTGTCCCGAGGAACTGGACGCTGGCACCACTGCGTACGAATTACCCCAGTAGACGACAGAGTACGGCTACGCGGGAAGCAGCCATTTCGATTCCCGTCCCAATTTTAGCCCAGCCGGCAATGTAGACACCCGGGGAAAAAAGATACAGAGAAAATTTTACTTTAAAAATTGGCTGGCGATAACGATACTCCCTAATGTGATATTTGGGCGCAGCAGCAGTGCGCTGAGGCAGCACTCCCTCGTGGGTTCTCTCGATGGCAGCGATGATGAGCCTCTGCATCGGCGGTGCGAAGGGCCTCTCAGGAAGTAGCCGCGAACTACGGCTTAAGCGAACGCACATCATAGACACGCGTCCGCCCCCCTCACGTTTTCGCCAAGCATCACGCCGTGATGATGACGATGAAAAAACTTTATTATAGTCGTCTCTGTCAAGACAGAGTCATTGCTTGGGAGTGGCAGTGTCCCTGTCCCTTCAGACGGCGGTCAGGAACCCATGGGCCTTGGCGGCGTCTTCCGCCAGCTGGACGACTGCTGTTTGGACGTCGGTGAATGAGCTAAGCAGCGCGGCCTCCTATTGCTCGTGCCTCGTAATGCGTGCACCTCGTGTGGGTGTCTCCGGTTTACTGGGACACGCCCAAACCATGTGTTGGAGCACGGCGGTTGCAATCCGTGCACCACTTGTCCTGATCTGTGTATGTTTCTGGAAAGTTGCGGTGGCACAGGGAGGGGTGTAGGAAGGTGTTCGATTGTATCCTGCGCCATGCAACCGGTTGCCTTCTGCTAAGTGTGCGATGAGCGGCAGGAAGTGTGCGTCGGCCCAATCTATAATGCTGGGTAATTTCTTGATATGTAGCCAGCCTGTCCCTCCCCCCGACGATGACGGCACGTTGTCTTCGAAGTCGGCCTGGTAGCTGAATCCTCGGGCCGCTTTGTGTGCCATCTCGTTTCCCGGGAGAGACGAGTGTGCTGGTGTCCATATCAAACGGATATGTCATGAGGGGAGGATTGGTTTGCTTTGAATTATCTTGGGTGCAGCTTTGAATATTCTTCCTCGTGCATAATTTCGTAGTGCGGTCTTGGGGTCGGAGATAATGGTCGTGGCCGACGTGCCCGCAACGGCCAGAGCGACGGCTACCTCTTCCCCAATTTCGGGATTAGCCTTTGTGACGGAGCATGATGCGACCTTATTGCCCTGCTGGTTTACTACAGCAGCCACTGCCGCTCGTCGTCTGGGGTAATCCGCCGCGTAAACGTAGCAGACCTCTGAGTTGGAGTGGCACTGCTTGGGAAGTGCCGTGACTCGGGCGAGCCGTCTCTCTTGATGATGCTCCGGATGTATATTTTTTGATAAAGGGGCCACACTGAGGTGCGCGCGTAACTCATCCCCAAGCAATATTTTTGTTCCTTATTGGTCTGCGTAGGAGATGCGGAGAAGGTCTAAGATGGCTCTTCGGTGGTGCTTCCCGCTAGTCTGTTGTACTGGGCTGTGCGCTGGGCTTCGACGAGTTCGTCTATATAGGGTGTTGTGTATGCCCATCTCCATTAGTCGTTCGTCAGAGGCCGAGATTCGGATGCCCACTGGTAACTTGATGGCTTTGCGTATAATACGCTCAACTTTTTCTTTCTCTGTTCGACTGAGCTTGAGGTACGGAGGGATGTAGGTGATTCTGCCTATAATGAAAGCATGCACGAGACGTAAAATGTTGCCCTCTTTGAGACCATGTTGTCTGTTGGCTATTCTTGCAATTAACCTGATAATTTGAGTAGCCGTGTTTTGCAGGGCTTGTATTGTGACCGTATTGGTCCCCGTTTCCTGTATGCGCAGACCGAGAATACGTATGCACTCTGTTCGAGGTATGCACCTTCCCTGTAGCTGAATTTGTATATCCGGATCATTTCTCGGCCTCCGACCGGCTGTGGGGGGTCTGAAGAAGAGGATCTCTGACTTCTGAGGCGAATAGGCGAGTCCGCGTGCGGAGACGGAGTTTTCAACAATTGTGGCAGCCTCTTGTAGTCTTTCTTGAATGTCTCTGTCCCTGCCTCCTGCGGTCCAGATTGTTATATCATCAGCGTAGAGGCTGTGATGCAGGTTATGGATTTGTTGTAGTAGGGGAGATAATTTAATCACGGCCACATTAAATAGAAATGGTGATAAGACCGACCCCTGTAGGGTGCCACGGCTACCAAGATTTATAAGGACAGATGCGAGGTCCTGTAGCGTTATTCGGGCGATCCTTTGGGACAGAACGTCGGCAATGTAGTTGTACGCCTTGTTGCCCACATTTAATTCACTGAGATTATGAAGGATGGTGCTGTGGGCCACACAGTCAAAGGCTTTAGTCAAGTCAAGCCCCATCATTACTCGAGAATCAAGTGGGGACACGCACGGGTTGTCGATTATTTGACGTTGAAGTTGTAACATCACGTCTTGCGTTGATAGGGAAGACCGGCAACCCACCATGGTGTGCGGGAAAAGCTGATGTGTGTCCATGTGGCGGTTGAGACGCGTCAAAACCACGTGCTCCATCAGCTTCCCGAGGCAAGAGGTCAGTAAAATAGGCCTCAAGTTCTCTAACTTTAGAGCCTTTCCAGGTTTGGGAATGAGCTTAATCAGGGTGCTTTTCCACGTGGGGGGAAGGTTTCACGTGTCCCACACCTTGTTCATGTAGGCGGGAAGAGCCTGTAAGGACGAGTCATCAAGGTTGGTGATGACACGATTGGTAATACCGTCAGGGCCTGGTGCAGATCGCGTGTTGAGGTGAGAGATGGCCTCATACACTTCTGCTTTAGTGATGGGTCTGTCCAGCTCGAGGTCGGGTTTACCGGCATATGGCCTAGCTCGTTTTAAGGGAGCAGTCTGATTGTACAGGTCCTGCAGCTTTTGCAGTAATGCGGTTTCGTCTCCTTGATGCTCGTGTAGAATACTCAGTAGGTTGTTACGCTGAGTAACGCGTCTTCCATCTGGGTTTAATAGGCAGCGGATGGTGTGCCATGTTTTGGGGGTATTCATTTGCACCTCCATCCGATCACACAGAGTGTTCTATTGTTGGTTGGTGAGGTACGCGGCGTGTTTTTCAATTTTTCTGTTGAGTTTAGCCAGCCTTCTGCGCAAGGATCGGTTATTCCGCTACGTGCAGAGCTTCTGTATACTGTCTTTGGCCTCCCACATGTGCAGAAGTCGTGAGTCTATTTTTTCAAGACTAGCCTTTTCCGATACTACGTGCGTGGGAAGGTCAACGTCATTTTGTAAACTTTGCACCCATGTGTCTAAGTCCTCGATGGTAGGGTCCTCTTCTTCTGTGTCCTGCACCCGCCTTAGTTTACGGAACGTGTCCCAGTTTACTATCTTGTGCTCCCGGCCTGTGGGTTTAGACGGTCCTGCTGTAAGCGTAGTCTCCGATATGTAATGGTCTCTGCCCAAGTCTTTAAAGGTGTTTGTTCACGCAGCGCTTGCAGCATTAGATACGAGTGTTAGATCAGGGTTGGTGTCTCGTTGGACACTGTTGCCTCGCCTCGTGGGATGTGCCAGATCCGTCAGAAGTGTCAAATGGAGTTGTTGTATGGTCTCCCAGACTTTCTGCCTATTTTTAGTTGGCCTTGTGTAGCCCCATGCGGGGTGTGGAGCATTCCAGTCACCCAAAATGGCTACCGGGTGTCCATGGGACGTGTGGAGGGCATGGTGTAGTAGCTGCGTGAGGTTGCGCGACTGCTTGGATGCGCTGTACACATTTAAAATGTACAATCTCTGGACGTGGCAAGCAGATGTAGGAAGAATTTCTAAAAATACTTATTCAGGGCCAGGGCTGTTGACAAACACTTGTTTGGCGGGAATGTCTCCGTACAGCAATGTTGTTACCCGCTGCTTCTGTGGGGCGTCTGTCAGCTGCGGTCGAGTGATACGCTTTATACCCTGAGAGTTTGGCCGGAACTTCCGTCGAGCACCTCGTGCGGGCACAGCATACTGCCCCCTCCCCTCACTCACAGCACACTTTCGGAGAGCGCTGGCTCGCGCCGCCATGGCGAACCGCCCACTCCTCCCAATTTTGCGACACACTCCTCCGGTGCTTTCTTTTACTCGTCGGTCTTCCCATCGTTCCCAAAAACCGCTTTAGAATCCAATTGTCATGCCAAGCCCAAGCCAAAAGCGGGGGTTTTCCCATAAACCCCCACGACGACATGGATCACCAGACGCAGTTTTCTCTCTAGTATACTTATTAATAAACTATATGGCCCCGCGAAGCACACACTGTAAACGCAAACTAGCCGGAAATGGAGTTTTAATCAAGTAATGTGCCCTGAAAAGTACCTATAGCAAAAAATGTACTCCCTAGGCATGATCTAAAGAAGTGGACGAACCTCCACGGTAGTACCGTTGCCCATCCGGGTAGCAAAAGGGAGGATTTAGAACGACTTAACACCATTTGTGAGATGGCGTTCGGTTCCTTGTATACTACCACGTCCACAATAAACGCCCTATCTGAGGTAATCATCTCAAGCGGGCGGTCGCCATGTTAGTCTTCTGTTGTCTCCGTGCACCAGCACTTCAACCGTGGCCTAATGCTAATTAGAACGAGTAAGCAGGACGCAACGGTTGCACGCAGCTACAAAACCAATACCGTACGTATACCCGTATAGATGCTTCAACCAGCGCGATCACAGGCAGAGAGCGCGGCCGTGTTGTCTCAATCTGTTTATTTTGGCGATAGGTGGTGTCAAACTCTGCTGCTAACGAAGAGGCAGTTCTCGCCGTTGCAAACAATTGCAACGTTCATCTGCTTCGCTTGCTTGCGAATACATAGACGATTTAAATTCCCGTGCCAGCGCGCCAACGCACCCGACTGCAGCGACTCAACTTGCCCTGGCGGCACGACTGGCTGCCCGGATGCAACCTCTGTGTCTGTGCTATCAACGCAGCGCGGCCGGTGACTCGGCGCGGCCGGAGCTTCAAGCCTCGCCTTGGGCCGTCGTTTTTTCATATTTGTGAAGGACTAGTAGTGCCATTTGGTGGAAAGATTTTCATGTGCCCCTGTCACACGAGGAACGGCCGCAAACAGCATTTGGATACGGCGACAGGTGTGGTCAGCTCGCTGGTAAGTGGTCTTTCATCAGTCGATGCGTTTGTCAAACGTTTGGATAGGGTTAACAGCGAAGTACCCGGGTACCCGTGCCGCTCACCGCTCGTACGCGCACGGGCAAAGAAAAAGCGCACACTCGTATTATTTTACTTGTTTGTGGGTTTTGGGGTATGCGTTCGCATTCTTTTGTAGGCTGGTTTGTAACAGGGCATTCGAGGTAAAATCGTTTGTCGCGCGCGGCGTCGTTTCAAAGCAACGTGACGGTTACTTCGTGCTGGCGAAAATCAGCGCAGTCAGACGGAAGCGGTAAGGAAGGTAGAGAGGTCGGGGAAGAGGGCGCTAATATATAAAAGAAAGCGTAATGCAATACGAGAAATATAACACAACCCGCCTGCATTTCTCCGAACTTCAGGACAGAGCCGCACACGGGTACGTTGTCACAAACTCGAGCGTACGACGTCTAAAAGTACCGTATATTTTTTTTTTTTTTTCATTTTTCAACGTGACCTGAGCCACTTATCTTCTCATTGCCGCGCATGCAGACCTGATTGTGTCCCTGTGTTTGAGCGCACAGCCATCCTTTTGCGACATAAGAACCAGCAAACGCGAGAAATTGTAGAAGCCAGCCACATCAGAAAAGCTGGTTCCGAATGTGTCAGTCATCCCTCTATCGCCCTGCTTAATCGAGAAGTCGCATATTTAGACGCACATTCAGCGCTATTTCGGTGCTTCTGGGAATGCGTGTTGGGGGTGGGAGGGGGGTCTTAATCCATGTATGATGCGGTTATCTTTGCTGATTTTTCGCCTTTCGTGCGCCTCAAAGTTCGTTTTGTGGTTTTGTTGTTACGGTTTTTTAGTATTTTCGGCTGAGTGCGCCGAGAACTGTGACGCATTGGGGGCGCGGCAATTGGGCGCTTGGGCATATAAAGCTTTGAATTGTGCAATAATAAACTAGTTGCGAGTGTGCGCTTGTGCCGTCTACATGTGTTCTTGTCCTCGTTAATTTGCGCGCAGTTTATTTTTCGCAATGCATAATTACCAACTCGCCCAACTCGCAACCCTTTTACAGATCCTATACTCCGTAAAAATGAGTTGCCTGTCCTTTTAGGTACGGCAAAATCTCGCGCAGCGCATCATTCTGCCAGGGGGCCATATCCTAATGTCAATGCACACACTATGAAAGCAGCTTGCACTTAATGCGTCACATTGTCTGCTGATAAGCATTTTAGATTCGCCCCTCTCATCATCATTCACTTCGTGGAGATGGCGGGATTTTCTTTCATAGCTTGTTGTCACTGCAGTAATTAATGGCAGAATCAGTCCTACAAATCACAGAAACGGTTCGTTTCACGTTACACACTAACACACTTTGCACCACACGGAGGAACAATCGGTTGCAGTGATGAGGCATAAGGGTAACTTGTTGTTAAAGGGTCATTGAAGACAACCAGCAAGTTGATTTCAAACGGAAGTCGGACCTCCGCATAGCCATTTCAGCATTGATTTAGTGTCAAGATGCCTTAAGTGCTGAGAAATCGGTGTTCAACTGCTCATCAAGCGTGACGCAAACACGACTGCAGTCGCTGTTTGCATCAGGATAAACCGGAAGCAAGTGAAGCAGCGGTGATTAATAGCAGTATACAGTCAAACCTCGTTATATCGAACAGTGCGCGAACCGTGAAATAGTTCGATATAACCGAAATTCGATATATAAAATTTGATAAAAAAACGCGTCAAAATGCCGCGCGATTCAATCACTAAAAAGGCAACGACAAGAATGACTGCGTGAAAGAATGACGCGTTAAAGTGAACTAGTGGTGGCTTTGTCCCGCTTTCGCCTTGATGTCACCTTTCGTCTCGAGCAGCGTGCTCAACGTACTCTGCGGTATATTGTACGCTGCGGCAACGCTGGACTTCTGCTCTCCTTTTTCGACGCGGCGGATGATTTCCAGCTTGGTCGCAAACGTCAGTGACATTCGTTTCTTCACGTTTGCCGCCATCACCACGCCGCACGCGGCTGACACAGCGCCTTGCAAACACAGTCACGTAACTGCGCGAACAGTGTCCGCTAGTTTAAACCACGCACGACGCTGAAGAGTTCGTTAAGGCGTTGAGGCTTGAGCTTATCGACTGAAACAAGACAAGACGATGACTGAAGCTGATGAACAACGACTGAACCAACTGGTGAACCGGCTGAGTCTGAGTCAGCCAACTGCGTATGCCGCCTAGCCTGAATGGCGCTACCGGCGCCTCAGGCATGCGTTTGACTCGCAAACGCCTGCTGCGCCACCGCTGTTCTCCCCTGCCATGGAGGAAAGAAAAGGTATTCTTTCCTCCATGTCCCCTGCGTTGCGGGAAAGCCTGCCGCCTGTCTCCGGAGCGCGCTCTCGGTCGGCGCTGAGTTCGATATATCCATTTCTTAACCGACCGAGTTCGATACAGAAAATTAAAAATGCACGTAATTCTTTTAAAAAACTGACAATGGTTCGATATAAGAAATAATTCGATATACCCGTGTTCGATATAACGAGGTTCGACTGTACAAGCAACTGAATACAACATTACCACGTACCAAGCAGTTTGGTCAGTTCCGGTCAAATCGCTCATGCTTCCCCAAACTCCCCTGTCATTTGCCGTTCGAGACCACTAAGCAAAATGTTTCTCCATTGGACCTGTGATCAGTATTTACGCTTCACTGAAGAAGAACATTGGCCTTTTGAGGCCTCGCAAGTTTTGGCGTCGAACGATTTTCTCATGCGTAGCTCGCATGCTCCCTTGGAAAGCGGTACTGCCACCCCAAGTATGGACGAGTAGCACCATCCAGCGGCAGCCAAGAAAGAAGTTGTGCGCGTCAGGCCACTTAAGCCCTTCCGGTGAAAACGTGTTTTTGCTAGTTTCAACCTTATTTTAAAAAAAATGCCAGGTGTAAGAGGGGTATAATAGTGTTCCCCGTGAGCTAATCTATCAACCTAGAGAGACTTGCATTTTAACTTCACTGTCATTTAAAGTTGTGCTCGAGTATATTGTGCGGAAGTAGTATCTTTTTTATTGCTGCAAAAGCCACGATGGTTAATGTACTGGCACTTGGTTTTATGAAGCCTTTGCATTCCTAATTTAAGTACTGAAATTCGCAGGGAACCTGGCATAACAATTTTATTACTGTGCCGAATTATTAAGTTCGTTTAACCATAGTGTCTGTTTTGAATTTTACATGTGGGGCATTTTTTTTCTTTTTTGCTTTTTCAGGTAGATGTTCCTTTGACTCCCTGCCTGCATTCCGCGAAAGGGGAAATTAGCCTCCGCATCGATGGCCAGAGTGTCTTGACTGCATCATCTTTACTGGGAGGACTGTGTAATCTGTTTGCATCGTTCTGGGTTTTCAACATTCAATATCCCAAGAAGGCACACAGAGCTCTAACGTTTGTGGAACATGCCTTTTTGGACCTTGCCAGCACCAAACCACGTGTGAAGGATTTAGAACTAATTAACTTTTATCGCATCAATATCCCTCACCAATATTTTATTTGTTTTCAATCCTGTAATCATTGGATAGTAGTTTAAAGAATTTCGTATTATGTTTCTGACGTTTTCTTTTTTTTTTACTGAACAGGGGATATTTGATGGGCCCTTCTGTATGCTGATAATACAGCTATCTTTTAGTGAAGCAATAATATTAACCAACTAATATAGCTTGAAACAATTATCTAAATAATGTTGGCAACTGGTGCCAAATGAATCAACTCAAAATTATCGGAAAAACACGAATTACATGGCTTTTTCTTCTCACTGTGAAGAAGCTGTCGCAATACCACCCATTCTGTTCTATATCCTTGCAATTAACCCCTCAGACTGGGTCACTTTTCTTGGCGCATTTGTGTCTTTATCAAAACGCACTGGTATTTTCCGCAGCATATTTCTCGTTCTTTATATTACTCATTTATCCATAGCCATCTCATTGCTGTCTGTCTCCTACATCATTTATCTCTTGTGCCTTTACCATCTACAAAATGCTCGTTACCTTTCAATATCAAATCGTTACACAGCTCTCGCACATTTCACCACCAATTGAAAAAAAAATTTTGTTGTTGTAAACCACTGCAATCATTTTTTTTCACTTTGTGTACTGAGTACTGGTGCGTACTGATAAGTACTCACGCGTTCTCAATCCTCTAGTATTATATAATGATGTCACTTACCATACCGTTGTGTTTGTGCCTATATGTTTTTCGCGTATTTCCAGTTCTTGTAGTAATATTGTTTCTACAGTTTGTTCAACTAGCACACAGATCGCTCATTTCACCACCAACTGAAATTTTTTTGTTGTTGTAAACCACTGCAACCATTTTTTTCACTTTGTGTACTGAGTGCTGATGCGTTCTGATAAGTTCTGATAAGTACTGACGCGTTCTTGATCCGCTATTATTATATCATGATTTCACTTACCATGTGGTTGTGTTTGCGCCTATCTTTGTTTTTCGCGTATTTCCAGTTCTTGTAGTAATATTAATTCTACGGTTTGTTCAACTAGCATTCTATTGCTGTCTTCCATTCCTAACTGGCGTGTTTTTAGCAATTTACCATTTTTGCTTTCTTATAGGAGGTCGCCCTAAGTTTTTATTTCGGAGCCTCCTTGTGTACACCATGTACCATGTAAACTTGTATGCGAAAGTTTGTTTGAAATAAACCTGAAACCGAGCAAAACCGTGTGAAATCAGTACTCCCGCAGGGAACTAGAAACTCTCCCTTGTGGCCTTGAAAAAACTCCTTTCGGAAGGCCTACAAAACCGCCCCAGCTTTGCAAAACTCCATTCAAAAGAAATATATGCTTCCCTTGAACCTCCTAAAAACTCCCCTCGCGAGGCCTACAAAACGTAAAACTCCATGCAAAAGAAGTAAATGCTTCCCTTGAACCTCCTCAAAACGCCCCTAAAATAACATAAGTACTTCCCAAGGGAGCCATAATAAGCTCCTATTCAACCGCCTAAAAAGTCCATAAACATCACTTAAAAACGCCTTGAGGAAGTAAAGAATACTCCATTTTGATCTCCTTAAATTCTCCCTAACATTTCTTAACACTCCCTAACTACCTCCTTTCTATCACCTAAAAACACCCTGTTTTGAGGAGGTAAACAAAACCTCCCTGTTCCATGTAGTAAAAAAACTCCTACAAGGAGGATCACTAGAGGACAGGCGAAAAAGAACCTCTAGGGAGTATATGGGTGGAAAAAAAGTTTAGAGTGCAGAGTTTCTTAGCAAGTATACTAGAGAGAAAACTGCGCCTGGTTATCCATGTCGTCGTGGGGGTTTATGGGAAAACCCCCGCTTTTGGCTTGGGCTTGGCATGACAATTGGATTCTAAAGCGGTTTTTAGGATTTGCTTTCTTCACTATGAGTTAACACGTCTACGAGCTACGAGGAAGCCGAAATCCTCCTTGTTTTGTCGTAGCCGTGTTCGGTGAAACAGCAGGCAGGGCGTGATCGTACCTGTCGTTGGTCATGCCGCAGTCGAAGGACGTATGATTGAGCGGGTAATATGCCGCCGCGAAATTTGTAGCTGACGAAAAAAACGTGCTTCGACGAAGACCAGGTACGACATATACGGGCGCTTGTATCAGTCCCATCTTGTCATCGTCCACCACTGTTTAATGTCACGTTTTCTTTTCTCTTCAAGTATGAACCAACTCGCTCAGCAGCAAGTTTTGCTAAACTGAAGCTGACGGTCGGTGCACCGGTTCACCACGAAGGCGAAGTTTTCACATTTTAAAAAAACTTTCCAAACTCTCAAACAACTTATTATTTGAAATATTGGTAAAATTATTAAAATAAGAGTCTCTAACGAGTCCCCCCCCCCCTCCCTAAATATTAACATTGTTCGTAACTACGACCTTGGCCTGCAGAGTAGCAGGCATAACCGTTCCGGCAAAAATTCGCTTTACTTCCTGTTTTCTTAATTTGAAAACAGCCTGCAGTGCTTTATTTTCCACTTACATAATTGCACACTATTCTTCGCGTTTTTGTGGCGCTTTGTTTCAATTTGCGGACACTAAAACGTTTCAATCCAAGCCAATGGTGAAACTCAGGCGAGCGCATGATGTAATTGCGTTCCATGACGGCACAGAAAGCCTTGATGTGAACCGCATAGACGCTAGCGCCAGATTCCTCTCCAGCGTATTTAGTAAGAAACTGTATGCCGCGAAGTCCCCAACGGAGCAACATTCTCTGCTGTTCAAGCTTAAAAATGGCATCAGCGCAACCAATATTGCATGCGAATATTTAAAAAAAAAACTGTTTCTTTAATATAGACGTTTCGTGAAATTTACTAGTCGTACGACCGCTTTTGGTGAGACTGCAACTGCCTCGTGTTTATAATAACAATGCATTTGTCTTTCGCACAACTGCGGCTCGGGCACTTGCTGACGTGTTTGCCATGGTGTTTTTGTCCGCGGCGGTGGCCTTTGCGGCATTCCGAGTCTCGTTGTTTTGTCACCGTTATTAACCGTCGGATTAGACTACTTCGTAAGCTCTGTAGCATCACTATTTGCGAATTAAAACACACCCATAGTTATGCTTTTTTTATGGAAGCGGGCGCCGTTTATGCTGACAGTGAGGATCGTAGGGGTGCCGTGGCGTGCGCACGTATACGAGGAAACAGACCTTTGCTTGGAGCCGAGCGAGCCGCGACATTCCATGACAAAAAAAAAACAAAAAATAGTAGAGCCAGGCTGGGGTCGACCTGGCTTTTTTCAGTTTCTCTACCTTTTGCTAGGTTTTGTTAAGTTTTTCGATGTTCTTGCTAGGCTAGGCTTAGATGGTGCGGCCAGGTTTAGTCGGAGCTTACAAGACCGTTTAGGTCAGTCTCCCCCCTCTGACAACGGATATCAGGGCAGAAGAAGCTTGGTCTACCTCCTGGGGCGGTATTCTCGAGTTTTGTCCCTTTTGCGTCCCTTTCAAAAATGTCCCTTTTGGCGAGCCCTGATTGGCTAAAAGCAAACAACCGGAAGTGACGTAACGCGAGCGCAACAAACCTACTGCCAACGCCCATTGCTTAACCGGAAGTACGTCACGATGAAAGGGACTCAAAAGGGACGTTTTCAAAAGGAGCAGTTACAAGAATACCGCCCCTGCTCTGTTTCTCCAGCGTTACACCACTAGTGCAAACAGCGTCAATTTTTTTTTTTTTTGCGTTTTAGTAGCCCAAGAAAGACTATCACCGTTAGAATGGTATAGTAAGGCGCGCGCAAACGCATATGCCTTGTGGAGTCACACTCGAGAAAGGGGCGAAAGACGCCTTCACAGTTATGACACCGTGTCTGCGGTGGTGCATCTTTTGCAGGCCGCGCAGTTTTTTTTTTCTTTGTAGTTTTTTTTTTATTAACGCCACCGGATTAAGATCAAGCTTATACAGCTTCGCTGTTAAAATTGGCCACGCATCTGCTCGGTTCGCGAAAAATACGCCGAAAGCGGATAGTTTTCTGCCGCTGGTACCACATAAGTCCCTCTGCCCTTTCCTTGGCTGTACCTGCGCGCCATCGATGGTAGGACCGCCTGTATCAGCGCTCCGCCGATGCAGTACACCTAACACGCACTTAAGTGTCAAGTTGTCAACGTTAGTTAGCACACAGGCGCTGGGCACTCTGCTGGGGCATGAGCTTCTACCCAGGGCACTCCACGCGCTCGCGTAACGACTTCTAATTTTTTTGAAGACGACAGTATTTCTTGGGTTAGTTAAACGGGAAAACTTTGGTCTGTCTGTCTGTCTGTCTGTCTGTCTGTCTGTCTGTCTGTCTGTCTGTCTGTCTGTCTGTCTGTCTGTCTGTCTGTGTGTATGTCCGTCCGTCCGTCCCTGGATTCAGCCGCCCTGCCAATCGTAAAAGTGAAAATGTCGAAGGAGAAGTTTAAAAAGCCAAATCATTTCCGGGTTAGTAAATCTGGAAACACACTTCGTACCTGCCAACATTGGTGAGCAAGAATGAAGCCTTAGGCACATTTGAGGCAGAACATCGATACATAAATAATATTCGCAGTGTTCGTTTAAATGAAACAACAGCCGTTGGAAACAATATTTTGACCCAAGCATAGAAAGCATGCGACGGGTATGGAACTTCGTGACGACCTTCCAAGTTCTACAGTAAAGGAAGGTTCGATTAGATGACGCGTGAGAACTGAATTGACATTAGCGAACCCACTACGAGTTTGTCTGCAAGGAGGGAAATGGGGGGAGTGGGAGAGGAGGGCGGGGGAGAAGAGCATAAAGTAATTTACGTGGCATGGCCGGAAAGAGACCATCGTCTCTCTAGTTGCAGCGAAGTGAACAAATGCGCGGCCATATACTTTTTTTTTAACCTTTAGCCCAAGGCAACCGAAGTGGTTAGGAGGAGCGGGATGGAGTTTCAAAATGGTTAGATTTAGAGGCGCGCACACGGACCGAACGCTAGCCGCTAGCTGAATCCAGGCATGCGTGCTATTACGCGGTACCTTGAATGAAAAACCGCTATTCCGTATGCCGTTTTCAGTATCCGCATGCAGGTCTCGATTCTATACTGAAAAAAACTAGGGTTCAGAGTGGTGGAAACATAAGGGAAACATACCTTTGAGGAGAGAGGCTCGAACCCAAAATATGTTGCGCTACTTTAGGTCAGTTCAAGTGACGTCTGGAAGGGATATTGTGCAATTGCGTACGTTACGGCGAAAGCAGCCCGTGTTGTGGGGAAGAAGTCTGAGCGGTCATCCGCACCAGGGCCATTCCTCACGTGTGTGAAGATACGGAACAAGCCTACGCTGGATTCGAGAGTGACCCCCCCCCCCCCCCCCCCCAAAAAAAAAAGAATGTCGTGCACTTGCTGTAAATGCCACCTTCCTTGCCGATTTTTTTTTTTTTTGAGCGTTTATTCTGCCACAAGGCATAGATAACGGGTATGAGTTAATGATGAGGAAAGTTGATTACGTGAACGTGAAAATGTTCGCTTCGACGATTGCCACTGAGGACGTTCATTTTCACATTTCAGGCATTCGGCGACTTGCTATGGGATAGGTCAACTGCCTTATTTTTCTCTGTGGCCGCCTAGAAACGCAAGCACCCACAAAAAGAAAGTGCACTTAACGTCAACTTTCCTTCTGTTTTATTTTCTAATCTTCGGCAGGAAAAACTCAGCACCTCGATCTACACACGCACATAAATAAAACACAGCAAATTTACCAATGCTTTCGTCCGCACTACCACAGCCACAAATAACAGAGGGTAAAAGTTTTCAATGAAAGATTGCCATGCGCCTTGAGCGCTGCAGTTGTGGGGCCAGCTGTGTTCCAGCAGTTTATTCAGACATCCAGTACAGCCTGCGCACATGTGTGCCATTTGTAAGCAAGATCAGCGCTCAGCCCACACGTTCTCGGTGGCGTCACTGCGGAGCATCATGGTTCTAACATCAATAATACAACCGCCGTACCTAGAATTGCAGCGCGTCTCGGTTTGGGAAAAAGCAGTGAAGGTATTTATTTAGTTGGCTGTTTTATAGAATGTGTAATAGGTTGCTGGATTTTTTTTTTTTACCAAGTTAGAGGTGGCCCGTGAAATTCGCTGCCGTCTTCTTGGTGTTTTAGTCATGAAACGTACGTATATACCTGAACATTATTCCCAACGCTTTGACCTGGAACCTGTTAACGAATTATTTTATGCTAACTCTGCTAGATACAAATATGTAAATCATTCCTTGATTGATTGATTGATTGATTGATTGATTGATTGATTGATTGATTGATTGATTGATTGATTGATTGATTGATTGATTGATTGATTGATTGATTGATTGATTGATTGTATGGTTAAACACGCCGACGCAATGCAGGCGGTGAGGCACGCCGTAGTGGAGGGCTCCGGATTAATTTTGACCACCTGGGGATTTTTAACGAATATGTAAATCATTGATCTTCATTTTACCTGCACGCTCTAGAGTGAACAAATTTTAACAACCTTCAACACCTTGTATTGATTGATTGATTGATTGATTGATTGATTGATTGATTGATTGATTGATTGATTGATTGATTGATTGATTGATTGATTGATTGATTGATTGATTGATTGATTGATTGATTGATTGATTGAAAAGTACGAAGGATCGGGCGATTTGGGGAACGCCTCATTACATTATACAAAATGTACGCCATCACCACGCGGTAATAGATGTAGGAAATCATTTTACGAGGAACAGGGCTACATCGTTTTTCGTACCCAGTCCGAACAGTTGAAATGAAATGAAACGAAAGACCTTCACAAGAGCCAAGTGCAAAAATTTGCAAAAACAGGGTACTACCAATGACGTCACTTTTGAGGGCTTTTATTTTCCTGGCTTGTCTCGTAGCCGCCTTTCACACATGCAGGGAACTCAACTGTCTCTGTCCTGTCTCTACTTCAGTCCCTCATCTACATTTCGTATAAGACGCCGAGCTCAATGCCAGAAAGCCACTATCAATAGAAAGGAGATTGGACTGTTTCGCTTTTCTTCGTTAGGGTCGTTTAACAGCTACCAGTGTACATTGTTTAGCGAGGGATATACGAGAGAGCCAGCCAGCATATCGCTTCCTTTATCTCGAATGGGGCTGTTTTAAAAACTTGAGGAAATAACAAGTGCGCCACAAAAGACTGACGCGGAACCAGAGACAAATTTCACTGCCGCCATTTTGAGCCCTAAAGAAGCGGTTTATAAACTTTTCTTTCCCAAGTGCCACACGAAGGCGCCTCTATGAGGTTGCTTCCAGGAACTAAAATTGCACGTTCAATGCACTAAAGGCGATAAATCTGCGGTCCCCCATACGTGGAGGCAATCTTCCTGAGGACGACGGGCCAACGCGACAAGCAGCGGAAGCGATTTGATTCGCTATCCAGGCGGTTCCTCAGTCAAGACGGCTCGGCCAGCTCTGTCGATGGGGACGTCGAATTTGGTGAGGCCGTGGTAGCTTTCCTGGAGGCGTGCTCGCGAGCCTTGATTCGGAGAACGTCAAGGCTCGAAGGCGTGGATGACGATGCCATCGAGGGTGGCGGTGACGCCTGCAGTGTTCTGGGCGCCGCTACCTTCTTGGTACTCGGGCCGAGGTCGAGGACAGCGGCTGAAGAGCACGGGGGTGGTGGAGGCAGTAGAGCAGGCAACATGTACTGCACGGCACACGGTTAAGAGGTCAGAAAGGGCAGTGGTGTATGTATATAGATTTCACTTCGATGGGGACACTACCCCCCTCCCCCCCCCCCCCCCCCCCTTAAGAAAAAGGAGATAACATGAAGGAAACAGGAAATGCAAGAACTAAGCAAAAATAAGTTTAAATTAAAGATCAAGCACTTCTGGATGCCCTGGGTGAACTTTTTATAACCTTCTGGTGGTTTTGTTTCTTTTTGTTTAAATTCCTGGGTATAGCAAGAAGTCCTGATCGTCGTGGTGAGAGAAAATCACCGCATCTAACTCACTCTGGCATTCCACGATAGCTAGCTTAAGAAATGCGGCATAATGGACAAGAGTCTGTGGCCTTGTCCACTATGCCGCCTTTCTTCAGCTAGCCATCGTGGAATGCCACGGTGACTTATAATACGCGCTGATGCGGGTGGATTGTTAAGAACAATGCAACATCCGCTGTGCTGCACGCAGGATGTGAAACGTCAAACTCTCTGGCTCCTCACCCCGTACAACTTGGGCCAGGGGGGCGCCACGAAGGCCGCCGCCGAAGGGCTTCCCCAGAAGGGCTCTCCGAAGGGGCCGGCCGCGAACAGCTCGGCTCCCCGGGTGCCGCACGCGGCCTGTAGGAAGGGCCCCAGGGCCCGGTCGGACGAGGGAGGGCCCATGGCCCCGCTGCCGGCGCTGGTGGGCAACACAGGCGGGCTCTCTCGTCCCATGGCCTTCTCGCGCTTGCGCCACTTGGCCCGCCGGTTCTGGAACCAAACCTGCGTACCGCCCGGCGCAGATGGCGCGTCAATTGGGATTTGAAGCGCGCGCATTTTTTCAAGCTATTCGTTACTATTCATTTTTTTCAAGCTATTCGTTATTACCTTACTATTCGTTACATGCTTCGGAGAAGCCCGTGCACACATTCTCCTATGCATTTGTGCCCCGATACACATGTCCCTAATGCATTCGTTCAAATATGTCTATCGGACTGCTTTGTCTTAAGACCAGGTAGCCCTCAGCTCAAGCCTATATAACCTACGTGTGGAGCAATGGGAAGCTCACTTACGTAAAGCTGCGGGTATCTTTTAACAGACTTATGCTTGCAAGCGTAACGTTACAATGAGCTTTACAATAAACAATGAACGTTATTGGCATCATCTGCAGAATACACAATGTCGGAGGGCGGCAGAAAAAGCTATCTCAAGGATAGAGCCTGACGGAGCTGCGGGCCCCCGTTTCGGCACCAGCGTACAACAGTGTTCCGCAGTACATGAACAATAATAAATCGCGCAGAAATATGGCGTCCCTTGCACCATTCAAAGAATGTACAATAAACAACAGAAAAACAACAACAGAAAAAAGAAAAGAAAGTCAGTAAATTACGGGAAGCGTCGGCCAATTCTGCGGCTATGTGCTTGCGTCCCATTCAATGGAGTTTAGGAGCCATTTTGGTGCTGCAAACTCCGGACACCAGGCAGCGGCTTTCTCGTTCAATGGACCATTTAATTCTTTAGCGTTAATAATGTAAAACATGGCTTATTAGATTTTGTAAACAAAGTAATGTTAGACCATGGTAGTACTGGTCATTACTCCATACGTTACTCAATTTGTCTAATTTTTGCTGATGTGCTCCGCAATTTTAACTCTTGCTGCATACTGCAGAGACAACAATCTGAAGCCAATACATGTACATATATGTCATAATTGGAAATGAGGCGCTCGTTGGCCTCCTTGAGCTGCTTCAGTGCTTGCTTTTTCTGTCTGTCTGTCTGTCTGCCTGTCTGTCTGTCTGTCTGTCTGTCTGTCTGTCTGTCTGTCTGTCTGTCTGTCTGTCTGTCTGTGCTTGTGTGGATTTGTGTGCATTTTCATTCATGTGTATGTGTGTATGAGTGCGGACGTGCCTATGTATACGTGCCTATGCGTACATCTGTGCAGAATTGCGAGCAATATAAGTGCCGGCGTTGCAATGAGCTACATATTGAAATCTGCAGCCGAAGCATGCTGTTTCAGCACACATCTATGGCGCGATTTCACTTGACCAAATAGGCCGAGCAAAAGAAACACGCAAAAACGCGAGCTACATATGTCCTTTAGTTGTAAGAAACGGGTATGAAAGCAATTCAACACGACTCTGAAAGCCAGCCATTATTCCTGTTAACAAACCAATCAAGCCTTTTAGCCACCCTTTGGAAGCCCAAGAATAACAAAAAAAATGAAGTGATCACCAAAAGCTTCTTGTAAATTCTGTTCTGACGCGAAAGACGCCTCGCGGCATTCGCTGCATAAAATGCGCGCTTGCGTGAATAAAAGGTCAGAGCGCTGTCACGTCTAACGTCCCGAAACAAGGTTTGCGCGTGAAATGAATCGATTATGCCAGATTTCCGCCTAATCTTCGCGGAGCTAAGAGAAAAAAAAAACTTTAGGGCCCGTTATTAAAGGCAAATTACGTTTTCCCCACAGCAGACGCGAGCACTCGAAAAATCTTCCCCCCTTTATCGTCGCCATGTTTAATAAAACGAACTCCCTTCTTTCGAAAACGCGGGGAGTTCATCTTATTAATAAAACAATCGTGCTATTAACACGTCTTCCTTTTTGTTTCGCGCGCACAAAGTATAAAACATTGTTTCAAAGAACAAGCCACGCGCAGGACAATTCGTCCGCGCCAGCTAATCGCTAACAACCAAAAGCAAGCCATCTGATTCAAGAAAAGAATCGTACACACTGTAGCAACGCCTTCACCGATTAAAGGCAACTCCTCGGCACACGGAAGCTAAAGGAAAAACAATACCGGTATCTGAAGAAAAAAAAAACGGACAAAAGAAAAGCAAAACTGAACGAGACACAGTCCGAAAGTGGCGGGGATACAACAAGCGCAAACGAAGGGTCGAGCCGCCCGCCGCCGAAGGGTCGCGTAAAGCAAGAAACAAAAGAGTAGATGACACACTCGGCGCGAGGGGGCGGGTCAGGACTCCCCCCTCGTACAAGGGCGAGCGGCGGCCGCCGAACCGACCGGTAACGCAGACGAGACACAGTTATTGCGCCGAATAGCCACTTACCGCTTTCAGCGCCCTCTCACGCCTCCGCGAAAGAACTTAACTAATCGCCACTTGCCCCGGGTGTCTCTCTTAATAAGAGGCCGGCCCGCTTTTCTTCTACGAGGGACGCAAATTAAGTTTTCATAAGCGCCAAGCCGTGATTTGCGCATGGATATCTTCCTTTTGGCCGCCCGGCCGGCGTGTTTGCGCAGCCCTCGGGGGACCTATGAGGACAGTTTAGGGACAGGAAGGAAAGGGGCGCCGGCAGAGTTGAACAAAGATAAAAGGGACCCGAAATATATCGAATATATCCATCCCCCGGCGTCTCTCTTCACTTCACCCCGCTTAATGTGAACGCTGAGCAATATGGGCGCGCGTTTCGCACGTCCCTGCAGCGGACGGTGTCTGGTCGCGTATCGTATAACAAGGTAGGCGCAGCAGAGCACCGTGCATGAGTAAAAAACCACAATCGCGTGTTGGAGCAGAGCAGTCCGGTACTTGTTGCGTACATTATAGACGCTAAGATTTCGCGCCGGGTCTCCATTAAGCGGCTGAAAGGGCGCTTGTGTACGCAACGGCTTATTGGGGAAGCTGTTGGCGCCCTAATTTAGTTTGGCCCCTAAGTAAGTCCGCTCAAAATGAGTTTTTGAAAGGTGAGAGGTAAAAAAAGAAATGGGGAGGGAAAAACGAAGTGGTGAGTTGCGTAGCGGTGGTGTGCCGGCGGAGAGGTTGACAGGACGAACGTAGGAAAGGGGTGTTAAAAGCAGTTTGGATTGGTGTGCCGGGGAGAGAGAGAGGGGGGGGGGGGGGAGGGGGATAAGAACGAAAAAGAGATAGTCCCATTGCGCGAGTTAAAGCGGAGGCAGCGCTTTTCTGCGCGGAGCATTAGCGCCACGCTTCCGGCGTGACGTCATTTCCGGCCAGGGCAAATACGAGGAGGCGCTTGAGTCGGTCGATGATGACGGGTGCCGGAAAAGGGCCTTATTGCGAATGTCCCTACGAGCCGAGCACGGGCCGAGCAGCCAGCGCGCCTGTTTGCTTTGCCACCACCGCTGCCGCGCTGGCGGGAAAACGCGTTTAGGGCCCATCGTCGTACGGTGCAGAGCGAGAAAGCTTCGGTCTGCAGCAGTGGACCTGATTTCATTAGCCAATCAGATAGGCCGTGAAAGCGTCTCTCTCTTTCCCGCCCCGCCGCCATCTTTCCCGGCCCTGCAAGCTTCGGAAGCCTGAAAGAATGAGCGAAGTATGCGGCCTACTGTGCCCCCACCACCCCCGCACTTTGCCCGCCCGATGTCACTTCCCCGTCATGCGGACGAGTACTATTTGCTACAGTGTGGCGTCTGGGGCGTTAAACTCATCATATTTGATTTCTGCAGCGCGGCAACATGGCGCTAAGTACAATAGACGTCACGTTAGAGAGCGTAAACAGGCGGTAAGCAAGTTGTAACGCGACGTTTCTTTATCATTCGGTCGGCTACTCCATCATCGGTCAAAACTTTGCTCTGCCGTGTCACGGGCATGGGAAATTATTACAATAATAACGAGCAGAAAGCTACTTGCGTTTCTTTCTTCTTTTTTTTTTTTTTTTTTTTGAATCTTAATGACGCGCTCCCAACTTCCTGACACCTACGTCACCTGGATCCCGGGGCATGAAGGGATGGCGGGAAACGAAGCAGCGCACGCTGCAGCCCGAGAGCACACCATCCGGGCCTTCCTGCCACCCAACATCCGTGCTGCGACGGGCGCAGAAGACGTACCCATCACCTGCAGGGCCACACTTCAGCACTACCGACCTTAGCGGAGGAGATATCCCCCACCACACCCCAACCTCACCAAGGAAGAGAGCGTAATCTTTCGTCGGCTTCAAACAAACACGTACACGCGCGGAATAATCATGAACCGCATCTACCCCACGCAATTTTCATATCTCTGCCCTTACTGCGACATACCCGACACCTTGGCACACATGATCCTGGAGTTCCCTTGCGAAGACCGCCGTCCAGACCCACCTATGGATAGCTAAGCATCCTCAGCAATACTGACTTCCGCACCACAAGACAATGCGAGCGCCCATGCCACCGGTGACCACGACATCGCTGAAAAGTGGGAGGCACTGCTCGTCTACGAGGATCCGGAGAACCAGAAGAATCTGGTGAACCGGGCGAAGACGGCAGCCACCGCCAGAGGTTTCCTGGACTGAGGAAACCTACGACCTCGGACCGGCAAGGACCAAGTCCTAGCTAGTCTTTTCAGCAAATAAACGTTTATTTCTCCTCTCTTGAAGGCATGCACTTCTGCAACACCGTGCCTAAATGCAATTTCGGCTAAAGAAGCTTCGAATTGCCAAAAGAAGTTATAATGGCGGCGTGAAAACCCACTCATAATAGCTTCGAGATTTCATACGTGAAGACCTTGACGCCACGTGTTAAGTAATTTGCTTGAAATTGCATTTTCTTTGATGTTAGTGAAGTCAAGCTCCATAGCTCGACCTAATTGCGCCCTGTATTAGGCGCATAAAGCACAGTCGCCTGAACGTAGGGAACATGCTTTTTTACACTGCTCCAACAAACTCGCATGTACAACATAATATTTCTTGTAATACCCAAAATAAATGCTTTTGGGAATGTGTATAAATGTGGAAGAAGCCCTGTTTCGAGAAACTGCAATCGTTCTTCTAACACGAAAGTGTTTTACGCCGGGATACCCCAAGATCTCATTGACGTCATATCTGTCACGGAAATGACATCGCCAGAAAAATTTCCACTGACGCGGCTGCGCCTCGATTCGAGCCTCGAACTCTCTCGCCGCAACGGGAGGTACAAAGCGCCCTGCCAACTGCGCTATCAACTCCTTTCTTTATTGAACTTAAGCGCAAGCAGGTCTACGAACGCGCCTTATATATTTCCCTATGACCTTCTTCATTCAGATGGTGCTGCCGTCTAGGAGAAACGAAGCGAAGTAGTGCATCATAATGAGCGAGTTGGCGCCTCGATGCCAGCGCCTTCCTGTACAGCGGACGCGCGTGAATTGAGGCACCCTCCGTCGCTTACTACTTGGGCTGTAATGGCCCCGTGCGAGAAAACTATTGCATTAAGAGCCGCAGAAAGGCAACGATGCCGACAGGCCAATGTCGCGCTCGTGACTGTTTTGGTGCGACGAGAGACTCGCCAGCTGAGAGCGGAACGAGTTCCCGCATTCACGGTCCAAGGTGCGAAATCAGCCTCTCGCGTTCCACAAGCTGAGCTCGTCGCAACGCAACCGTATGCCGTACACGCCACGAGCAGGACCGAAGTGGCTGCATTCTTGCCGAAGCGACCCACCAGCTCGACGTCGCTTGCCAAGCGCACCCATAAGACAGCTGCCGACCCGCACGTCATGCTCCTTTCGCTTCAGCGGACTGTGTGCTCACCAAACGATTCGCTGACAACCCGTTCGGTTTCGTTCGCACTGTTTTCAAGCGTCTGTGGTTTCAGACGAATTTACGCAATGCTCCGGCGCGTGAAATCCAGTGTCCAACGCTGATGCGTCTAACAGTGCCAGAACGACATAATATAAATAGCGATGTGCAAGTTCATACCGATGCACAATAAGCATTCAAATGCTCCTGTGAACATGGGCGTCGGCAGGATTTTGTCTTAATGGGGGCAAGCCCATTGTATTCATTGTTCTGGTGTGGCTTGGGGTGGGGGGGTGGCAACAAGCGCTTCTTTTGCACACCCCTGCAGGCGCCCACACTTGTGAAGGCACATTTAACTCTCGTGTATTACCGATTTCCATGAAAGAGGGATCGACCACATTTTTTTTCTTTGCTAAGATGCCTTACAACAAGCTATCGACCTCACCCTCCAGTATCTCGCACCTCGCGGCCTAACCTGTGCTCCCCAAAAGTCCGCTCTCTTGGTCCTCCGCGCCAGAACGCGTGGTCGACCCCCGAGCACCACCCCAGACCCTCAAGTTACTATCAAAGATGCACTGGTGCCGAAAGTGAAAACCCTGCGAATTCTCGGCGTGCCTTTTCATGTGGATGGTTCTGGAGCAGCACTCCTCCCACAACTGCAGGGCACGATATCGCAACTTATCCATCTCATCCGGCGAATCTGCACACACCAACATGGACTGAGGGAACAGGACACTTGCCGTCTCGTTCACGCCCTACTTCTAAGCCGCCTCACATACGGCACCCCCTACGTCTGCCTCAAACCTCAAGAACAGAGCAAGCTGGATGCACTCATTCGCCGGGCTTACAAGATCGCTCTAGGCCTCCCAGCTTTCGCCGCCACACAGAAATTGCTTCAACTGGGGCTGCATAACACCCTCTCTGAACTCCTCGAAGCCCAACAGACAAGTCAATTGGCACGCCTGTCCCTCACTCCTACCGGCCGAACTGTCCTCAGGGCACTAGGCCGCCCCACGCCGAACCCTCATAACGAGCTTCACCCCCTCCCTCCCCATATCCGGACCAATATCAAGGTGGCACCAATTCCACGTCACATGCATCCCATATACAACACAGGCCGACGCAAAGCCAGAGTGCAGCACCTTGAACGAAAGTACTCCTCAGCCCCGGATGCTCGCTATAGCGACATCGCCCAAACCCCATCACACCCCCGCTCGACCCTAGCGGTCACGGACAACGAGGGCACCGTTCTCAACGCCGCTACCTTCTTTCATCTTTCTTCGAACGCTGCTGAAGCCACCGCCATTGCCCTCGCGGCGGCCACCCACACACCCACCACCCACCTAACCATAATCACGGACTCTCAACAAGCCTGCCGATATTACCTCCAGGGAAGAGTACCCCCGGCGGCGCTCAAGCTCCTGAAAGCCATTCGCGACCTACCTACAATAACAATCGTGTGGACCCCGGGACACGCCTCACTCCCTGGGAATGAAGCAGCACATGCTGCAGCCCGCGAGCTTCACTTCCGGGCGTTCCCTACAGGGCCAGGCGGCTCGGACTCTACGACGGCCACTATCCATCCTCTTCCACCCTGCTTCACCGACATCTTATCCCACTACCGCCACACTCGCCGAAAATATCCTCCGCCCCACTCTACCCTGTCCGTCGAAGAATCACGAATCTGGCGCAGACTACAAACTGGCACATACTATAACTCCACCATCCTCTCCCACATCTCCCCCTCACGCTTCGAGTACAACTGCCCGGACTGTCAAGTTCCAGCCACCACTGCCCACCTCGTCTTCCTGTGCCCTCAACACCCTGTTCCTCTCCCTTCCCCTACCCCCGAGCAGTGGGAATGCGCGTTGACCAGCTCGGACCTGCAGGAGCAGCTCAGCCTGATCCAGCGGGCCACGCGAGCAGCGGCGGCGCGCGGCCTCCTGAACTGAGGACGCCACCCACCGTTCTTTTTTTTTTTTTTTCTCAATAAACGTTTTGCCTCCTCCTCCTCCTCCTAACCCTCTTCAGCACGTGCACATACGGAAGTAGACGTACGCCGCGCCGAGCGATGGTACTCATCTTGATTGATTGATTGATTGATTGATTGATTGATTGATTGATTGATTGATTGATTGATTGATTGATTGATTGATTGATTGATTGATTGAAAAATGCGTTGACAACCAGGTGAAAAACGCAGCTGGGGAAAAAAAACTTTAAAGGAGTCTTGTAGTACAAGTTACCCATTTACAAAGTCATGCTCTTAGCCGTCTTCGCTCCAGCATCTGTCCGCACAACAAAGAATGAACAAAAACCCGTGATAGACTCAATACTTCTCGCACAAATGCAAGTATGCATACAAGCGTTTAAGTGTTGCTCGCTGTCGCGACCAAAGACGACGGTGATTACTCACTGACTAGTACCTGGTTGCTTTCACGCCCTCGATCGTGCTAAGCTTAAATTACAAACGAATCACCGACATCACCTGGACGACTTTAATCAGTTATGTATGCTCTTTCATGTAATGTTTTCTTAGCGTTATTGTTATTCGTGCGCGCCGTTTTCATTTCCATTGATTTGTCCGAGGCTTCTGACACGATTAATCATAACAGTATTTTTTATGTATAACTCTACAGTGTTAATGAATGTCATTAGATGTTACTGGGTGTAAAACAGGCGCCACGTATTCGCACATTAAACTCTGTTAATAGCTATAATGGTGTGCGTTAGGGGTTTATCTTAGAGTCATTCTTATTTATGGCATTGGTTAACGACTTGCCCCAGAACTTTACACCGCAATGTTTCATGCGCAGGCGATACAACTATCTTGTCTGCTGGTTCCAACGTTAAAAATTCCTGGGGAACATTAAAAAATCAAGTTTTGGGGGTTTGGCACGCCGAAGCGACACTTCGGCTGTGAGGCGCGCCGTAGTGGGAGCTCCCGATTAATTTTGACCAACTAAAGATCTTTAAAGGGTCCATGCAGACGAAACACACGTTTTGTTCATTCGAAAGATTGCTTCGTTAGAATCATACTGACACCAGTTATAACGTAAACTTCGCTCAAAAAGTTACATAATTAGGAAAAAAGAGAATGGCCATACAACTCACTAGCTGATTTCCCGCACTATAACGTAAGACGTCATATGCACAGCCGTTCAATTGGCTAAGGCCGTCAAAATCAAACGCAAGTTAGGCAGGGTTTATAAGCTTGCAGAACGAGCTATTTTCGCTTAAGGACAATGCATATTCATTTTACAGCAGTTAAGAATGGTAGGGTGTAACAATGGCACTTACGAAATTACACGTAAACATAGAATTACCAGTGCGTACTGCTGTTGGTACTGCGCGCACGATGCTTGTTATAGCTGCACAGCAGTGCGCGGCTTTGGGGTGTCTCAGAAGACACTGGCCGATTGGCGTAAGCGACATTGTCTCACGTGACCCCGTTGGTCGAACATACCCCATGTTTCACGAAACGATTACCACCTACCGTAACAAAAAAAAAAAAAAAAAAACAAGCCAGGTGCAAATACGGTCAAAAACTAAGCAAGGGCGGATAACGGTGCGGGGCAGTATGGCGGCGCCATCTAGGAGGACTGACGGTAAACAAGGCTCCGCAGTCCGCTGCAGACTTTAAAGTTCGCTTGAGGACGCGTCCATGGGGCGACATGGCAGACGTCACAAAGCACACGATTTGGCGGAAGAATCAAAATGTTAACTTAAAGAAATTATTGCCCTGAGAATAAAGCATTACTTTTAGTCGGAAAAGCGCTGGGGGCACTATCAAACACGACATATTTCGAATAAAACAATCTTGCATTTTGTCTGCATTACCCCTTAGGTCCGCTTACGTGCTATGAAGGCGAAAGCATTACGGCTTAACCTGGCGATACTTATGAAAGGGTTATTTACTGCTACATCGAGTTTGCGTCTCTTTTTTCGCTCTCGTTTCTTCGTTTTCTGAAGTGAATTACTTCGAAGGCAGCCTAGTGGCACTTCATGCCATGGCTTCCCCACAATATGAGTTCTCCATCGATGGCGCGCACGTGCTGTGCTCACCTACTGTCTCGGTCACCTGTCACGTGATGAGCACCGTACTCACCAGACTAACTCTTGTTTCGCCGCTGAAAACGTGCGCATGAAGCGTGGCGGAAAACGCGCTGGTGGTAACTCCGACTCTGGAGACCCTGGCTAAGGCGTTGCGCTGCTGAGCACTAGGACACGGGTTCGATTCCCGGCCGCGGTGGCCGCTTTTCTGATGGAGGCGAAAAGCAAGAACGCCCGTGTGTACGAGATTTCGGCGCACGTTAAAGATCCCCAGGTGGTCCAAATTAAGCCGGAGCCCTCCACTACGGCGTGCCTCATCGCCTGCGTTGCGTCGGCGCGTTAAACCCTGCAACCAGACTCTGTAGGCCCGCGTTCGATTTCCATAGAAACTCAAATGTGTTTTTTCTCTTCACAGCGGTGGCCTTTTTTGTACAGGACAACAACACCGGCTTTTCTCATTACAGATCACTTGCCGCCTTCCCGTTGATCACTTAATCTCTAACTTCATAAATGTTATTGAAAACGCCAAACAGTTAACTTTAACAAAATCGCCTTTTATCATTTGTATTCCTCGAAACGCTACCTGCTTTCCTAGCTCCCTGCTCATCTTCTAAAAAGATTGTCCTTTGTAATCGCGCTAAGTAGTTTTCTCGTTGATGAGCAGCAAGCAGCAAGCTCTGATCAGCAAGTGATTGTTATTAAAGACCACAGTCTTTCTTGGGCTCCTTAAAAGCGAAAATATTGATTTGTCTGTCTGTTTGTGCCCCTCGGTTCATCCACCCGGTTAAAAGCCAAATAAGTCTTGAACGAGACGCAAATCATTTCTAAAGTACTAAATTTTGTGGCAAAGTTCATACTTGTCAACATTGTTGAGCAAAAAGAAAAGATTAGGCATATTTGAGGAACGACATCAATGCACAAGTGATATTTGCACTGTTATTTAAATTAAAACACATGGCTGCTAGATTTTGGTGATAGGAAATAACAAATACGCCATAAAAAAATGTCTTCACCTCAAAATACAAAAAGCGCCCGCAGCGTCTCCACGTGGCATTGTTTCAAGTTCGAAGGTTCCAGTAGGTGGCGCGGGCAGTTGAACGCGGCAAAAATTGAATTGACTTGAGAAAGCCTCCACTGCGTTTATCATGGGAGGACCAAAACGGGAAGAGGGTGAAAAGAAAGGCAATTACTTGGCTGGGGCAGCAGATGAGTATTGTATATCGACGACATTTGCAGCGAAGTGAGCACATCCGCGCCCATTTTTAAGAAATCATTTTACGCTTTCAGGGCACCGATTCCCGTAATCCATAATTTTATGTTCGAACCCTTCTGGGCTCACACGTTTTGCCTTCATTAATGGCCATCTAAGATACAGCATCTGCAATCAGTTTCACATGCGCCTCCCCCACCCCTTGTCATTCGTTATTACATTACATGAATGAATGAGTGAATATTGGAGAGGTCGATAGCCTTATGTTGGGAAAGATGATGGGGAGAAAAGTAAAAGGGAAACAAGGAAAAAAATAAGCCGTTCCACTCAATGTGAAAACTGTCGGTAGTGCAGAGCAGTGATTCGCCATAATGGGCTGTAGCGCCGTTATCCGCTCACTGATACCACCCAATGCAATTCAAATTTCCCGCATTCGCAGTGCTCGCGCGCATGAAACTGCGCCAGCTGGAGTTCTGTTCTTTTTGTACTTGCTCTTCCTCTCGCACGTGCGGGTGTTGCAGCGCTATACATTTTTTCTCTTACTATCGTAAAAATGAACCCAACGAGTGTTCCTAACTAAATTAAGGCGGGGGCTGCCAGTTAATTACGTACATTTTGCCCCAAATGTACCTGCAGTTTTCTTTGCGATAAACAACGGGGAGATGTATGACAAGCGCCAGCAGTTCACGAGTTTTGAACGCTTATGACTATATAAGCCGCTTGGCTTTCGAAGCCTCTGGGTTACGCTGCGACGACAGCCGCTACGACGGAACGCCGTGTAGCTCAACTTGGGTCCAGCGAGCGAGCTACGACGCCAAGGCGAGCCCTTAAAGTGCTCTACACTTAAAACTATGTTCGCAGGAGACATAAGGCCATTTTCCTTGCATGCCTTCGTTGCAGATGCATTCCTGAGAGTTATGGAATCGCCCATATCCAGGCCGCAAACTGCTTTCGGTACATGGCTTTCGCTGTTCTTCGGTAGGCCATGGCCGCGGTTCCAACCGCGACACGCGGTCTTCGTGGCGGTCATTAAATGGGACCCGCTCGGCGGCTTCTGTACCTACACCAGTCTCGTCCTCAGATATTGCTTTTAATCAAATTTTCAACACGAATGCTAAATTACTCCCTCTGAATCACTTGTCAGGCGTCCTACAGGATCATGTTAACGGTTTCCCGTTCCACGCCATTATTTGCAACCGAATCCTCTGTCCGGAAGGAGAGGGCAGACGTGGGTATTTCTCTCTCTCTCTCTCTCTCTCTCTCTCTCTCTCTCTCTCTCTCTCTCTCTCTCTCTCTCTCTCTCTCTCTCTCTCTCTCTCTCTCTCTCTCTCTCTAGATTGGGCCTATTCTCTCCGGTTGTCTAACTTTATTACTTCTTTCCACGCATAATTTCTCACAATTGTCTGAGTCCTTCGTAAGCTTGATGGTTCTAAACAACCGGCAATAGTTGTTACGTATTCGTTTTCTGTTTGCTTTGCTCTTGCTTCCACAACCACATCCCCCCACGTCAAACTCTTGATTTTTTATCGCCTTCCTCCTTACGAGAACTTCGTTTGGTTTGGGGGCCTGGACACGCAGGTATCTGGCTAAATGAATCGGCAAATGCTCCGGTGGGAAAGGCATTGGATTGTCCAGTAGTGGAGGAGGAGGAGGAGGAGCAAACTTTATTAACAGTGAAGTCGAGCGAGTTCGTGGACGGCGTCCTCATTCCAGGACTCCGTTGGTGCGGCCTGCCGTATTCGCCCTTTCAGCGAGCCAAAGCTGCTTACTCAGGTCTGAGCTGGCAAGCTCACTCTCCCACTGCTCGTGAGTTGCATCAGGGATTTGCTCAAGGTCTGGGTTCGACTGGCAGGCCAGTAGGGGAGGTTCTGCGCCCATTAACCTCATCACTTCGGCTCGCTTTCGTAGATCGTGCCCACTTCAAAGCAAGCCTGATTCCGCTTACGAGGACACGGAGCTCGAGCACCTCCGGTACTCATGCAATTGCAGCATAAGCCAGTCACGAGCTATCAAAGTCACCCTCACCAGTTTTTGCGGCCGCGTGCCAAGTTGAAATTATTACTTGCACCACTGTAATCTGGCCCCTTCGCCTCTATGTGCATTCTGCAACGAACTAGTAACGATCGAACATGTCTTTCTCTCTTCTGCCAACGGTTCTTCTCCATATGACGGAGGTAATTAGAAGGCACATGCAATCGGCGCAACCACCCTCTGTCTGCTCCACTAACTTTATCGTTCGGGGTGGAGGTACTGCGATTTTGCTACCGCGTGCCACGGGGATCTTTGTCATGCCGTTTGCCCATTCATTCTGGATTCAGGTCGTCTGCCGTGCTAGCTGCTCCGTGGCCCTGCCAGATTCCCATTTCAAGCCTGTATGCGCTCTTTTGCTCGCTGCTCCGCGACTGCTTCTGCCTCTTTTTTTTACTTCTTTTATTTCCTTCTTTCTTCTCTCTCTCCCTCCTCCCTTCCTATTGCAACTTTATTCCCTCCCCCTCACCCCGCAGAGTAGCATGTAGGCGTTAACATGCCGGCAGACCTCTCTGCTTTCCTCTAATAAAGAGCTTTCTGTGTCTCTTTCCGTTGTCGTTTCTTCTGGCTTTTCTTTCAATTTTTTTACGTTTTTTTTATCTCTTTCTATACTCCCCTGGCTTTTTATGCTCTCGGAGCATACTTTTAATGCACTTCTGTGTCTAATTAAATATTTTAATTTTCCCCCACAACCGAGTACAGTTTCTCTCGGTAACCGCTCTTTCCTTGGCCAGTCTCTCTGAGTGGGTAAGAGCCATCTATCTGGCACCACCACCCCCACCACCACCACACATCCGCCCCACACAGGGACCACTTAGTTCACGTTATCTGGGGGGAAAGCCTAAGAGGACTGGCGGGTTTCTTGCTTCTTGATGGTGCCTTATATCCACCCGCACGTGGACGATCACAAGTGCATTGTAGAAGCATAGCACTTTTTGCGAAAGACCAGTCATATGTACGTTTCCTTTTGGCTTTGTTGTGGTTTAACCCAATCATCGTATGTGCGAACGTAGTGTGGTTTGTGCCTCATGTGGACATGTACTCTTTAGCATGGAGTTTCACACTAATAGATACTGGAGGGAAATCTGCTGGCGCTGCAGTCGCGGGTCGTCGTGGGCGCCGCCATTACTGCTAGCGACGTTCCTCGCCTACTTAGCTTGGTTAGCCACATGGCTTTTCTTGTCTAGAAGCCAAAATTAACAAGAACGGTTAACATTTCTTTTTCGTTTTAAGCATCTAAATAATCATCGGCCCATAAATTTTGGTGGGGGGCTTCATTTTTATAATAACGAAACAAATTTGAATATTCTTTTACAGTAATATTGTTGCTTTCTTGCAGCCAGAGGCAACGTTTTGGCCTGTTCATGGGCCATGAAAAGGACAAGTGGAACGTGCCTGCCCGGTACCTGACGGAACGCTCCCTGAAGCACGGCTCCCCTAGACGGGGGCGCCAGATTTCCCTCTAGTATATATTAGAGTGTAGCTCTATGCTCTGGAGGAAGGGACTGGCTGTAGATGCCATGTCAGGAGCGGCCTCGGTGCCTGGGTTGTTCTGGTGTCCAGCGGTCTATTCCACGAAGACGGAAATGCCGAGAAGATTGATCAGCCGCTGCCCTGTGTTGTAAATGGTGCGGGTCAGGCGGCTCAGTGGGTTAGGGCTTTGAGGCTCCTCTATAGCGGACGCGTAATCCGTATATATCTGACTTTGTTTCGGTTTGTGTTTAGCTTGAACATTGCCTCTGCATAGTAAAGTGAGAGCCAACAGGATAGCCTGTAGTTTTTCTGTGGTGGTGCTCAATTCAAGCTGCAGTGGAGATAATGACTACTTCCGAGAATAAGGGGTCAGACTCGTGATAGATGACTGTTTCTCTTGTAGACGCATTGGTTTAAATGGCATACGTTTGACTCTGTGCGGTGGTGTAGCTTGGACAGCGTGGCTGTTCGGTGTCTGTATCTGCATTGTTCATTGAGGAACAGAGGTTTATGCGTGATCAGTTGGGTCCGAAGCCCAGGTGAACGTGTTGGTGTGGTCGGATGGGTACGGGTCGGTTTTGTGCAGGCGTTTCAAGTCTCATCATACTGTCAGTGTCCTACGGCCTTCATGGGGGCAGTCGGCGTATTCTATTAGAGATTCGATTGCTGCCAGCTTGGCGTAGACGTGATCAGTCGGGGTGTTTATTGGAAAGCCGGTAATGCATCTGATAAGCTTGTGGTGCAAGATTCTGAGTTGCTTCAGCTGAGTACGAGTCAACCAGAAACAGGTGCTGCCGCATGTGATCTGGGATAGAGGAACAGCACGAGCTGCGAGCCGAATGAATTGCGAGCTAGCACCTCCAAATTCGCTGGCTATTCGTTTTAGATGATGTATTGTGGCACACCAGTTTTTCCGAAGTTGTTGAATCCATTTGGTAGCGTTTCCTTCGCCATTGATTGGAACTTCGATAAGTTTGATCCAGCCTTCTTGCGGTTAACAAAGTTCGTGAGTGCCGATGAAAAAGGTGAACTTTGTCGTGTTCAGAAGCACTGCCTTCTTTTTTGAATACCGTAAGTTGGTGGTTTATATTTTCATGCAAGTTGTTGTCAGGAGGTCTTCAAGGATACGAAAAACTGGCTGGAGTTCGGGGCATAAAAATTCAACGGTGGCATAGTATTTCTGTCCACAAGATGATGTCAACGCACACCGGCATGCCGACGCCACTCCCTTCATGAATTGCTATGGCGAGCTTTCTCATGACAACGTTAAACAATAGTGGCGAAATGATGGAGCCATGTGGTACGCCTGTATTGTTATCAAATTGGGTAAGACAAGAGTTTCCAGATTTGATCTCCAAAGTGCGATTTTCACGCAAACTTGTTGGGTAACTCTACATCCGGCACCCTGGATAGTGGGTGTCTCTTTGATTAAGAATGGCGGCGTGTGTGACTGCATCAAATGCTTTTTTTAGGTGAACTTCAACCAGAATATGAGGTATGCTGGATGGTCTGCCTTTGGTCGGGACATTGAGGCCTCCCCGAAGGAGCCTAGCTGCATGTCTCAAACGTAGTGTGGTACATCCAATTCCCAAACCACACAAGGCTACAAACCGCAGTGAAAACCTACGGCCCATATTCCTAACGTCCACAATTGGAAAACTGCTCGAACGGATGG
This sequence comes from Haemaphysalis longicornis, assembly GCF_048455015.1. NCBI lineage: Eukaryota > Metazoa > Arthropoda > Arachnida > Ixodida > Ixodidae > Haemaphysalis > Haemaphysalis longicornis. The sequence continues at coordinate 185,949,170 of NW_027526295.1, read as the reverse complement.
CCCCTAACCGACTCAACCACCATTTTCTGGAAACTTTACATTTTCGGCAACCCAAATTGGATTACATTAAACAAACAAGTAATTCGAATTATCCCCTCTGCTCTCCAACAGTCACCTTCATTTACGTAATTAAAAATCTTCAGCTTTTGTCAGTGACTCATTTTCATCAGTCCAGCCTCTGTATTTCATATACCGTATTTACTCGATTGTAACGCAACCACGGTTTTAACGCGAGGTGTGGCTTTTATTGCATCCAGACATAAAAAATAAAACCGCGAAAGTAACGCGAGGGGCCACTTTTTATCGCGTAAAAACAAAAAAGAAACACCAAAGTACTAACCCGAAGCCTGCGGAAGCATGGAAAAGCACATTTATTTTTGAAACGCTGTGGCTAGACGTCCACCTGTGACGCTTTGAACTTCGTTCTTGGGATGCCCCTTTGTCAGTGACATCGCTTGGTTTGAGCTGCATCAGTTCAACGCTGACCGCCATGAGGTGGTTGCGCTGTTTCGTGAGAAATCAACAACACGGTTTTCTAGTTCGGCGTGGCGGCCGTAGCGAGGCCCACGGAAACCTTTTCGGCCAAATTCGCAGGTGAAAAGGCCCTCCCGCTGGATCCGCCATCCGCGGGTGGTCGATACGTCGAGTCTTCGGGCAGCGGCTGAACTGCCGATTTCTTCAGCCTTTAAAATAGAGCGCCTCTCGAAACGGGCGTCGTACTGAGCGCAACACGTTGCCATTGCAAGGAGAGCCGAAGAGGAGGCGAAACACTCGAGGGTAGCGAAAGCCACCTATGCCTCCGCACAATACGACGCAAAGCAAAAGCAAAGCGCTGCGTACGCCGTCAACCACTGCAGAAAAAAAAAAAAAGAGTCAAGGACACTAAAAGCGCCGGTCTTGGCTTGTAGTGGATCCAAATGGCTCTCTGGCACACGTTGTCAACATAACTCGCGCAATGGCCAAAACTGCAGCCGTCGATAACAATTGGGGGCATCATTGCACTTTTTAGGCAACTTGACTTTCAGTATTCGATTGTAACACACGGGTCTACTTCAGGTTGCAAAAATTAGAAGAAGAAAACTCGTGTCACAATCGAGTAAATACGGTACCTAAAGTCTTAATCATCGTCTCGTGTGAAACATTTTCCCTTTGAGACAATATCCCCATTCACACGCGCACTCAGTTTCCGATTATGAGGTTTAACTTGCCAAAACTACAGCAGCTGGGCTGCGATGCGCGCCGTAGTGGAGGGCTCCGGGTATGCGTGGTTTGTAATAAATTCTCTTTTCACACAGTTTTGACGACCTGGGGATCTATGCCGTGCGCCGAAGCTCGATACCCTCGATACACAGCCACTTTCGCTCTTTGCCCGAATCATACAACCAGCCACCGCGGTAGGAATTGAACCCTTGTCCTTGGGATCAGCAGCACAACATCTTGGCCACTGAGTGAACGCCCACTCACCTGCACCCTGGCCTCGCTGAGGTCGAGCCTAAGCGCGAGCTCCTCTCGCGTGAACACGTCCGGGTACTGCGTCTTTTCGAAGGCCCGCTCCAGCTGGTGCAGCTGGAAGGTGGTGAAGGTGGTGCGGCTGCGCCGGATCTTGCGAGGCTTGTTGTTCCCTCCGCTGCCGCCCAGGGAGTCGTCAGCCTGCTGCTGCTGCTGCAGCGACACCCCGGAGGAGGAGGCCGCTTTGTCGCCGCCGCCGGTAAGCTGCTGCTGCTGCTGCTGCGAGGCCGCCTTCTCCGATGACGAGGCGCCGTGGTGGCCGATCCTGGAGCGGCCGTTCACCAGACCCGCACAGGAGGAATCTGCGGGGAATATACGTGCAGTCGTTCGCTAACAAGTCGTCGCTCTTAGCGTTAAAACTGTGGGGAAAAGAATTATTCGTTTTTTTTTTTTTTTTTTTTTTTTTTTTTGTTTTTACAGAGGTGGTGGTTTGGTGGCTTAAATGTTTAATTCTGGGTGAACCTTTCGCGATGCAATGAATGCGGCGTAGGATTTGGGGCCCGTAGAAAGTTTCGCATGGGAAAGCTGTGGAAGGTATAAAATAGGCGTGTAAAATGAGCCTTGAGGGCGAAATTCATTCCGAGCTACACTAATTTTGCAGATGCTTTGCATCTTCAAGCTCTGCAGGAGCACCTTTAAATAGCACTCCAGTGGCTGGCTCCCTGCCATTGTGGAATAACTGGAAGTGTGAAGGCGGATGTTGCAGCATCCATAGCGCATGACCAACGTGGACTAAAAATGCTGGTAACATTTTTTCCGAAGGATGCTTCAGCACTTCAGCACTTGCATCCAGTGTGGCATGGAGCATAGAGCGATCGATGTGGGCAGACGCATCACATCTTTACGCGCCCCTCTACTCTACCGACCCACATTGTAATTTTAAGTTGCCGCCTGGGCTATCTAAGCATGATGAAGCAGTACTCCACCGTATGCGGTTGAATGTCGCCTACACGCGATACTTCTGTTATAAAATCAAGCAATCCACTTCGTCACTGTGACCACAGTGCGATGTGCGCGAAGATCTGCAACACCTCGTCTGGGATTGTGCACGGTGTAGTACACAAAGATCTCTCGCAGTGTCTCTGGCCCGACCGCTCTCCGTAGGACTGGAACGGAGGGACGTATTAAGTCCTTGGAATTTTTCCTAACGTGCTTCTCTTACTACAAAAGCCTTATTGGCGTATCTAAAAGACACAACTCTTGATCAGACTTTAAAACAATGGGTTCCTCTTGATCTGATCTTGATCAGAAACTCTCGATCAGAAAATAATATGTGTTCCTCTACATAATTATAATCATCATCGTCACCAATTCATGTGGCGTAGCAAGCCAGGCAGCTTAGCTCGGCTGACATTGCCAGCAGCTTAGCTCGGCTGACATTGCCAGTTTCATTAAAGATCGTTCTCTCTCTCTCCACAGTTTTTTGGTCAGTAGCAATCGTCGTCATCTCTTTCGTCGACGTCGTCTTCCGACGGCAAAGCCGCGTAGAGCAAATCTTCTTGCAGCGCGTCTTCGCCTAGGTAAACCTCCACATCTACGTCGGCTGGTCCGGTGGCCGGGTTGACTGTGAAGAGATGGCTTGATAGATTCGACGTCGTCGTCCTCTTCGGCGCGGCGGACCCGTGGCGCGCTGGTCGCTTACACGACGGCAGCGACGAAGGTGAGAGTTCCTCATGTGGCCTGGAACACGCCTGGCACTCATCAGGAGGCGCACTCTCATGTGCGCTGGGTATTTTTCTTTCCTGAGCCACTGCGCCAAGGTCCTGCCGGGCGCTTCGCACCGGGGGAGTTTTTTTCTCGGTATTTTCTTTCGGGAAGGCCAACAGGCCAAGGTCGAGCTTAAACAACTCTGCTGCTAAAATTACAACATGTCGGATGATACTCAAAAATCCTCAGTCCCATTCAAAAAGTTTTTTCACAGAACTGTATTCAGTTCTGTGTGCTCCGAAGAAACACCAAGACAGCTTTGGTTGCACGTGCAGCCTGACGACACCCGACCAATGACAAGAGTATTCAGAGGGATACAAACCAATTTTTCCTATGTATACGGAACCCTCGCCTTAAGAGCAGTTTTATGCTTCTTGTATACGCTTCCTAAAATAGACTTTTGGATATACAGTTAAACCTCGTTATAACGAACAATGATGTAGCGAATTATCGGCTATACCGAACTAAATAAAGACTTTTGGTTGGTGACGCTTTATTTCAACGACACTTATCCTTTTATAACGAAACTGAAACCATGAGAGCCGCGCGGTATCGGATATAACGAAGAAATATTTGACCAGGAGCCTGAGAAGCTAATTAAAAAAAAAACCCGTATTCCTAAACTGCAGAAGTATAAAGGCCCTTTTGTTCGTGGACACTGTGGAAAACTTCGTGCTGCTCAGTACTGTGTGTAACCACCAGACGAAGATCACACCCTTCATTAAACAAATAAGGACGCAGTCCTGTTTTGTCAAGTGAACTCTGTTCTGTTGTAATTTCACGTACTCATGTTCAGGTTCATTAAGCTCGAAATGCAACAAGGAGAAAGATAAGGGTTACCTTGTGTATAGTGGGTTCGAAGCCTCAAAAAATGAATTCTTGTATCAAGTATTTTCGACCGAGCCAGGCTGTCAATTTGTTATAGCCGATTTCTACCTCTACTGCTACAACGAATACCGGTAATAACGAACTAATTTGCTGTCCCGATACTAATTCGTTGTAACGAGGTCCGACTGTAGTCACTTTTCTTGTTCTGTTTTTTTTTTTTTTTTGTCATGCCTGATTCTTCAATAGTTCAATTGCTTCAATAGTTATTCGAAAAAGGCTCACGCATGGCAGCTTTTATTTCTCTGAACAACCCGATAAAAAAAATCTGATAGAACACAGCATCAATTCCTTTTGGATTTTCTTTGCCCCTAATGCGTAATGAACTTTCTTGGTGACTATTATTCTAACTGCTAGAGCAGCTTGTCGCTCAAGGGGTGTTTTCATGCCTATGATTTATTTCGTAATCATAATATTATTCTTATTTTCTTACTAATCATCCCATTCTTTCTTTCTTTCTTTCTTTCTTTCTTTCTTTCTTTCTTTCTTTCTTTCTTTTTCTTTCTTTCTTTCTTTCGCTCGTCATTTCACTATTCAGTCGCCTTTACCTGAGTAATACCAAGCTCTACCGATAGCAGGGCTGGCCTCTCTTGTTTTAATTAAGTAGAATTATATACCTTTCCCTCTCCTATCTCGCTATTCCTCGCAGCTTGTTGCGGCTACAACGTTTTCCTAACAGAATGACAGCCGGGGCTCTTGTTCCCTTCAGTTAAGTCTTCAGCTCGTTTTTCGTAGAACTAATTAACATGCTAGTTTGCATAATGAAAATCAGCTTTTGGTGGTAGCCAGACACCTAGCTTACTTTTAGGTTTCTTTTTTATCAGATTAGTGGCCTCATATTTTCCAACGCGCGTTTACTCTGTTTTATGAGTGCACGACCGGCTCGCGTTACATTGATAATTCCAGCAGCAGTTTCAATTTGAGCACCCGACTACACAGTCGTTCTCTTTTTTTTTTTTTTTTTTGCTGGAAGTTAAATGGACACGGAAGTGAATTTGTCAAGCTCCCGGTTTTGCTTGCACTGCGTAGACTGGCTCAAATAAACACACTTTACATCGTTTATCCGGATCATAAGGCGGTATTTAATTTATAAAGCCTCAAAGAAGAAAAACTAACATGCGTGGTTTGCGGTGGCCGCATCAACTAACAGCAGTGACGTAAATACAAGGTTCTACGTGATTGGACGATGCCCAAGATTATAATTCGAACCAGTTTCCGTTTCGGTTCTGTGAAACAACGTGCTTGGCATCCGACGTTATCGTTGGATGGGTATTCTTGATATCGCAGTAATCGTCATACCGAGCTTCTGCCATGCTGTCGGCTGTAAAGTGCCTAAGATAAGCCTCCCAGGACGGCTTGTAATCGTAGCGATCACTAGCCGAGGCGTACGCAGTGGATGAACGTCCTCCGCGCAACCGGAGACTCTCAAATGCCATGCGCTTTTCCCCCATATTTGGAGCTTGCCTCACTCATGCCTGTATTGTAAAAAGCGTGTTCGTACCAGGCCAAGGGTCTGCTGATTCTGGCCTGTGCCCACTGCCCGCAAGCAGTCGCTGCTTATGGCAACAGTACGCCAACGAGAACTCCCTAGCGCGTCAGTGTCAGTCTGCGCGCGTTCGGTGAACTAGTTCGTGGAGCAGTCAACGTTACGGCCCAAAAATGGTGAGCTAAGTATAGAAAATATTGCGCAAAACAAAACAATGAACTTCAAAACAACGTGCACTATCGGGGATTCGCACTTGCGACTTCCATAACGATAAACATGGTGCTTCAGACCACTCGCCCATAAGCCGGCGATGCCAGGGGCGGAAATATGAAATATATAATGTATAACCAGTTTACACTTTTATTTAGTTTTAGGACTTCGAGCCGCTTAGATGAAAATTTCTCGTATAGCGCTCATGCAGTAAGCGTCCCCTAAATTCCCACAATATCTCATGTCAAGCGACTGCGTTCCTCAGACGGAAAAACGTTCGCAGGTGTGTAGTCGTGCTGCTCACAGCTGTGCTAGTTCACCCAGCGCAAAAAGTGCTTCCCGCAGCCTGGTTTTAAGCTGTACGATGAAAGTTTCGGTTGATTTTAATGCCTTGGTGCCTGTATTACTTCGCTGACACTTATCCCGCCTTCAATTGGCCTTACATTTCTCTACTAGCGTACCAGTCAGCGAAGCGTCGCGTGTGCGCTTGTGTGGAGCGACTTGGGCTTACAGATTGATACAGTCTACAAACTAACAAACTAAAGGCACATTCTTCTCGGCACAAACGTGCGGACTGAATCCTTCGGCCAGCCGACTAAACGCTGGGCCGACGGATTCTCTCGGAGGGTCGGTGAGCCGTGCAGTCCCTCAGTCAAGCTAAGCCATCTCGTTTTGACATACGAAACGTCATAGGAAAACGGCAAGGAGGATGCAGAGAGGAGGACAGCATTTTCGAATTGATTTTCCCTCTGAATAAATTAGCGAAAACGGTCGAAACAGGTCCTAGAGACTCCGGACTACAGTTTGCGCTAGTCTTCCCGAAATCTTTACAAGTCAATTCAGTGTCTCTTTAATATATCCGGCTACAGATGTCCTCACTTCAGCGTCATTGGATCAAAATCTAAAATGCCGAGCTAACATCTTGATTATAAATTCTGACGCGAAGGTCACTTCACTAGCTGCGATTTTTTATGTTCCACTCTCAAAACTTTGCGTTTGGTTGTAGCTAGCGCATTTAAAGGGACCCTGCAACACTTCTTTCAACTTTCTTCAAAATCCTAAATTCTTGCAGAACGTAGTCAACCAACAACCCAGTATTTAGATCAGGGGGTCGCAAAGTACCTCAGGCAAAAATTGCTTCTGTATGCCCATCAGATAACTTGAAAATTTGCCCAAAAGACTTTTCGCTCTTTGCCAGCCTTGGCCTTCATCGACCGCTGGAATGACGTCATTACAGCGACGTAGCGGCTATTGGCCGACTTTTCTTCAGTTGCAGCAATGAACGTATTTAATAGCTGCTTTAAAAAGAAAGCCGCCACAAAAGCAAAGCCGAAACGGAAGGGGTATCAGCTGCGACGAACAAATCACGCAGTGCTGCTCTGTGCTGGTGATATCACTATAGCTTTCGCAGTGCTTCCAGACACGAAGGAAAGAGTGAAAGCGTTTATCGGAAGTGTTTCAGAGTCCCTTTAACCTGTGCCGAAAAGGGCGCTTCTTTTAAAAGAACCCCGCATAACGGAAAGGCTTTTTTTTCTTCCCTCCGTGTCTGGAAGCACTGCTAATCGCCTGTCATCGCCAGCACGCGGAGTAAATCGCTCGTCGCCACTCGTACCCCTTCTAGTTTCTGCTTTCCTGTTATTGCGATTTCTTTTAAAGAGGCTGCCGAATGCATTGATTGCTGCAACTGAAAAGGAGACGTCCAATAGCGGGGATATTGCCTGAGTGACGCGCTCAAGCGCGCAAACAATTCCCAGACTTCGAATAAGACATATAAAGAAAGAGAAATCTTTTGTGGGAGTTTCTAAGCTATCTGAGCAGCAATTATTGGCTCGGTCATTTCATATCTAGCCAATCTACTTTATACCCTCAGTGGTTCAGTGGTGGCTCAGTGGCTAAGGCGTCGTGCTGCTGAGCACGTGCACGCGGGTTCGATTCCCGGCTGCGGCGGCCTCTTTTCTGATGGAGGCGAAAAGCAAAAAACGTCCGTGTGTACGAGATTTTGGCGCACGTTAAAGATCCCCAGGGGGTCAAAATTATACCAGAGCCCTCCACAACGGCGCGCCTCATCGTCTGCGTTGCGTCGGCGGGTTAAACCCTACAATCAATCATCAATCAATCTACTTCATGGGCGCGACTCTTAGTGACCCCATTCTAAAAGCATTTCAGGGGCTGGAAAAAAACGTTAAAGAAGTGTTGCCCGTGCCTGTTCAAAAATATCTTCCGGGCCAAACATATCCCTAAAATGGCTTTTTTAACCAAGCTACATATCGTACAACACAAGAACTAACAGAAAGATCCAGATTATCACTGGGCGCCAGACAGAAATGTTGACCGAGCATATTTTTCAGCCTTTATTTGATCAAGCAATCGATTTTGTTGATTTACCGACATACATTCAAGAAAGACTACGCATTTCCTGCTTGACGTTGCCTTCACTGCCAAGTAATCGAGACGGTAAGTTTTCATAATTACACACATTGTTCACCTTTTACTGCAGCACCATGTTTCTGCGCTAAACACACCCAAATGTCGCGCAGGGACGCAAACCGCTACAGTTCCATCGCTGGTACTATCCTGACGCTCACCACGGCTACAAGAGTATCGCCAATATGTGGCTTGTCGGGGTCAGTTAATCGAATAAAATGAGGACAATGCATCTTCAGACCCGACTTGTACAGTTTCCTGGACGCGACAAATTCTCTATGAAGTAAAACACGGCAACTTCTTAGCGTAGCTACCACAACAAGATCGCGAGCGACACGGCTACATGGAAGATATGGAGAGATGCAGTTTTTGGGCTGAAATTGTCCTGAGCCAAACGCAGGCAGGATATTTAGACGACACACTTGACTCAGTTGAGCTGAATTTGTTTAAAAGTATTTGATATGGAAAGGCTAATCACAAGTGTACTGTATCAATTGTTTAAGTCAGGTTTCCGGGTGGTTAGAGCGGGTGGTTAGTGCCGGATTACTCTGCACCATCAAACAGGATGGATGCTGACGGCGAGCATGATTTGTACAGGATTACTGCAGTAGGAGCTCGCTAATTCGGATCTCAAGGAAGTAAAACGAATGTAAGAATTATCCCAAAGTCAAATTATCGGATGAAAGACAAAAACAGCACATTTATAATCATTCATAGCGTACCTTTACTTTGCGAAGAAGTCGGTGATGCAAGTTTGTCCTTTCGCAGGATAGCTGTGCGGGCAGAACATGTTTTCGGACGTGCGACAATACATGCAGAGCGAGAGTATTGCACGGAGCATCATGGCAGAATTCTTGCACAGCAGTAAGAGCGTCCGCAGCTTCTTTTGCAGTACGATCTGCCGGGAGTACAACATCGCACGGGTCCTCTTCACCGGACGCCTCACCCGCCACAACTAGGGCATCGTTGATCTCAAATTCTCTTAACTGCCCGGAGACAGACAAAGGCGCCATCATCAATGGCGAGGTTGTCAGCAAGATGAACTTCGGAGTGTCGTCCTCCATCGTGGTCCTCCTCTTCTGTCGCTGTAGACTCCATGCTTTCCCATGTTTCCGGCCGAACAAATCCGCTATGTTTGGGTCGAACAAACGCGCAAGAGGAAGGAAGCGGGTGAGTGAACCAAGGCGCGTTGGGGCTTACGTTTCTGCAAGGCGTTGGTTCGAATTGAGTGGTGCGCGCGTAAATTTGCGCCGGAACAACGAAGGTCCGCGGCCATAGGCCAATTTACACTTTTGGAAAGAGGGAGTAGGAGCGCCGACCCGCCGCGATGGCTCAGTGGCTAAGGCGTTGTGCTGCTCAGCACGAGGACGCGGGTTCGGTTCCCGTCCGCGGCGGGCGCTTTTCTGATGGAGGCGAAAAGCAAAAAACGCCCGTGTGTTCGAGATTTCGGCGCACGTTAAAGATCCCCAGGTGGTCAAAATTAATCCGGAGCCCTCTACTTCAGCGCGCCTCGTCGCCTATGTAGCGTCGGCGCGTTAAACCCGGCAATCAATCAAATCAGTCATGTAGGAACACCGAATTACACGAATTTCCGAATTAACCGGGGCCGAATCAACGAGGTTTTACTGTATCTTGACCGACTAGAGCGCCACGCTTCCTTCCCAAACAAAAACACAAACTACGCTCATCAAATGAACACACAGCAAGCAGAAATATATGTCAACGAATGAATGAATGAATGAATGAATGAATGAATGAATGAATGAATGAATGAATGAATGAATGAATGAATGAATGAGCAGGGTAGTGACGGCCACACTAAGACAAGTACAATCAATTTAAATTTTGTAATAAGAAGGGGCTAACGCTATCCAAGAGCATCACTCAGTAATCTAACGCATTCAATATGCGCATAACGTCACCTTTTATTTCAGTATAATGAATCTTGGAAAACCGCTCGATTTTTTCCGGCGCCCGTTATTTGCGTGGCAATTGGCTAACAGAAACTAATTTACGTTATAGTTTCTCACTAAGTGTCATGCTCTGAATATCCTTCAGGAGAAAATGGGTGACATTGGTCAGGGCTTACCATGACCCAACAAGAAAATGTACGAAGTCAACTGACTAATTTACAACACAAACTCGGAGGAACGTGAAGCATCTACCGCCTCATCGCGTGACGTCAACGGGAGAGAAGAAACGTGTACGGGTCTGTACGGGCACGCACCTACAATCCTGGCCGACGGGTGGTGGGGCGAAGCTGAAGTCCAGCACCGACTGCACGGGTTGCGTGGCGACCATCGTGGCCGGGCTGGCAGCCGCGGCCGCAGCACCGGCCAGCAGCCTCTCGATGCTATACAACGAGAAGCGGGGCTTGTGCACCGTCGACGTCGGCGAGGACGACATCGATGACGGGCCGCGTGCGCCCTCCACAGCGGCGGCGGCGGGCGGCTGCTGAGACTGCATCCTCTCCGTAGCGGACGACAGCAGCACACGCGCACGGCTCCGACGATCACGTCGCGTTTCCAGCGGCGTTCCGCCGCTCCCCATCTTTAGGGAGGCGGGGGATTCCCGCACGCGCTGAAGAAAAACAAGCCGAACGAGAAGAGAGCATGGAGAAGGGGGAGGAGGAGGATGCTAGCCGCAGAACAAGGCTGGCAACTAGCGCCGCCCGTGCACACCGTTTCGACGGGACTCCGGAGAAGAGAGGGGAGGCTCGCGCGCGAACCTCTCTGCCTGCCTCTTTGCCGTCTGCTCCCTCGCCTGCTGCGTTGGCGTCCCTCCCAACTCCCTCCCGCCGCCAGCCCGGACTTGCGTGCATGCGTACCGCTCGCTTTTCCCTCCGAGTGGGCGCGTACGCGCGCACGCCCTTTCCAAGACGACGCGAGCGAGGTAGCTTGGAGTTACGGCTCGGGTTTTTCCCTCGTTCACCCCTTTATTCTCTCTTTCACCCTTTTAATATACGGCCAGACCAAATCGCCGCGGAGGAGAGCTCATATTTGCCTCTCTGGCGAGGAAGTGATACGATCTCCGCATCGGGTTCGCGGGGAAGGGACAGGTTAAGGGGGGGAGGGCAGAACGACACGGCCAATTTCGTCAGTTTGTGCTCTTGTGGGGACGGACAGAGATGGAGGAGCAAGTGGCGTGTTTGTTCGGTGCGAGAAAATCTTACCTCTGGCTGAGATTTATTCTTAGCGCAGGTAAAAGATGCCGGTAAGGCCATGACTTGAAATAGAGCCCACGCTAACAAACGGGTTTGTTATTTGTGCAGACTCGTTGACAAAAAAGAGCACAGATGTTATTACAAACATTAAGGCAGAATGCCCATGCTATGAAAAAGATTTTTTTTTTCGGGAGCAGCGAGTGCTTCTTTAGATTTCATTTCGAAGGTTCTGGTTATAAAAGAATCCGCGCTAATTTACCATGTAGATTGCGCGTTTCCTCTCAGATTTCATACAAAGTTTAGTTTCTACTTTCGCTGGCCTGGCCACCTTCAAGTTACCTTTCCTTTTGTTCATTCTGGGTTTTTCGCGCGGGCTTTGCGCAGCCTATACCTAGCGGGGGCTGGTGGAGCGTCAGCGTCAAATCGGAAATCAACCGGTGCATGACAGACATTACCGAAAAACATTTGGTTGCGGTCCCGAACTTCATCCACCGAGGGCTGTATTCTGAGTCCCTCCTCCACTCCATTTGCTCCCTCCACTCGGCTGAAGGGAGCATTCCGCAAATGCGTATGCATGGGGAAATCGATTTGAAGTATCTCTTCCACTGGAGGCTCCAGCGCAGGAAGAATTAAGAATACCAGGGCTAGAGTTGAGCTGTTAATCATAGGAGGCGACGGCCAACCACTACGCCAGGATTGGCCAGATCCTTCTCCGGTGAGGGAGTGCTGTTTGTGTTCCTAAGAGCCTTCCTAGCATGGTTGAACCTTCTTAGTGTAGCCTTTTATGTTTCCGGGATGATGGTTACTTCCGGAGCAGCACTCCATACCTGCATGCCAAGGTTGGACTTGGAGAGCCAGGCGAAAAGAGAGAGGGAGAAAGAGAGAGAGAGAGAGAGAGAGAGAGAGAGAGAGAGGAGGGAGAGGGAGAGAGAGAGAGAGAGAGAGAGAGAGAGAGAGAGAAGAGAGAGGAGAGAGAGGAGAGAGAGAGAGAGAGAGAGAGAGAGAGAGAGAGAGAGAGAGAGAGAGAGAGAGAGAGAGAGAGAGAGAGAGAGAAGAGGAGAAGAGAGAGTAGTTTTCCGCGGACGCCGTTGCAGTGATACCCGAGCCAGTCGGCTTTGCCTCAGCTGAGACGCTGGCATCAGCTGAGACGCTGGCTTACTGATGACAGGTTCACAGAAGTCTGGCCGTTGGAAAAGTAAGCCACTCCTATTCTCAAGTGTATAGGCAACGAAAAATGGCTGACTTGAAGCTCATCCGGCCAAAGAGGCCGTTGAAGGTGTCTTAGCATCCTTCCACGCCCTTTTAACACTATCCTATGGCGAAAAAGTGTTTACCATGCGCTCCGCCAACAACGCTGACCTTTTGGCATGTTTGCGAAAAAGTCAGGCAACCATGTGCTCTAAAGTGCGGAACCCATTGGGGCCACGACAGGTGGGCAACAGCTATTTCCGTATTTTCTATGGAAACACCGTTTGATTCCGTACGCACCGCAGCTGTGCTAGAAGCCCTAAGAGACCAGGGAATTTAAGAGACTTACATAAGACTTATAGAAGATATATATAAAGAATGCACGGGCAGGATAACCCTCTACAAGCAAAGCGATAAAATCTCGATGCATGACAGGGAGATACCATCTCGCCAAAACTATTCACAGCATGTCTGGAGAGGGGTATTTAGAAAGCTTGAGTGGGAAAACCTATAGGATTAAGGATAAACGGGGAATACTTGAGCCATTTGTGGTTTGCGGACGACATATAGTCTTGCTAAGTGAGACTGCAGAACACCTGCAAACAATGCTTGAGGAACTACAATCAGAAAATCACAGCCGCGGGAATAAACATAACCATAAATAAATAAATAAATGTAAATAAATAAATATAAATGAATAAAACACTTTAGAATACAACGCGAAGATTTCTTTCATGCAATCTGAGTCAAGGTCAAAGTCAAAGTCCCATCTCCAAACACCTTCGACCTTGTAAGGATGGCTCAATCGTATAGATGTCGGCTTCGTAACGCGAGGAACCCAGGTTCGATTGCGGACCACAGGATGCGTTTTTTTTAAAGACGATAGTCTTTCTTGGGCTACTTAAACCCAGAAATTTTGGTCTGTCTGCATGTCTGTCTGTCTGTCCGTCTGTCTGTCTGTAACTCGATTCAGCCACCCGGCCAAAGTAAAATGCTTACTGCGCACTAGTCTTATATACTCACAGCCAAATGTAAACGTCTAAGCCCGGTTTATATGTTCATACTTGTCAACTTTAGTTGGACAAGAACAAGGTATTACGCAAATATAAAACAGGAAATTAGTACACAAGGGATATTTACAGTGTCCCTTTATTAAAAATTTTTTTGGATGCTTGGTTTTTTGATAGCAAATGATATTCTACATCTACTGCAGAAAACCACGCCGCCTGGTGGCGCATGAAAAAATCACGCGGCAACAGCAACGAAAGTTTCCA